>NC_090939.1:852724701-853040323 GCF_040938575.1 Ambystoma mexicanum | reverse complement strand
TTACCTCTGACAGCGTTCTTTATTCTTTTTGGGCCTGTTTCCTCAAACAGCGTTCAATTCTTCTTTTGTCCTGTCTCCTCAGACAGCGTACAATTCTTCTTTTGGCGGGGGTGTTGCCAACGCGCACACGCACGTCTTTTTCACGTTCTTTTTCCAGGCAGACGGTGAGTCGCGCACGTATTTACCAACTGTGCTTGCCCCGTGTGTCGCATACCCCTTCAGAGGTCATTGTAGGCTGCGTGTATTACGCGTACGCTTATTTTTGTGTTTCTGGGTGCCACAGCGTAGTACGGGTTCATTTTTTCACGCACGTGGTCTATGGGGGGTTGCGTGCACGTTATTTTTTGATTTTGGGCTGCCTGTGCATTGCGTGACCCGTCATCTTCCCCCAGGGGTCACAGACAGCCTTGTTAGAGCACTAGGGTACGAATTCCATCTAGTACCCTACCCCTTTCACCCCCTATTGCCCAGGACAATAGTTTACTGCTACTCCCATACGCACAACAACATCAGTGCCATGGTTGGGAGGCGATCAAGCGGTAAGGGAGGCAAAGGTGGCCGACCTTCAAAAGGTGGGCGTGGTGGGTGCAGTAGGGGACGTGGCCGGGATTTGCACGGTGCCCCTATACCCCCATGTTTGGAGGACCAATCAGGGACACCCATGCCCCCCCCATGGTTGAGGGAAACGTGGCTGACGCCATCCCGGCTCAGCCCTTGTTGGACCAGCCCATTGTGGCACCTGACCTGGCACAGGATGACTCCCAGGCTGACTTCCAGGTCAGCAAGTCTAGGCCACGTGTGGCGGTGCAAGTTGGTGTCACCAAGCCACGTGGATCTGGGGCAGCTATGTCATCTGCTGCCCCAAGTAGGCAGGGTGGGGAGGCTGCAGGGGCAGCTGCAGCTCCATCCACCCCAGCTCTGAGTCTCCCATCCAGGACATTGTCGGTCCAGGTCCATCAAACTGATGTTCCCCCTGCCAACATCACACTTCTTTACCAAGGCCTATGGTCATTGTGCATTCGCACACTCCTACTACCCAGTCCACCGGTGCTTCTGTCCCTACTGACCAGAGTGGCGTAAGCCACTCAGGCTCCGCTCCACCTTTGAAAAAAAGGACGAAGGGTGCTCTGGCACAACAGGCTGAGACCCCAGACACGGCTACACACTCCGGCACGTCAAGGAAGCCTAGCTTTAATGACCCGGAACTTGATGCACTTGTGACCTATGTGTCGGCACATAGCCACAAAATGTTGGTGACTGCAGGGTGCAAGACCACACCTGGTCAATGTAGGACACACTGGCAGACCATTGCAGACCGCATAAGTGCCCTTGGATTGGTGAGGCGCAAAGCTGATGATTGCTACAAGCGGTGGAATGACCTGAAACGCAGAGCAAAGAACAAGCTGGCCTCAAATCATGCCGCTACTCTGGTGACTGGCGGTGGGACTCCACAAGAGGACAACAAACTCACTGAACATGAGTCTGTTGCTGGGACCTTCGTCACAGAGGAACAAATCCAAGGTGTGGGAGAACTACCTGATTACGAGGCATTGTCCGGTGAGTGCCCATACGTGTGTGTGTAATCCATGTGTATGTTGTTTGGGTGACGGGTTCTGATTGAGTGCCAGGTGAGGGTGTGTACTCCTGAGTGTTATGGGTCACCCATTTGCTTCCTCCCATACATTCACATGCCTTGGATTTGGGTATGACTGTATCCCTTCTGCCCACAGTTGCCAATTACGCCCAGATTAGTGCACTTTACCTTGAACTGTCATCTTGCAACGACATTGGTCAGATTTTGTAAGTGTCCATTCAGGCTGATTATTTCCACTCTCCAATTTTTTGTACACATTATTCTGCCCTATTGCAACATATGTGATATGCTTCGGTCATTGTTTACAGCCCACACTGGGCCACTACTTTTACCTGGTCATGTTAATGATTACACCATTCAGGCCGATGGAGTATTGGGCTGCAGAAATTCTTTATTACGGCCTGTTTGCATGTGGAAGATGACAGGTGTTTCCTGTTATGTTAAAGTGACCAACCATTGATCAGCCCACAATGACTGTGTTATTGGACACTGGATGTGTTTCAGTGTGTGGCACATGCATATTTTGCAACACTATTCAGCATCAATCTTTGCATCATGTCAATGTGACAGGGATGTGTGACAGTACTCATTCACTGACATATTGCTGTAGTTTTGTAATTTACCGTGGCTATGCTACATGACATCTGTGTGGTGGCATGTGTCATGTATGTGTATTGGACATGCCACTCACAGTCTGATGTGTGATGCCAGTGCTACCCAACATGCTGCAAATGTGTTGCATATCCATCTTGCTCTCCCCACTGTCTGCCTTTTTGACTCCACTTCCAACTCTTTGACACTGCATGCATGGCAGGGTTATAGTCATGTGGGACATGTGTAATTCATGTACTAGATCTCTGGCTTGTCATGGCCTATGTGTGTGCTATGGTGCTCATGCCTGTTTCCATTTGTTGTCTTTCATGTTTTTGCAGGAGATGATGCACTTGGTGCTGTTGAGGTGATGGTGCAGACCCAGGAGGAATCTCAGGCACGACCGGGCACCAGTGGGGGACATGGTGTGGTGGTGGGTGAAAACTCAATGTTACTGCAGACCATACTGTCCAGGGGTGCCTCTGGGTGCACCTCCCCAGACCTCTATTCAGGTGCTGAGTCGGATGATGAGACTTATGTGCAGTCGCAGGTAAGTGTTTCTGGCAGGGATTCTGTTCTGTCCAACCCACCTGGACCAGGGGTAGAACCCTCTATGGGGATGTCAGTGTTGGTAGGTCCGCCTTTGGCGGTTACGGTTGCAGGGTCACACTCCACAGCACCTGATCCTGTTCCTGGGCCAGCAGATCAGAGGGGGAATGCAGTCCTGCAGCCTCAGGCAGTGCCAGCACAGCAAGGTGCAGATTGCCTTGCCCCAAGCAGGTGTGGTGCCCGTCGACGCGGTGGCCGTGTGCCACCAGGAAATACTGTTTGGAAATACTGTTTGGGAAAACTCCATGTACGGTATGGCAACCCAACAGGCAGCATCAGTAGAAATGATGGCTCTGGCAATGGAGAGGGTGGCCACTTCCATTATCCCCCCTAAAAGGCAGATGGAGCAACAAAAACAGGCAACAGACTCCATTTGCCAATCACACAGGGAATCACACAGGGAAGACATGTTGGCGTTCAACAGGGACCGACGGGCGGCACTGGAGACTCTGCGCGAATCCATATCAATAGAGTCCCAGGGCCACAGGGAAGCCCTGAGGGTAGAACTCCATAACCTCAGGCAGAGCCTGCTTGAACTTGACGCTTCCCGAAATGTTAGGGCAGAACAGCAGCTGCATACAACACGTGAGGAGATCCGGGCATCACGCGAGGCCATGCGTGCAGAAATGCAGGCAACCCGTGATGTGCTGCATGGGGATCTCCGCACTTTAATCCTCCAGAATCAGACCTTCCAGACGTGCATGCTTGCTGCCATGGAGGACCATACCAGGGCTTTGCGTGGGCTGCCTCCCATAGTGCCACCGCCTCCTGATGCAGCAGCAGAGGATGAGCAGAGCGACAGCAGTTCTCCTACAATGGCATAGCCATGCAGGCCATGAGCCCAAGGAGGTATTTTTTTTTTTTCGCAACATCCACGCAGGTGGGTGTTGGTGTGCACCCTGTCCTCGAACCTCCTGGGTGGCCTCCCCCACCTTTTTGATTTTTTTTTTTTTTACAGTGTGTTGCCTTGTGTGGCTCCCGTGGGCATCCACTGTATTCCGGCTGGGCACATGCAGGCTTGTCCTGAGTTTGGGTTAGATGCTTGGGTTCGTGAGACACACACCCCTCCTGCTTCCCGTTTCCATGGGCTTGCAAAGGGTGTGACCAAGTCACAGTGAATTACACAGTGATGTTGGGCTCCCATGAGCTGTGTGGGCAGTCTGTAGTCAATACTGTGTAGACATCCCTAAAGGATATTGTTTAAAAAAAAAACATTTTATTGAATTATAAAAACAACCAAACAATACAAGCCTAACAAACCGTGCATGTTCCAACAGTTTCATTACACTTTCCTTACTTCTAACCACTACTTCCCTTAACCCACCCCCCTCTACGAGTCCTTTGCATTAAACCTTCAGTTTCCGCATCCTGTGGTTCGGTCTCCTCTTCTACAGGCTCCGCCGGGTCATCTAATGAACCAAACAGTTCAGCTATCAGTGATTTCCAGGCCATCAGGGACTCAGTCTCCTCCTCTCCCCCTGTGCTACTCGCTTCTTGCCATGCCATGGTTTCGGCTTCCGCCCATTTTTCCAAATCTCTCCACCACACCTCTACCTTTGGCACATGGCATGACTTCCATCCCATGGCAATCCTCCTCTTTGCAAGCACATAAGCCAGATACCTCAGCTTACTCATGTGCCTGAGCTTCTGTGGTCTGGGGAACCCTCCAAGCAGACAGGCCCACACTGTATCTACTACCATCTTGACCCCTTTTTCTTCCAGTTTCTCTTTCACTCCCCTCCAGAAACGCTCTATGATCTGGCATGACCAGAACATATACACCATGCCCGCGTTCTCCTCATCACACTTGGGGCATGCTTGCCGTCCTGCATTTTCAAACCTCGATATCCTCCAAGGTGTCATATATGCCCTATGCGTTATGTACAGCTGAATCTGTTTCAGCCTCGTGTTTCTAGACACCGTCTTATGATACCCCTGCCCCCCTTTCCCATTCCTCGTCTCCCATCGGGGCTCCAACCTCCATTTCCCAGTCAAGTCTCAACTGCGTGTCCTCCTTCCCCACTTTATACATCAGCATTTCATACAATCTGGAAATCTCATGACCCCCCTCAGCTATGTCATATATCACGTCTATGGTGGCATCTGATTCTTCCACCAACACAGTTTCAGGCCATGTTCTCTTAATCCTCTGTATCACTCTATGATACGTAATATACTGGCCCTCGTGCAACCCAGTTTCTTCCCGCAGCCCCTCAAAAGTAATACTAGAGCCCTCCCGCCAAATATCACCCATTGTTGCCACCCCAGCCGGTTCCCAGTGGTTCCTGAGTATCATTCGTAGCTGCGCGTCTGCCCCCGTCAATGCAACCAGTGGTATCTGCGGTGAGCATGGGAACGGGTTCTCCATCATTTGACATGTCCTGCGCCACACCTTCCACCCCAGTAGCATCATTTTAGGGCGCCCCACCATTTCCGCCCTGGGTACCCACATCATCTCTTTCAAGTAAAAAGGTGCACAATCACGCCCAAACAGCCTAGATTCCGAGGTCTCTTCGTCAGAGAGCCATTTGGCAACATACTGTAACTGGCTTGCCACATAGTACGCCTCATAGTTGGGCAGCTTTATCCCTCCTTTGTCATGGAAGTTCTGTAGCTTCCATAACGCCACTCTATTTCGCGTGCCATGCCACAAAAGGTCCTTCCACATGCTATTCAATTTGGTGAAGAACTTCTTAGGAATCAGGTACGGTATGTTCCTAAAGTAGTGTAGGAGCCTTGGCAAGACCACCATCTTTAGCATTGCTCCCCGCCCCATCATCGCAAAGGGCAGCTTTGCCCAAAATTGCATGCACTTCTCAATTTTTTTAGTGGCTACTTCTGTTTAGCACCGATGCTCTTCCTCCACGGTGTGGTATATATCTATCCCCAGGTACCGAAATGTGCTAACCTCCCACGGCACTTGCAATACAGGTAGCCCCTCCGCCGGAATCCCCATGTACTCCCTAATGGGAACAAGCTGGACTTCTGGGGGTTCTCTGCTATACCGGACAGCACAGCGTATCTCTCCAGCACTTCTAGGATGTATTGGAGATTTTCTTCTGGGAATCGCAAGTACAGCAGCATGTCATCTGCATATAGGGAGATCAGATGCCGCTCCCCTTTCACCTCGATGCCTATGGTGTCATATTGCTGCCTCAGATATATTGCTAGAGGTTCCAGGGTCAGTATATAGAGCATTGGAGACCACAGGCGTCCCTGTCTAGTACCCCTGCTGAGCTGCCACCTTTCCGATATCTCAGATCCTGTCCTAACTCTAGCCAGCGGTTCGCTATATAAAAGTTTCGCCCACCTTGCATATCCAGGCCCTAACCCGTAGTGCTTCAGGGCCGCAAGCAGCCATGGCCATTTAACGGAGTCAAAGGCCTTGATTGCATCCAAAGACACAATTGCCATTTCCTCATCTCTTTCTCTGCCAAACTCAATGATTCTCTGGAGTCGCCTATGATTATTGGTAATGTTTCTATGAGGGACAAAGCTCGTTTGATCCGGGTGTATTAATTTGCCAATAAACTTCTTTAGTCTATTTGCTAAGACAGCAGTTAATATCTTGCCGTCTTGATTCAGCATTGACAAGGGTCTATAGGAACCACAGCTGTGCCCAGGTTTGTTAGGTTTGGGGAGCGGTATTATGACGGCCTCTCTCAGTGACTCCGGTAAGCGTCCCATCTCAACGCTTCGTTTAACATCTCTAACAGTGGGGGGAGGACCTCTTCCATGTATACTTTGTAAAACTCACTTGGGAGTCCATCTGTCCCTGGGATTTTACTAGTAGGCAGCTGCCTCACCACCTCCCCTAATTCTTCCAAGGTGATCGGGGTATCTAGTTCCTCTCTCTCTTCCTCTCTTATCTTGGGCAACCCCATGTCCTCAAGCGTTTCTTCCATCATAGCGCAACTACTTTCCCCGTCATCTCCGTATAATACCTTATAATAATCCACAAACGCTTGATTAACTCCCTCCTGGGTGTCCTCTACGCTACCGTCTTCTCTTTCTATAGTCCTGATTGTGACTCTGGGGGTCTCACTCTTATATAGCCACGCCAAAAGTCTCCCTGGTTTATCACCTCCCGTATGCTGTCTCTCTACGTATTTTTTATAATTAAGGTTACACAATCTCTCCCAATATTCCGCACATTATTGCTGTAGCCGAAGTGTCAATTCTAGCTTCTCTGCTGTATCGTCTCCGCCCCTTAAGGCCTCTTCTAATTTTTCTTCCGTCTCCTGCAGTTCAGCTAAAAACCCACCTTGTAGGCCCTTGGATTTCGTTATGGCTACCCCCCTCATGACAACTTTAAAGGCCTCCCATAGTGTTCCTGCGGAATCCACGCTCTCAGTATTTGTTTCAAAATAATTTACAATCTCCTCCCTAAAGTCCTCCCTAAAAAAGGGGTCTCGCAACGCTTCCGTTCGGGGGGCAGTATTGCCATGCGAGAATCAGGGGCGAGTGGTCCGAAAGGACCCTGGCCTTGTACTCTATTTGTGCGATCTCCGCTATCATTTCGGGTGATGTGAAGACATAATCCAACCTCGTTGATAACTGCTGTGGGGCAGAATAATGTGAATATTGCCTTTCCTGGGGGTGCCTCACTCTCCATGCATCCTCCAAACCAAAGTCATCCAGCAATGTCTGCAACGCCCTGGCTGCAGGGGCCGGTCTATCCATCTTCCCATCCGATCTGTCCACCCTCGGGTTCAATACGCAGTTGAAGTCCCCTCCCCAGATCATCGCTCTTCCTACGCATACGCTCAAATTCACACTCAATGTTCTAATGTACGCCGCTGTGTTCTGGTTCGGGGCATACGTGTTAACAATGCTCATCTCCCTGTTCTCCACCAGTTCCCTCAGCATAACCAGCCTCCCATCTGTCTCAACCACCACTTGCAATCTCTGAAAAGGAACATGTGGCGCCACCCAAATAAGCACTCCTCTTGCATAAGCAGAGTATGATGAGCCCACCAACACTCCTTTCCACTTTCCAGCGATCGTGTCCATCCTCTCTCGTGTAAGGTGGTCAACATAACTTTGTTCCTTTTTAAGTAGCTGTTGAGCCCCTGCACGTTCCATGTAAGTATCTTAAGGTCCCCCATGGCCTGTACCAGTTCCGTTCCTCCTCCCCCACGTGCTGTCTGACTTTGAATTCCAATCCAATCTGTATAGGCTCGCATCCCATTATAAATTCCCTTTAACAAAAAACACACCAAACTTCCCGTTCCCCCTCCCTCCCGCCTCCCGTTCCTTCCCCAACATCACACCCCCCCAACTGTTGCCCAGCTCCATCCCTGGATCTCAGGCTCCCCCGCATTTAGCTCTTTCTGGCTCTCGCCTGTACTCGAAGCTCAGCAGGGTGAGGCGGCCCTAGTGGCCAACCTACTACTACTACTACTACAACTATAATTCAGGGGGTAGGGTGCTTTCGCCCTGCCGCTCCTATGTCACTTCGGGTTAACTACACATTGCTATACAATTTGCATATATGTACACGCTACTATATTCCAGTCCTTCAAGTCCGTTACAGTCAGCGGTATTTTATCAAAAGATCAGCCTCCTACAGCCACGCCCATTGTTCTTGATCTTCATCTAGGCACCCCTGGGGTGCTCACTCGACGCCTTAACAGTATGCATACCGTATCCCAGTCACTTACCGTGTCCCTCTTGGGTCTCTTCCGTGTCTCGTTCCGGGCAGCCCTGCAGATCCAGCCACGTCGTTGCTTCTTCCGGAGTGTCAAAAAATACATTTTGCTCTTGTGCACCACCTTCAATTTCGCGGGGTACTGAAGCATATATTTTATCCCAGCCGCACGCAGCCTTCCTTTGATAGTGTAGTCCGGATACGCCACGATGGTGCTCGAGGCCCTTTCGATTGTTCCACCTTTTCGGAAGTACTCCAGTATTTTCTTGAAGTCTTTGTAGTTCAATATTTTGGCGATTATCACCCGGGGAGGGGCCTATTGTCTTGGCTTCGTCATAATGTCTCTATGTGCACGCTCCACTGCGAATCCCTGCAAGAGTTTGCCAGCCCCAATTCCTTGTAGGAGTAGGTTCTCGACATAGTCTGTCGGGTCCTGTCCCTCCTCACTCTCCGGCAAGCCCACCACGCGAATATTGTACCTCCTCGCTCTCCCTGCTGCTTCCTCTGCTCGAGACTCCAAGTTAGCTACCTGTTGTTTGAGTACATGGATCTCCTTTGCGTTGTTAGTGCTGGTGTCCGTGTTGGTTTTCACCGCACTTTCCAGGCTGCTCGTTCGTTCCCCCAGCCCCCTGACATCTTGCCTCAGCAGGGAGACTTCTATGCCCACTGCGTCTATTTTAGCCTCCAGGGAAGTGCGCAGGTCTGACATCGCAACCCCCCCAAGAGTCTTTCAGCTCCGTGATGGCCTCTAAAATCTGATGGTTATCAGCCACTGTGGTACCCTCTGCTGGTGCCATCGAGCCTTTGGGCGTGATGGCCGCAGGAGAATGTTGCGTTTTGGCAAAAAATATCCATTGTGGATTGCTTATTCTTGTTCTTGCTCACAGCCCCTCGCGCCGACATTCTACGGCCTCCGTTGGGCCTCACTGTCTCGATTCAGCGTCCGAGTGCCTCACCAACCGTCTTTTCCACCCTTATCAGCTGTTGTAGTACTCTTCAAGGAGTCGCACCATCCGCCGGCTCTCACCGCGGCTTTCTGCTCATCGATGCCGAGAGAGCACTTCATATGTCTATCATGGCGCGGCTTTTCTGTTTGCACCCCTGCTGCCCCCGGGCTCTTGCCTTCCGGGTTAGCACGCAAGCCAACGTGACACAAGGCTTAGCGCCACAGGGGTTTCGCTCCGTCTCTACTTCGCCATCATCATTTTTTCCCCGCGGCTGCCGTCTCTATTCTGCCGCTCTGGGTGCTTCAGTTTCGTTTCCTTTGTTGTCGGCCATCTTGTGTGACAATGGACCGAGCAGCCGCCGTCGTTCGCCGAGCAATTCCGCCAGAATTCCACACACGATTCACTCTGTCTTTATACAGTGAGCAGAACACACGTTCCCATTCATGTATAGTCAATCCTGGAACCAGTAGCATGTTTTTGTAGGTAGTTTTCACTCATCATATGTCGGATCCTCTGGAGCTGCTCTGGAAGCACGTCCTACTCCATGGCTGCCCAAGCTACGCCCCGGATATTGTTGTATTGTACACTGCATGGTGTATTGATATGTGCTTGTGCATCCATGTCTTCCTCCTAATCTGCAGGTTCCTTCCTCATGTCTTCACAAGGCCGTCTACTTTGCAGATGCAGTTCATATTGTATGCAGTACACTGAGACATTTGCGTGGCAGCAACACTCTACAGTTGTAAGGGGTCGATGTGCTGGCGTATACAGGTTCTAAGACTACCACTACTTGAACTTAGTACTGTCATGTTTTTGCATTTTTCCATGGTGTGTTGCAGCATTGTGTTGGTGGTAAGTATTTGGTAATGTGTGCTGTTAGTTATACATTACTGGGAGCATATTGTGTGTGGGCAGTTTCCATTAGGGACAGTGTACTTTGTGACACTTGTGTCAGGTCTTGTGCATTGCTTTGTTTGCCTTCATATTGCATGACATGCCATGGTGTGTTTGGTGGTGGAGCTGGGGAGGGGTTGGGTGACATGGCGCTGTTCTCATGTTGTATTTAGGAAGGGGGTAATGAATTTCGCAGCATAGATGTATGTCTTTTGATGACACAGCATTGGTGGTGTTTGGGTAGGTAGGGATGCACACAATGTAACACTTCCAGGTGACCAATCTCAGGATGGTATGGTTGTGACAGTTGAGTGTCCCTTATGTCATCATCATTGATTGTCTGCTGGTATGTGCCAGGGCTGTGTGCACTCCACAGGGGTGTGATTTTAGGTGAAGTAATTAGCCACCAGCTGCATACGGGCTGCCTCACCACGTGCCCTTTCCCCTCCCATGCGCAGCGTGCGTGCATGTGGTTGGGGATGTGGGGGCACCACCATGTCCACCGGCAGGCCCCGGCGTGTTGCAACGTTGTGCAGGACACATGCTGCCACTATGACCCTGCACACTACTGGGGGAGCGTATAACAGCTGCCCACCAGAGCGGTCAAGGGAGCAAAAGTGTGAATTGAGCACTCCGAATGTGCGCTCCACTATGCCCCGGGTTGCAATATGGGCTGTGTTGCATCTTACCTCGGGTGGCGTGGTGGGGTTCTGAATTGGCGTCATCATGTGGTTGCTCAGAGGGTAGGCACTGTCCCCTGGGGAGGTGGTGATGGGCATCATTAGTGGGATTGTGACATTACTCAGTATCTGACATGCATGCATGTGCAGTGGCATTTATACTCACCAAGCAGCCATGTATCGCCATGCTGCCCAGCTTCTAGGTCCCGGTTTAGGGTTGACATTCTGTAAATGAAACTGTCGTGGGTGGACCCTGTATGGTTGGCATATACCGAGGTGAGGATTCCCTTGGCATCACATACTACCTGCACATTGATGGAATGCCAGTGCTTGCGGTTTCTATAGATGTGCTCTGATGCCCTGGGGGGACGTAGAGCCACATGGGTGCAGTCAATGGCACCTAGCACTTTGGGGAATTGTGCCACCCCATAGAAATCCTGGACGGCAGCCTGCCTTTCTGCAGGTGTTCTGGGCAGGTATATGTGCCTGCGGACTGATGGGCGTGCAGTCATGATGGCCAACACCTGGTGTAGGCAGCGTGACTGCGTGGCCTGTGACACCCCCCCCCCCCCCACTATAGCACTTGTCCGCTGAAATGATCCAGTGGCCAAGAAGTGCAGTACATTGAGGACCTTCTCCAGGGGGCTGAGTGCTTGGGAGCACAGGGTGGGTGATGAGAGGTCATCCTCCCACTCACTCACCAGGTCGAGTATTATGTGTGGTGGAAACCTGTACCTCCCATACACCTGGTCATCAGGCATCCCAAAAAGGCTGGTTCTGGGTGTAAAAATTATTGGCCTGACTATCCTCCTCCTCCGGTATCCCACGACCACTGCTGCTAGGAATGGTATATTCATCTTTGCGTCTGTGCTTGTGTGTTTGCGCGAACTTTTATGCTGCGCGGGTCCACTTATGCCTGCTTCCTGCTGGCGTACGTGTTTCCGGATTAGCGCGTCTTTTTTGACGCACGCATTAGCCCCGTTCGATTCCATGAATATGTGTTATAGACGCGCGTGTGGGCGTTCCGCGCATTTGCCTCCTGTACTTCCCCCGTGACGCCCACATTTTCACGTGTTGTTCCCCATTCCGCGTGTTACAACCCCTGTTCCGCCTACTTTTGTTGTGTGCGCTGCGCTATGTGCGCTTTCGCTGTGCACTTAGCGCACGCTGTTTGGAGACATGAGCGCCAGCGCGCACCACGCAGAATTTTAGCGCACATCCAGGGATTTACACGCACACTGACTTCCATGAATCGCTGTGCGTGGGTTTCGCTGCGATTTTCGCACTTGCACTGCGATTCGCACGCTTGCGCCAAAAATTTCAGCGCACATTAATTCCATGAATCGGCCTGTAAATGACGGGGGTGGACTGCGTCTGTAGGGCGTGTCCACAGCAGAGTACACGGGTCTCTGCTTTAGTCGTGGTGTAAGCATAGGAAAATGCGTGTGGATTAGCCGCAACACATTTTCCTGAAGTTGGTCTACGATCATTACATTTTGATATTTTGGGTATTGATATTTTATTTGTATCACGCTCATACAAAGTGTTTCAGAGCGCGATGAGGCAAGGGAGGGGAACAAGGGAGGACAAAACGACAATCTAACTAGGCCCAGTGATATTGAGAACTCGCAAGTGCAGGGGAGAGGGAAGGGGGAAAGTGCAAGGGAGAGGGGAGAGGTGGAAAGTGCTGAGCAAGGGATAAAGACAAGAACAGGTAGTGCAGCCAGCAGGGTGGCAAGTTCAAGGTTTAAAGCGCAGCAAGGGGTGTCTAATAAATGCAGGTAAAGGGACTGTAGGGTTACAGATACAGACCCAAGTGCAAGGGTTGCCAGGAGGCAGTGCGGGTGTGTGGCTGGGTGGGCAGGGACCTGGGCCCGAAATCGGAGGGTAGCCGGGTGCACGGAGCCGAAGCAGACAGATCAGCAGGGGAGAGGAAGAGCAAAAGCAGAAGTAAAGAGGAAGGTCTTCATGTGCTTCTGGAACCGGAGATGGTTCTCCTCAAGTTTCAGAGTGTTAAAAAAAAAGCTCTGGTGAGCGCACTCCCGCCATGCGGATGGTCTAATTCCTCAGTGTCCCTGGTTGTAAATGAGAGCAAGTGACATAATCTTCCAGGCACTGTGGGGGGACTATTCTGAGAGGAGTGTGCAATCTCAATGTTAAAAATTGTATTTGCGTTTCGTATATCCCTCCCTTTCCTGATGGCTTCTTTTTTATCACCATTAAACCTACACAATGATAAGAAGAAATGTATGACATTTTGCTTTAATAGCTTCTGAGTCATGCTAGTAACTCATGCTCCATGAATCCAAATTTCAACCCCATTTATGCTATAAAATATTCAATAACGTTTTATATGTACGCATATATATATATATATAATCACACACAGATGGATTTGTGTGTTATTTTATATTGGAGTGTATCTAATTATTAGGTTGCACTATTAAAAACCATAACTCATCTCTTGCTTGCTTAGTATCTTCTTGTCATCGCCTGTGCTCTTGATGACCTAGATGGTAAGTAAGCAGCATACTTGGAAACCTTTTGGGTACTAGTGCCTCTTCTCAATATCAATGCCCAAAAACATTGAAATTCAGTGAATAACTTTGTTAAAGGGACACTATGGTTTCAGAGCAACATCTAAAACCCATAGAAATACGCTAGTTATGGGGAGCTATGCAACCATAAATCTCAGCCTCAATATGTCCTGCTCTCTCACCGACACCACAAATGTCATTTAAAATTTGAAAAATGTACATTTAAATAGTGTCCAAAATCGGCCCATGTGCAGAGGTATTCCATATTGATGACTTTAATGAATCTTCATGATGAAGAACTGGTATTACAAGTTTCTTTCCCTACAGTAGGTAACAGTTGGTCTGCATCACTGCTTTACTTCCTCCACGCATTCCTCGGGGATAAGAACGAACTGCAGGTCGAGGGCGAGACGCTCCCCATCGTTTTGCCATTGGGACCTCAAGGTTCTGTCTCTGCCTTGCCATGCAGTCCTTTCCAATGTGCCCCTTAGACGCTTTGCGGCTTTTTCAAGCACTGATTGTCCAAGGCTACATGGGCACCTGCCTCTGAGAAAGTCTAAAACCCAATTCGCACCTGTTTGACCATATGTCTTTGGGACAGCATAGCTACTCCACTTCCAAGAAGGATCAGCAGGAATCCTGCTGTCTCCACGGAAATGCAGACATCTTTTGGTAGCACTACCATCAAGACAAGTTGGGGCGAGCTAGGTTAACCCCTTCAATCACCAAAGTCACCCCTATTGACATTTTTTAATAATGGCACCATGTGCCAAATAGGATTCCAAGGGTGCAAAGTAGAGCAGCAATTTATGTATGTGGCGCATATAGGAAGCAGGTGCATCCATGCTGCACATGCGTAGAGACTGTCTCATCCGAACTCTTGAAATGACTATTTGGTTGGAGTCAAGAAGCACGTTGTCTGCGAAAGTCGAGCATTCGGTTTCGTTTAGATGCCTGTGAAGGGGCACAGTAGGCTAGTGAGCTCTGAGAATCCAGTCAATATGCGAACCTTCAAAACTTTTCCAAAGGACCGCTGCAGACACTGTGCAGTAGCAGAGGTGTTTTCCCCGTTCAAGTAGAATGCAGGTACTTTATTCCCTGGACAGCAGAAAAGGGCTCCTTCCTATAGTTGAATCATTTCGATTGATACCCCATAGTAGGATTATGCTTTCAGGTCCTGGGTTACCCGAGTAAGAAGATGCATGCCAGCGAACATATATGTAAGAGTTAAAATGTGAAGGAATGCATGCCTTTTACCCTGATTTGAAAAACATGTTTTTCTATGTTAATCAATAAACATGCACCACTCTCTGTGAACTCTGGCAGGAAATATGCACTATAAAAAGCTGTGTTGAATGTACTTTATATTTCGCTGGAAACATAGCTTGCAGCAAATATATTGTGAAACCTTATCTTATCAACTTTATTTTTTTGAAGAAAGTAGAAGTCATGCAAACAGTAGATCTCTTTGGTAGGGTTCTGTAACTCTGCGCCTTCCTGCCGCGTTTGTTTCCCAGCCTCTGTGCGTTGCGTCACGAGTTTTATTTACATATTGCTATTGCAGATATACTTCCTTGGTACTGGTCAGAAGCGTTTCGAAATAAACTTTGACAATGTTTTGCGTGTTTCCTACACTTTAGAGCTGCATCGCATTAGGTTTGTGAAGCTCAGGAGTGGACTGGGAACCAAAAGAGGCCCTGGAAATAGTTTTTAAAGTGGCCCCATATTAGACGTTTTCAGCAAGCCCAATCCTTTTCCTATGGGAACATTTGGAAATACCACATGGTGCAGAGGCATACCGGGAAATCTCCAGAGTTCCCTATAGGCCAGTCCACCACTGGCTCTCACACTGTCTTTAGCACAAGTTAACAAACCCAACAGTTTTGACTTTGCTAAATGAAACTGTCAGCCATGCAGGCCTTCTCTCTGGTCCAAAGAAGCGAGGCTTGCAAAGGGGCTAGCATGACCAAAGGAGAAGCCCTGTGGGAGAGAAGTGCAGTGTCCTTGCTATTCCCAGTTACCCTCACCACCTGATCTCGCCCACCTTCCTGGCTCAGTGGCTTTCAGCAAACATTTTCTGTTTCATGTCACATATAACAGATTTGTGCCTTACTATGTATTGCTAGAGCACCACCAATCGGCCAAACCTAAACACTGCTAGTGACGGAGGGCATGAAAAGCCTACACCATCGACCATACAGGCAACATATCAGAACAGTATGGTGAGACCTTCTCCATTCTTGTGTTCGGCATCTGAAAAGTCCTCTAGTGAAATCATTCCAAATGGTCATTTCTTTGTGACCCATGCTCTGTCCCCTAGCAACTATGATGAATTTTGATGCCTGAGGTAAATTCTCAGCAGGGTGGTTATTAGTCTGGAAACCATGCTGTATCTTGTGACCCCACAAATTAATTCCTGAAAAACCTGCTTTCCCTCTAGTGAGCACGAGTTGCTTCCCGCCTTTACCTCAACGTCCAGAGTTGTTGCCTGCCCACAATATCCTGTACCTTCATCCATTACAGTCTATCATGTTACCCAATTAACTTGTCTACCCACTAAATGCCTCGAGTTGTCTGCCCTGTTGATTCCCCTGCCCGGTGAAGTTGTTTGTTCATAGTTTCTTGCCCCATTACCCCATGAAACCACCTATGTGGAGAAGTCCTAAATTGACTGTCCCTATTATCCGGCAACATCTATCATGTGGGCAATCCAGAGATCCATGTCCCCTTTACCCTTTGAACTATCCCTCCAGTGAAATCCTAAATTGCCTGCCTGGTTACTCTGTGCCACCTGCCTATCCGATTATCCTTTGATCCACTCCGACTCCTCGGTTATGTGCTTAATAACAGGTGCCTCATATTTCCTGCTGTTCTCCATCCCTGCGAAAATCCTGATTCTTCCCCCAGTAATGTCTTTCCAACCCCTCCTCCTTTCCCAGCCTCTCTCCCAGGAGATCTCAGCTGCAGTGGATGCTGACACAGAAAGGAGACCAAGCACTCTGTGTTCCAGTCATGTAGCGTTGCATCGCTAGTGCAGTGGAGTAATGAAGAATGGACTGAATTAGTACCTGGCAGTCCTTCAATCAATGGTTTCTACCTTAGCATGGGGACGTTGTGTGATTGTAAAGGGAACTTTGAGGAGGCTGGATAAGGATTCAAAGGACAGGGGGAGTGCCTGTCAAAGTACTGCCACATGTATCCAATCATTTATCTCGCTCAAACCACCAACAAGCTGTACTCTGGCCTCGCACCCCACTACCTTTTCAGTAGTGCGAGACCCGAAGTGCACCCAGTCTCCCCCGTCTCACCCCTTCAGTGTGTCCGAAATCGCGCTGTGGGAATCTTCCTCCAACATCTCCCTCTACCCCAAGCTCTCTCTTCCTGGAGTACCAGGTTGTAGCAGGGGGTGGCTCAAACAGGCCGGCAGGAATCGGGCCTCAAAATTGGCACTTGCCACGAGCCATTGCCTAGTGATAAATCACACATGGCTAGTATGCAGTGGTGTGCTATCTGTATATGGATAATTAAAAGGGCGATTGACCTTTTATGCTTGGCTGGGAGCTTGCCATTTGAAATTTTGGCCCCTGAAGTATTGTGCATCCCATGCATGTAGTGTCATGTTGATGGGGTAGCAGACACATGAGCCGATTCTGAAGGATGACTCCGTGCCAAAGCAGAGGTGCGGTTGATTAAAATGGAGGGCGTATGAGTGTTTTTTTTTTTTGCGCTAGTTAAATCACCAATAAGTATGCGCCTGTGCAGTGTGCAGCAGCTTGACATCAGCGTGTAAATCTGGGATAGGTGTATTTTGTGCTGGAATGGGAGGGTTAGTATGCAGCGCAACACATGCATTTCTTTAGTTATTGGCGAGCAGTGCGTGGGACACTATTCAAAGTATACCTGTGCACATTTTCGTGCCATCTCCTATTCTCCATGGATACACATACCTATCATTTTTCCCATGCCGCTTATGTACCCCGAATTTTAAAAAAAATAATCATGCAGTGTACGGGGGAAAATGCATTTCAATTCACTCAATGACATTTTCTGAATAATAGTGGACCTGGCTGCTGCTGTTGTTGACTGTTTACCATGACATGCTGTGATTCACAGGGACATTTGTGGATATATGTGTGTGTGTGTCTTTTCGAAATGTTCAGCATACTTCCCAACATGCTACAAACCTGAAATTTGGCATGAGGGTAGGTTATATGGTGTATACAATGTAAGAAGTATAAAAGATGAGCGGTCTGCAATGCTTACCCCTTGCATATGTGTAAATGTGTGTGTGTGTCTGTTCAGAATGTTCAGCATACTTCCCAACTTGCTACAAACCTGAACTTTGGAATGTTGGTAGCTTCCATGGTGTAGACAATGTAAAAAGTATAAAAGATAAGCGGTCTGCAATGCTTACCCCTTGCATATGTGGATATGTGTGTCTGTCCAGAATGTTCAGCATACTTCCCAACATGCTAAAAACCTGAAATGTAGCATGTGGGTCGGTTCCATGGTGTAGGCAATGTATAAAGTAAAACATATATATATATTTTACTAAAGTTTTTTTTTTTAAGTGGTCTGCAATGCTTACCCCTGCCATATGGCTCTTCACGCTGTAGTTACACATAAACTACAGCAGTTCATTGTTCCTAAACTTTCCACACTGTCAGCATTGTAGCAGACACTAGCGCCAATCACGTTTGAAGTCATGCTGGTGACACAAAACAGTGCTTTTGTAGTAATGCGGGTGACAAAGGGTGCATGTCTTTTCAATAGTGTCTGCAATGACGTTGTCCGTCACATCGTGGCAAATCTCTCATGATAATTACAGGAACTTAATTTCCCATGGGAGTTGATGAATGTATGCCATCTCAACAGTATGAAGCTTACATGCTTCAGCTGTACACCTAGTGGTATGGCACTTCAAGCTTACACACTTCAGCCCTACACATATAGCACTTAAGTAGAGGCTGCAGCTGCCTCAGCTGTAGATTCGGACACCAATAATGTTGCTGCGCAATCTCAACGCCTCAACTCAAAGTAGCTGAAACGTAAACAACCATGCAACATCATCATCTATATTTGTTCATTAAATGAACTTTTAAACTAAGACTGAAGTGGGAATTACTGTACAAAGCACGGGTACACCTGCTAGTATTTATATACATCCTAATTGAAACGGATGGTGGGACTAAGCTGGCATTGACCATGCCACTCTGTGACGAATACCGGCAATGTACATCTAGACCTGCAGGCACCCATAAGAAAACTGGGAGGTTCGGCTGACTGGAAGATCATGTTGGAGGAAGTAGAAGGCACAGGTAGTTTAGGGGGCTGCGGAATAAGGGCGCATGGGGATTAGGAGAAGAAAAACATGGGAGTATGCACAAGGCCCTCCCACCCGAAACGATAAGTGCCAGATCAGAATCTGCTGTCGGCACACAGTCGTGCGTGTTCTGACAAAAAAAAAGGAAACACAACACAATATTGCCAGTGGGACGATGTAGGCATATTGACATAGACCAGTTTAATACATGTGTCCTTAATGTTGTACAACACTTTGATCTTTGTGACCGTTTATCTTAGTTTCATTATTGGGGAAAGGGGGTGTTGTGCTGGAGTAGGGGGCATGCCACTTTGGACTTTGATTTTAAAGTGCTAGATTAAACATGAATTTATTTTTGAATATAAGCAAAGCGTTGAACTTAAGGTTTTGTGTCCCGGAAGTCCCTCTAGTGCCATTCACTGAATTACATTATTCTTAAAATATATATTTGCCTATGACCCATGTAGTATATTCTTCTGGCTTCCAGGGTTAGGCTGTTGCTTATGACAATGTTCTCTGAAAGACACAGGAGACCCCACACTCTAGGTAAGGGTATTAGTATAACAATTATTCACAGAAAGAAACCCAGAGGATACAATTTGTAGATAGATATCAAGGGATTTTATTAAACCTGATATTTAGATAGATGACTCAAATCATGATTTTAATCTGCACTAAATGGCAACAATTTACATCGCAGGAAAAAACTTTAAGAACACATCCATGTAATACTAAAATTCATCCTATTCAATCGTACATCCATTCATCCACATGCGACCATCAATCATCCAATATATTCATACAAAACTCCAAGGGATACAAAATATGTAAAATCTATAAAAACCATGACATATAATTCATCAATGAAATTTTATATAGAAAGAATGTGAAGTCATTATGCTGGGCCGTAATAGATGATCAACATGGCCAAACAGTTGAGATGGGTCATAAGAGTCTTCAACCACAACCTCATCTCAGGTTTCTTTATCGGTTTCGACGTAATACTCTATTATAGTGACGTCTTCTTCAGGAGATACACAAATTTACATTCTAAAGAAAAACAGGAGACATAAACTCATAAGTCCCCTCTGTTTAGATGACGACATGGTATGCTAGGTCAAAAACTAAATAAGCAATCAAAAATCAATATATGAACGTGGGCAACAGCCTGCTGCTGCTGGTACTGCTACCTAGGGTAATTATCTCTAAGGTAGACCGTGAGTGTCAAACAGGTAAAGTGCAACCATCATGAATTGGTGTCCAAGGGTTCAGCGGAATCAGGTCATGGGCAGAATACACACCACCAATTGTTTGATGGATCAGTGTGGGGTACTGGGTTGGCTACTCACTGGCAATTTAAATACCAAATTACAAATTACAACAAGAAATCTCCCACAGGAATGAAGGCCGCATAACTGCTACAGTTTTGGTATTAATAGACTAAATGTTATATATCCCTGCATGTTAAAGTGACAGAACCATTACTGCAGAGAAACCCGACTGACCTTAAGTGAGGAAAAAAGGGAAAAGTCCTTTTTAGTATGGCTGGAGTAGCTAGCAATTCCATCTACTAGCTTCCAGAAGTTGGTTCCTGCATTTAGGGAATGTTGAGTTCCTACTATGGCTCCACCCTGTAGGGTAAAGACATAAATCAATGGGGGTACATGTTACCGCCAATACCACTGAAGCATAAATGCAATCTCCGATCTTACCTGATGTGTCCAATATGGCACATCTACAGAGATGTGGGTATTTGACGGGTACTTCCGTCCCGCACTGGCTCCCGAAAGTGTGTTCCATCCCTAAATACAACAACACAGAAACAAACTCTCTAAATTCGAAGTTTTGAGGTTTGTAACTCAAATAAATTAGGGGTTCGAGTTATTTGACGAGGACAACCAAAATTCACTGTGGCCCCACTCGTAACGCGAAGCCTTGATTTTTCACTTTACTTGGAGGGAGAGACCTATGCCCCAAGAAAAAGAATGCAAAATTCAAACTAAGCAGCAAAGATTACACGGGATAGTCCCCCCCCCCCCCCCCCGTCTAACTACTCGCGGCTGGTCGGCCATGGCGTGGGTCAATGACCTAGAAGTCTGGCACCTCAGTTCGCTTACCTCCAACAAGCTTAAAGTTGTTCCCCGGCTGGCAACTGCTGTCTTGCTTCCTTGAAACAAGTCTGAGCACCTGCAGACGCGGACACGGTTAGTAGGCTGCTCCCAAAGGATTCAAATAGCTCCGCCTGGACCACGTGATCTAAGAATCTGTCACGTGATATCGCATTTATGCGTGCGGTTATGGCAACGTGGAAGCATTTCTTCCGGGCATTTGAAGGCTTCATATGAAACTGTGAAGCCTGCGCAACGTTATGCATACAATTCTTTACGCTAACATGCAACGGATGTAAAAGATATATATATATACCGATGTTAAAAATGTTTATATATATATCGAGGGCATCCATTATTCTATCTAGGGAACAGTACCTAACATACGTTCACGTCCAAGACTGTGTCCAATGCTGGGAATCACAGCCGCTGGAAATAATGAACTCAAAGGCAATCGCCGTGGGCGGTAAATTGGCCAAAGAATTTCAGCATACTCCTTTCGCCCGGCTTGACCGTACTCCCTTTGGTTCCAACTACTTCCAGGCATTATGTGCGGTGCAGGGAGGGTGGATGCATACCATATCCTGGGCATAAGGCTCCATCATCCTATCCGCATCATGTGCGGTACATCAAATTAGGTGCGTACCCAAACCTGGGTCTACTAAATAATGGAGGAAGAAGAGCATAGGTACAACATTACTGATGTTAAAAGCTCGCGTGCCAGGGCTCTAAGGTATTCAACCCTTGAGTTAATGTTTTAAGGTTGAAAATCCACAGTTTCTCTTTATAGTCCAAATATTTTATCATTTGGGATTGATTTTGGGCCTGCACTTTTTCTATGCAGAACCATTCTATTTGTTCTGCAGTGTGACCCATTTCTGCAAAATGGATTACCATAGGTGCATTGAGATTGCGTGTTTTAATTTTTGAGCGATGTTCATTAATCCTAGTACTCACCTCTCTAGTTGTTTTGCCAATATACAACACCTGACATGGACAACGGATGGCGTAAATTACATTTTTGCTCTTGCACGTTGTAAACGTACGAAGTTCCCAATTCCTCTTTTGTGCATAGAAAGAAATGGTCTTCTTTGAGAATTTACATGCCATACATGAAGTACAAGGGTAGTGTCCTACTACTGGATTGAGATTGGTGTCTCGAATGGTAAAAGTTTTTGCTGGGGATCTATTTGTCCGAATTAATTTTTGTTTTAAATTTTTACTTTTTTTTAAAGCAAACAGTGGTTTAGGAATAGTAGTGCCCGAGGCATTAAGAATGCGCCAATTTTCCAAAATAATGCCTCTAGGGTAACATTCTCAGACACATCATCGAGTAATTCAGGTAATGAAGACCCTAACCAAACCTTGGGTGAACACCCTTTTCGAGGAAGGGGCGGCCGAAGAGGCCACAGAATGGCTCCCCAAGGCCGGATGACACACAATGCCAATGCACAACATCCCTGGACAGGGAATGTCCCATCGGGAATTCCAAATACGGAATCGAGCCTACAGGTGGTGAACGAAACATTGCCCATCTTTAATCTTTCCTCCTGTAATTTAACAATTGCAGAGACATAGATTCTGAAACGGGGTTTATCCTTTGTTCCAACCCAGAATCCAAGTGCCATGTCGCTCGTAAGTGAAATCAAAGGTTTCTTATGTAAACTTAGACTGCGTTTCTTCTTTCTTAATAATACGACCTCCAGGGAGCTTAACATCTCAGGCCTTTCGAGACCCTCGATCTTCACCCCGAATTCCAGTGACCTCCCACCTGAGGTGGCGATTTTTGAAAAGCTTGTTGTGAAAGAGATAGAATCGGTTATACAGCACCCTAGGAACCTACAAGGTCCCAATTTGAAATTGCCAGAATTTCAGGCTATTCAGTCATTAGCCTCTGACCCCTCGATAGTGATTAAGGCCGCGGACAAGGGTGGGGGAATAGTGGTTTGGGACGCCAATAAGTATGACAGGGAAGTACTGAGACTTCTACATATCCCTGGGTACTATACCAAAATTGCGAAAGATCCCTCTGAGATGATTAAATCCAAGATATCCCAACTTACTGAAGAAGTATGCCACATGGGTTTCCTTTCTGAAAAAGAAGCAGCATTTATTAATTATTCGGAAGAGCGTAGACCTCTGTTTTACATCATGCCTAAAGTGCATAAAGACACAGAAAACCCGCCAGGACGCCCCATAGTTTCGGGATGTGGTTCAGTACTTGAACCCCTATCGAAATGCATTGACTTTTTCATTAAACCCTTAGCAATGGCCACTCCGACTTTTCTCTTAGATTCGAGAGATGTAATTAATCTTGTAGAATCTCAAGTATTTGATCCTACTACTCAGATATTGGTCACACTTGACATTGAGGCGCTCTATACAAATATACCTCAGGATAGAGCAATCCTGTGCCTACAAACGATGTTAAATAGACGGCCTTTGCCTCACATGGTCCCTACAGATTTTTTATGTAAAGTGGCAGAGTTGGTCTTGAAGAACAGTTTCTTCAAATTTAAGGAGGAATTCTTTCTACAATGTAAAGGTACGGCCATGGGCTGCACGTTTGCTCCGAACTTGGCCATTATTTTTATGGCCTTGTTTGAAGAAGAAAAGCTCCTGGGAGCCTCCAACCCATTCAGAGATCAAATCAAGGTCAACCGTCCGTACATCGACGACATACTAATGATTTGGGAAGGACCGCTACCATCGCTTCTACTATTTGTAGAATGATTGAACGGTACAGACGCAGATATCCACTTTATCTTTGAACATTCAGAATCTAGGATTGCTTTCCTGGATTTGTCCATCTATGTTGAAGATGGCTTCTTACGTACTGAATTACATAGAAAGCCCACAGAAAGAAACATGACATTAAAATATGAAAGGCAGCATCCTGCTAGCCTACTCCGTAACTTACCTTATGGTATGTTTCTTCGGCTACGCCGTAATTGTACGGATGTCGCGAAATTTACTAAACATGCAGCAATTTTGAAGACAAGATTATTGGAACGTGGATACCCTAAAAAACGGATTAAACATTCCAAAAAGAGAGCACGATATGCAAACCGAGATTTGCTTTTATTACCTAAACGTGAAAAATTGGCGCGTTCTTAATGCCTCGGGCACTACTATTCTTAAACCACTGTTTGCTTTCAAAAAGAGTAAAAATTTAAAACAAAAATTAACTCGGGCAAATAGATCCCCAGCAAAAACCTCTACCATTCGAGACACCAATCTCAATCCAGTAGTAGGGCACTACCCTTGTACTTCATGTATGGCATGTAAATTCTCAAAGAAGACCATTCCTTTCTATGCACAAAAGAGGAATTGGGAACTTCGTACGTTTACAACGTGCAAGAGCAAAAATGTAATTTACGCCATCCGTTGTCCATGTCAGTTGTTGTATATTGGCAAAACTACTAGAGAGGTGAGTACTAGGATTAATGAACATCGCTCAAAAATTAAAACACGCAATCTCAATGCACCTATGGTAATCCATTTTGCAGAAATGGGTCACACTGCAGAACAGATTGGTTCTGCATAGAAAAAGTGCACGCCCAAAATCAATCCCAAATGATAAAAAATGTGGACTATAAAGAGAAACTGTGGATTTTCAACCTTAAAAAATTAACTCGAGGGTTGAATACCTTAGAGCCCTGGCACGCGAGCTTTTAACATCAGTAATGTTGTACCTATGCTCTTCTTCCTCCATTATTTAGTAGACCCAGGTTTGGGTACGCACCTAATTTGATGTACCGCACATGATGCGGATAGGATGATGGAGCCTTATGCCCAGGATATGGTATGCATTCACCCTCCCTGCACGGCACATAATACCTGGAAGTGGTTGGAACCAAAGGGAGTACGGTCAAGCCGGGCGAATGGAGTATGCTGAAATTCTTCGGCCAATTTACCGCCCACGGCGATTGCCTTTGAGTTCATTATTTCCAGTGGCTGTGATTCCCAGCATTGGACACAGTCTTGGACATGAACGTATGTTAGGTACTGTTCCCTAGATAGAATAATGGATGCCCTTGATGTATATAAACATTTTTAACATCGGTATATATATATACCTTTTACATCCGTTGCATGTTAGCGTGAAGAATTGTATGCATAACGTTGCGGGGGCTTGACAGTTTCATATGAAGCCTTTAAATGCCCGGAAGAAATGCTTCCACGTTGCCATAACAGCACACATAAACGCGATATCATGTGACAGATTCTTAGATCACGTGGCCCAGGCGGAGCTATTTGAATACTTTGGGAGCAGCCTACTACCCGTGTCCGCGTCTGCAGGTGCTCAGACTCGTTTCACAGAAGCAAGACAGCAGTTGCCAGCTGGGGAACAACTTTAAGCTTGTTGGAGGTAAGCAAACTGAGGTGCCAGACTTCTAGGTCATTGACCCACGCCATGGCCGACCAGCCGCGAGTAGTTAGACGGGGGGACTATCCCCTGTAATCTTTGCTGCCTAGTTTGAATTTTGCTTTCTTTTTCTTGGGGCATAGGTCTCTCACTCCAAGTAAAGTGAAAAATCAAGGCTTCGCGTTACGAGTGGGGCCACAGTTGAATCTTGGTTGTTCTCGTCAAATAACTAGAAACCCCTAATTTATTTGAGTTACAAACCTCAAAACTTCGAATTTAGAGAGTTTGTTTCTGTGTTGTTGTATTTAGGGACGGAACACACTTTCGGGAGCCAGTGCGGGACGGAAGTACGCGTCAAATACCCACATCTCTGTAGATGTGCCACATTGGACACATTAGGTAAGATCGGAGATTGTATTTATGCTTCAGTGGTGTTGGCGGTAACATGTACCCCCATTGATTTACGTCTTTACCCTACAGGGTGGAGCCATAGTGGGAACTCAACATTCCCTAAATGCAGGAACCAACTTCTGGAAGCTAGTAGAAGGAATTGCTAGCTACTCCAGCCATACGTAAAAGGACTTTTCCCTTTTTTCCTCAATTATGGTCAGTCGGGTTTCTCTGCAGTAATGGTTCTGTCACTTTAACATGCAGGGATCTATAAGATTTAGTCCATTAATACCAAAACTGCAGCAGTTATGTGGCCTTCATTTCTGTGGGAGATTTCTTGTTGTAATTTGTAATTTGGTATTTAAATTGCCAGTGAGTAGCCAACCCAGTACCCCACACTGATCCATCAAACAATTGGTGGTGTGTATTCTGCCCATGACCTGATTCCGCTGAACCCTTGGACACCAATTCATGATGGTTGCACTTTACCTGTTTGACACTCACGGTCTACCTTAGAGATAATTACTCTAGGTAGCAGTACCAGCAGCAGCAGGCTGTTGCCCAGGTTCATATATTGATTTTTGATTGTATATTTGGTTTTTAACCTAGCGTACCATGTTGTCATCTAAACAGAGGGGACTTATGAGTTTATGTCTCCTGTTTTTCTTTAGAATGTAAATTTGTGTATCTCCTGAAGAAGACGTCACTATAATAGAGTATTATGTCAAAACCAGTAGAGAAACCTGAGATGAGGTCGTGGTTGAAGACTCTTATGACCCATCTCAACTGTTTGGCCATGTTGATCATCTATTACGGCCCAGAATAATGACTTCACATTCTTTCTATATAAAATTTCATTGATGAATTATATGTCATGGTTTTTATAGATTTTACATATTTTGTATCCCTTGGAGTTTTGTATGAATATATTGGATGATTGATGGTCGCATGTGGATGAATGGATGTACGATTGAATAGGATGAATTTTAGTATTACATAGATGTGTTCTTAAAGTTTTTTCCTGCGATGTAAATTGTTGCCATTAAGTGCAGATTAAAATCATGATTTGAGTCATATATCTAAATTATATCAGGTTTAATAAAATCCCTTCATATCTATCCACAAATTGTATCCTCTGGGTTACTTTCTGTGAATAGCTGCTTATGACAAAACATTATGAAATTTCGAGAAGGGTTGAGTGCGCTTCCTTAGTGTTTCTTCAAGGATCCTAGGTAGGCAAAAGTAATGAGGTCGCTGTCTCTGGTGGTCCAATGGGGGTAAGGAAATGGCCTTGACTGGATTACGAAACGTAGAAAGATGACAAGGGCCAAAACGTTAGGTTTTAGTGTTCACTCTGGCCCTCTAAACATCCACAAGTAAAGCCGTTAGGGTTTCCACTCTTCAAGTAGCATGGATATGAAATCTTGTATCATCACAAAAACTTGCCTATGATTGTGGAATGTATTTGTGATATCAATAGTGTTCCAGTTAAGATTACGGTTACTAGTAGTACTAATTGGGATACGGGTTTGCAGCCTAATGTGCCTCCCATCAACATTTTCATTGTTGGGAGACTCAGTGTCTCGGTATAGAGTCAGGAGCACAGAAAACATTGGAAACTGAAATCTTCATTTGCCTCTCTGGACAAGCATTCAGAAAAACTCCTAGAACACCCCTGAAAGGTATTCTTTTTTCATTTGTACATATATATCCACAGGTATGCTGATTGCTTTCTACATCCTTGGTTTCTAGTACTACGTGGATTTGTCTCCAAAGAGGACCGGGTTCCATTTCCTCCTAGGACATCATGCTTGTTCAGATTTACAAAACAATTGTCACAGCCAAAAATCTCCATATTGTCTCAACGGACACTCACATTGTGCCTAATGAGCTCCAATCCCAGCCATTAGGTGGTTCACTGTGTTCAAGACGGAGTGATCTAACTTCTGGTGCCATCAAAAAGAACACACCTTTTAGTACCAGATTATATTCAGCCGCATCTCGCTCCAGTTTCGGTGCCCACAACAACCACCAGACCAGCTCAATTTTTGTCATCTGAAGTTATTCCTGCACAGGCTTCCCATCCTTTACTACTGGATCCATCCTAAGTAGGTTTGGAAGAATAATCACTCGATTTCCTTTTGACAAAAAGACTGGTGCTTGGACTGAAACATCACAGGTTGGTGGATCTTAGTCCTTTTTTCTCAGGTACACTGGACACATAAGCGACCTCGGAAAAGTGTGGAATACTTACCAGAGTACAGTGACCCACTGTATGGAATAAGGGGTTTACATATTCCTTACAGCAGGCCAAAAGCATACTTTAAGATTGTGAAAAAAAGACAAGTGTGCGTAATGGGTGTAAAGCATAGCATTATCTGCGGAAAGTGGGAGTAGAGAAAAACAACTATCACATACTTGCATTACACACTTTACATACGGTTCAGTATATTTAGCATGTGCCGTCTGCCTATCTTATTTGTCAGATGTGTCCATAAAGCAAGAAGATATCTTTTTTCATATACACTGAATAGATGACAGCCCAGAGCAGAAGGTCAAGAACGAGGCTTGGGCTGAAGTAGCTTGACTTAATTCTAAAAGGGTGAGTTAATGCTCATTTAGGGAGCAACATATTCAAAACATTATATTATGTCGCCACATTTTTAGAATGCAGCAGGTAATTGACCCTTAGAATGAATAGAGAGAGGCCAATCATATCCTATGGTTTCTTAGATGGAGAGTAGCTTCCTGTAGCATGCTGTTTTGTACTGTTTCACTTAGACAAGTGGATGGGGTTCTATGTAGATGAATCATAAATTCACTGCTTAACAGACCAAATTCAGAATCCTAGTGGTAGATTTTACAGCACATCTGTATAAACCTATGGGCTTTGCAGATCTTAGTTCACACTATACACCTTCCACACCTACATTGTTATTTTTTAATAGTTCACATGGACCAGGTAGGTAGGTGGATGGATTTTCTAATGTTGTCCCTGTCTTTTTTGTAAAATACCAAATTGGAGCTAGAAGTGGATTTTCCCTCCTCTGCTGAGGCGAACAGTGACTATTCTACAGTTTTTGTGCCTTCAAATACCAGAAGCCTCGACTGTAGAAAAGTGAGTTCTGGCCCTGTTGCATGCAGTTAAGAGCCTAAAAATGACAATTATATTAAGTCCATTACCCATCAGAATGATAAAAAAAGGGTTTGTCAAAAACTTCATCTGCCCCATTAGCAACAGAAAATATTACTTACTGTACTTTAGTCACAATCTGAAAAAAACTTTGTTTTGCCTCACCTTCTACAGAGCTCCTGTGATGTAGCAGCAATGCTGTGCGGGGAATCAATCTACAGAACATCCCCTTAAATGTATGTTAGTCTAACTTGCATTCTGGTATTCCGGCTAGATGCCATCTGAAACTTGAGAGAAATTGCCAAGTTTTGCAAAAGACAGGGAGGCAACAAGTGCTCTGAAGTGTATACGATCCCAAATCGATAATAGTTGGTTTGTTCGCAGGAGCCCTTAACCATATGGATACTGCAGCCACAGCATTAGCAAATGACCACCCTTCAAGCTTGTTATAAAGGTCTTGAAGCAGAGTTTCAGTCTTTATCCGCGGGTAACTGAGCAGCAATAATGGAGTTGGTAATACTGACCAGCAGGCAAAGGATGGACAGTGACAGCAGGCAAGAGATAACTGACCTGTCACCTCAAGCGATATTAGCCATAATAGCCACAGGGCAGAGTGAGCAATATGATAAAGAGGTAGGAGATTTGCTAGAATGACAAGTTGGCAGCTGTGGTGAACTCGTACAATGACCCTGAACATATTAAAGATTTTAATTTTGTAAGTTGGCTGTTGATCAGGATCTTGCAAGCTAGCCTAATCACTGGCCACCGTTCTGGTTGTCACTTGTTTCAGGCTATTTGGAAACTTGAGCAAGAGTTTTAAGATTTCCGTTTCTTGTTGTATTGGGAAAATGGATTTCAGTTGCCAATCTGTACTTTGTTTCATAGTCTTTAATTTCTCAATGACTTCTGGGAATGTAGCCCTAATCTTTCTGCATGTGAATTTAGTATATTCAGTTTCCTGCTCTGCGTTATTGGGAATATGGAGTACAGTTCCCACAGTACACGTTTTTTTATCTGAATGCTTATCTGTTACCTTCCTCCTCCAAGCTATTGGGAGCCTAGACTTTAATTCCCACACTTCCTTGAATTTGGTACACGGTTTCTCTTTTAGAGTTATTTAACATTTGAATTTTGACTACCAGGAGACAAAACATTCTCTTTTCCTGAGATGTGATGCACATTCTCTCCCTACAGTGGTGCTGGGAATATAGGCATCGGTTTTCGCAAATCAATACCATCTCTAGATCTTGTTGCATCACTTATTTCTCTGAAGTATTTGGAATACAGACATAGACTTAACGTCCACTATACAGTACTTACTCACTTTTAACTGGATTGTCAGCCTCTCCTTCAGAAAATGTGCATATTTGGATATCCGTACCTATGATGCATCATTTTGTGAATCTGTAGACAACTTTTGCACAAGATGTATTGGGAGTTTCTATGGGAATATGTACTTCATTGCCCACAGTGCAACAGTTCTTTACTTTCTTTGACATGTTAGATCACCTCTTACTCAGAAAAAGATGAGGACATCAGTTATCACAATGCAAAATCTAATTGTCTTGGTCTTGTTAGGAAACCTCTCTCTCAGTATTGAGAAGATTAATTTAAGGAAATGCACCACGTTTCTCTTCCTTTTAGATTCACCTTCCGAATTTCCCCTTCAGAGGTACTGGTTATCTGTACATTAGTTATTTCTCTGGCCCTCTGGTGTTTTTTTGCCTTGGTGACTCAGTTGAAGTTTGATAGTTAAGCAGGCAAATTAGCATGTCTCTGGTGCAACCTTGCCTCCCTTTCCCCTATTCTTATTTCTCCCCTAACAATGCCTGCTCCTCTAGTGGGAGTCTGTGGCAGGCCACAATGCCTGCTCCTTCTGGTCTGCTGCAGATGCCTCTACGCCGTAGCAGTCTGCTCTGTGGGTATATTCTTGGCACATCCTTGCCACTGTTTGTAGCTTCAGACTCGGACCGGGACTAACATCCTGCTTCCCTACCATGATTCTCTGATTGGCTAGTCTCTACATCTTTGCCTACCCACACACTTTTTCTGTAATTCTTATTGTTTGTCCCAGATTTCTGGTCAATTGAAGACAAGCAGAGCGACTGCTGTCCATGTTTCTCTGGCTCAAAGGGTACTTCGCCTCACAGTTTATTAGCAATTTTTATCTTTTGCACTATTACTTAAAGGTGATCAGCTGCAGCCATCTCATGCAGGATTGCTAATAATTACACATCAAGTAGATTGGGAAGTGTTTTGCATATGCGTCATCCCATTTCTCTCACAGATTTCGCCCCACGTTCCCCTCAGACATATCTCTACCTTCATGAACATTACTGCATTTTCACTTCAACGCACCCTCCTTCCATATCTTCCCACAGTCATGTTCCTACACTTGTTCAATCTCCTCAGACATCACTTCACCCTGCCTTCTCCTCATTCCCATTTTAACAGCATCCCCACCTATAACCAACAGTCCCACATGAACACAACACTCTCTAAACCCATCCACCCCATACATTCTCCAATGCGATCCCCAACTCACACACAGGCAGTATCCCACTCTCAATCCATTCCCAATCTGGCATAACAGCACTTTTTAGCCAAATCCTGAGATGTTTTAGTCTTGGGAGGCAACGCGCTCACCTTGGAAGCAAGAGGACACAGAGAAACACCGGTTTGATCCCCTGGTCTGCGCTTAGACACCTTTGGGTATTAAGCGCGTTATAAATAACCAATTACAATTACAATCCCCAAGGCTGAAACCTGACCCCACCCTACCTCAAGCATGCATTCCCACCTGCTTATAGGAACATTCCCGAAATATATCCAGTCACCAATCCACCCAGAAGAAGTGCAACCTTCAAATCCATACACCAACAGGTATGTCCATCATCCCCCACACCGCACCTCTAGCCACATGCACAAGGATGTATGTGGAATAAGAGTGTAAGGGCAAGAGGGAGGGATAGACGAGAGGATGGGAAAGCAATACAAGGGACAATAAGTGAATATGTTTCCAACTTTAGGAGCAAAAGATGTGAGTTCTAATTTGGACTTTCTCAAAATGTATTATCTTGCTCTAATCTCCTTGTCCTGTGCTTATCTGTAAAACATCGGTGTACCTAGAAATAAGTTGAGCACTGCGATAAATCTCTTTATTAAACCAAAAAAGGCAGGTGAGACAGGAAGAATGCGGTCTAGTGGTTAAATGGTATATTTTCGGAAGCCGAAGATATGGATCCCCATCTTGCCTTCCCCACTTTCCAAAATGGAATGATTTTAGGCATATCCCTATAGCTCTCTATACTCCTTTTTCCTTTTTTGCCGTGTGTGGGTGTGTTTCTAAATGAACTGAGAACTTGTTTAATTTGCTACATTAAATTAAAAAGATTGGAAAGAACAGGAAAATGGGCAAGTGTAATCTATCAGCAAAGTTATTTTAGCACCAGAAGATCCATGTTCCCCTTCAGTCTTCATCGTTGAACCAAACCTATCTGACAGTTGGCAGATTACTGAACGCCAGTACAAAACACAATATCACATCACCAAGAATGGTGAGACCAGATGTGTTATAGTGGCTAACCAGAAGGTTTGGTTTATAATACTGGGCATGATTTGAGTGAAGAAACTGCTAACCCTAAATATGGCTGCTTGCAAACATTGTGTACTGCTTAGAAACTCCCCTGATTTACCCACTCTGTTTGCTGACCTGTTACAAATGTCAGTGCGCCATTCACTTCTGGTCGTAATTTTTCCCCTCAAATGTTCTAAGGACACACAACTAGGTAGAGCGTAAAGGATTTCTCTCTCCATCAGCGTAGCTCATTACAATTTGGGAAAACTTAAACCTCACTGTTCTTCACCCCCAAATAAATCCATCCCCATTTTTCACATTATTCATACCATCAGAATGGTGAACACAGAAGTAAAGTCCTTCCCCTTCCCAGCTAAGTCCTGAAGGGGCAGAAAGGTGAAGGGAGAGAAGGAAAATAACTCTAACTAAATAGGGCTGATACCCACCACTATGATTGACGTATTAGCCACATTGAAAACCTCTCCTTCATGCGCTTCAGATCAACCCAGAGAAGACTAAAATAATGCAATGTTCTCGGGGTAGAAGACAAAATAAATATTGATGGCTAGTGGACTCTGTGCTGGTGGAGAAAGTGGATTCTTTAGTCTATTTGGGATTCTTATTATCTTATTACAATCCAGGCCTGGCCTAACAAAGCTACAGGATTGGTTTAAGACCCGTACATTGGCACTAGTAATTCAATTAGTAAGGGTGGTCTTACGTTATGGTAGATGCACCCTGATACCGAGCAAAAAATACTATGAAGGCAAAGTTGTCCCTAAGGTACTTTATGGTGTAGAAGTTTATCCCTTGCCTATGTTGGACAAATTGCCACAATTGGAAGCCTTGGTATGGAGAAGGGTTTTGCAAGTCTCTAACTCATTCCCAATCAATGCAATTAGATACGAGTTGGGTATAGTATCTTTGCAAGCCAAAGCACACTGGAAGATCCTGTCTTTGATGAGAAAGATTTGATATCCTTTATTTAAAGATCTGGAAATAATTCTGATGCCCAGGAAGTGTAAATGGTTGAATGAACTGAGGCGGAGTTCCGAGCTCAGTTCCTGTCTGCACCAGTCCCTGCTGTGACAAGACGTGTTTCTCTGCTCTCGGCTTTCGGCTTTCTGCGGTGTGTACCTTTAAGAACTACAAGCCCCATCTGCTTTAAAAACTCAATTTTAGTGTGGAGCGCGTGCAGAGTTCCGAGCTGAGTTCCAGTCTGCGCAAGGAGCTGGCGAGCGGAAGTGGAGGTGGACGCTTTGCTCAGCCGTTTCCTGATACAGAGGTAGGAGGCAACCTCTTACTGTTACTCTTGGCCTGATCTCTGTGAACTTTTTCCGAACACTTTGGCCCGTTCTTCCGAACTCTCTGAACCACACGGCCAACCCAAGGTATTGGCCCCCGTTCCTGAGTCCTCCCCCTCTTCCCTCTTCTCCTCCCTGCCCTCCCCTTCCCCCCTTTCTTCCCCTTTCCTCTCCTTCCTTCCCATACTCCACCCGTGTCCTGTGTTTCATGGAGGAAGACTCTGATCAACGACTCTTAAGGAGCTATATGAAAAAAAATGTGCTGCCCTCGAACTCACCTCTCAGTTCAAGCAGCGCACCTCCCACACCGATGATGAAAAGTCCCTTGACTTCATTTGACTCTGCTCTCTCCCGAAGTGCACCGCCCCCTCCACCATTAATTGATAACAAGGGCCACTCTTCCCTCCCTCATGACACTCAATCACCTACAGTGGAGAAAGACGCCGCTCAAGTGCCGCCTAGCATCGGAATTTCACTACACACAGCAAGCTCCCCCCAATTGGATCTTCAATGTCCACACAACACTAACCTAAGTCCACCTACTGATTGGCAGGTGGGGAATGCGTTACCGTCTGTCCCGAGGCCGGAGGTCAATACACCGTACTCCCCAACTACTGACGCCCGGCCGTCCCATCGTAGACTCTCGGACATTTTGGATTTACTGCAACAAAAAGCCTATCCGCCCCAAAGAGGAATGAGCCCCCAACCATGGACGAAGGTCCACCTATCCACCTCAAAACCTTCCTCCACACCACAAGAGTTCTCACTCCATCCGCTTCCCTCTGGAGGCGGCGACTCTGGCACATGGATCCCCTTGTTAAGGTCACTTAACCCTCCAGAGGCGGGTGGTATCAGTTCCAGGCGCAAGCACTCAGTTGCGAACCCCATATTCACAGACTCTAGGGATACTCCACTGAAGAACGGAAGATCTATTGACTTTCCCTCACCCGTGCATAAAGAGTCGCCAAACAGAAGAGACATGACTACGATCATGTCAGCAATAACTATTGTAATGGCTCCCTTCTGCAAACTTTACGAAACACTAGGTGACGCCTCAAGATACAACACGGCAACTCTAGCAATTATCCAGTCTAAGCTAACCTTCTTGGAAGGCTACATAACCGCCATTGTTTTGAGGTACGACATTCCACAAAAAAAAAGGATGAGTCAGTTCCTACTGTGGATAAGCCAAGCCCCGGGCTTGTACTTCTTCCACAAACACGCCACTTGAGACAGCGGAGCCTAAATCAACACAGACGCCTCTGTTTAAACAGAATGACGAAATTGCTCCAATATTCTTAAACAAATCCAAATCAGCACTAACTGTAAGCACGACAAAAGTGTCTCTTAACCTGGTTCCTGCACAGTTTCTGGACAAAACCAACACCCCGCCCGGGGAAAAAAGGTATTACAACTGGCCATGAAGGACCAACCGGAGCTTGCCTCTCATCACTCCACTAACTGCGAACCTGACTTGGCCGTGTCGGGTTCTAAGCCGAACACACCTGCTGACAACGCAGACTCAGAGATCTCCCGGGCAGGTTCTGTGACTGACTTAACTCAGTCGCCCAAATCAACGGCCAAATTCATGGACTCGAGCCTTTTATCTACTATGACTCTCCATTCTGATCGATGATCACCAGACAAAGGCAGAACTTCAAACGACTCGCAGAAAACATCCACCTCTTCCAGCAAGTTAGCAGCCATATCCCACGCTCCATCCCAACCAACGGTGCGCCCAATAACTCAAAGACCACAGCAGGACGCTCGTCCGATTATTCCTTCGAGTATTGCCAGTCCAAAGGAACAGACCCCCCGCTAGAACATATTCAACCGGATCCTCTCCTGCTTGGCTCGACATTTCTCGGAAATTAACAGAAAACAGAGAAGTTGACTCTAACAGAGACAAACCTATCCGTCTTTTTAAAATTGAGCAGATTTCCAACAAAGACAATTACATAATCCTGAATCGAAGAACTGTGTTGAAAATAACATCTTCTATAACTGGCTTAAAGAAACTAAAATCGGAGGATTTTAAGTGGATTGAGCCATACCACAGCGACAACAAAGCAAAAGCCTACCTGCACATCTACGCACACGCAATCCAAGATCTGTGCTGACAAGCTGGAGATGAACTAAAACTACGAGGTCTTCTTCTGTCTGAACTAAAAACCTCAGCACAGAAAAATCACACCCAGGTTGATTACCCTACAAACCGAAGAAACCACGCTCGTGGCACACCTCACCGACACATCACTTGAAGAGATTAACTGAAGGCCCACTTCGCAGATTCACCAAAGTACTTGAAGGAACACAATGGCCCAGATGAGCACGTCTCCCGTATTGTAGTTGGCGATCTCGATCCCGCACACCCTACATCCAAACTTGCACGCAATAACGAGCCTGACTTACCGGTCCTTCGCTCCACTCAAGGCCGTCAAGGGACAAGCAGGCACAGTCCGGTTAATCGTACTACGGACAGGTTTCGTCCATATCGAAGAAGACCAAGTTGGAGAGACCAGTCTCCTCAGAGAAGACCACACAATTTCAGATCCTATAGACAAGACTCGCCTATTTTGACTCCCTCAGACACAGCGGCCGCTCCAAATAAACCTACGACGGCGGGTGGACCATGGTACTGGATAAAAGGAGCCCTTAGCATAAACCAAGCCAGATAGCAATCACCAAATGAAGCCGACGACCCTCTTCATCGAAAGTCCTTGACGTTGGCCTCATGGAACACCAGAGGACACGCCCACCTAATCGACCGCAATAGTGTGGATTTGGGTCGTTTTGACATTTTTTGCCTGCAAGAGACATGGCTTCAGGAGAAACCGTCGATGGATGGATTTGAAATTGTGATCTGTCCAGCTGCCAAAGGTCTGTTAGGCCGACCTTCTGCAGGCCTTTTCATCGCTGTACGTTCAGGCCAGAATCTAAAAATCATCAAGACAACGGCTAGATCTTACGGGGTGTTAGCGGTTCTAATTGAGTGGAACCGTTTTGTAGAAAAGACAAAGACAAGTTCAAAACCTTGCTCAATGCCTCCCCTTGCGCTGATTACTACATACTGGAACCCGCAAAGGACAACGACATCACTCTTCTCCCAAACTATGACAGAAACCATTGATGCCATCCTCATCGAATGGAACACTCCGTTCATCATAATTTGCGGTGACCTCAACGCAAAGTGTCTTCATCCGATAGATCAATTCTCAGTGCCCGCCCCGTCTACCCAAGCCGAACTCAGAGGACAAGCCTGGATGAACCTTATGTTAACCAGAAATGTACACAACACTGCATGGATTTTGGATGGGCATCAACATATGCCAACCTGGGAAAGAGGTCAGTCGGCTGCCACCCTTGATTACATCTTCCTGGTGGTCAAAACTACACCGAGTGACCATAACATGCTCACACTAGCATGATCCTCCACTGCCCAAACGGCAAAGTGCTATTTACCCTCGGTCGAGACCAACCCCCAACAATCACGGCTCCGTTTAACAGCAGCCAGTGTTAGATCAATGACTCAGAAATACGTTGCAGAAACTGAGGCTCAGCCGTCCCCCGACCCAGCATCTAGACCGAACTATCTCCCTTTGTTGATCAAATATAAGCAATAACCGCCTACTGGAAAGTCTATTCCGAAAACTTACAATCATAACTATGACAAACGGATAGCGGATAAAAAAAAGGTGCTAAGAAAACTAAAACGCAGCGCTAAAGCGGAAAACACTCCGGTCGCGTGGGATTTGTGAGAAAAATAAAACAAAATCTACATATCATGGATCAAAGCACGAAGGGCTGCTCTATACCAATACGATGCTGAAATGATGCTGAGAGCCCTCACGACAAATAAAACAGCTGACTTTTGGTCTTTGATAAAAAACTCTCAAGGCCCTACAGCCACAAATATGATCAGCTCAGTTACGGAACAAGCCTGCGTTGACTTTTTCACTGACTTCTTTGCCAGCCCGACATTGTCCTCAAACCTCTGTCTGGAGATTACACAAGAGCCCTGGGTTGATCTTTCGGCAAAAGAAGACATAGACCGGGCAATTCAGAAGCTAAAACCATCAAGAGCTTCGGGCCCTGATGGCCTGACTAACATCGATTTTAAAAAAACATCTTAACAAATGGACCACCTTCATCAGCCTCTTGTTTGAGCACTGCAGAGCCTGCAGGAAGATCCCATTATCATGGTCTAAAGCTACTGTTATTCCAATCTTTAAGAAAGGAAGCAGGGAAGATCCAGGCAACTATCGCCCAGTAGCTTTACTGGACATTATGGGCAAACTGTTTTTATCCCTCCTCCTGGACCACTTCCAACGCTGGGCAAAATTGGCCCACTGCAGCGACCCTTTTCAACTGGGCTTTAAGAAGAACGGTAGCACTACGGTGAATATCTTCATACTCAGCATTTTAAAGGCAGAAAGAAAACAAGGCGCCCGGACAGTCTATGCCGCGTTTATCAACCTTTCGCAGGCATTCGATAAAGTTGATAGAATGCGACTATGGGGTAAGCAGAAACACTGGAGGTTCCCGAACGCCGTTCTAAACCCCATAATATTGCTTCACACCAATACCACACTCAGCGTCCGGTTGAACAGGAAAGGGTCTCTTTCCAAGGAAATCCAAGCTGATAGGAGTCAAGCAAGGCTGCCCGCTGGCCCCCACACTCTTCGTTGCCTTTTTGGGGGACTTCAAAGACTTGCAAGCCACTGTTCTTAGTTTCCCCCCGAAGTTCGGAAACACTGAGCTGTCTCGCCTTCTCTATGCCGATGATATGATCCTTCTTGATCAGACGCCCATTGGCTTACAACGTCAGCTGGACAATCTGGCAGAGTACATGAGTATTAACAATCTCTACATAAATAAGTCCAAAACGAAAATCATGATCTTCTCCAAAAACTGTCAGCCCTCGTTAAATACGATCTCTTGGACAGTGAACAAAGTGAGAATCGAAGTGGTTCCTCATTTTAAATACTTGGGAGTTATCATTGACGGGATGCCTCAAGAGTCGAAAATGCAACATCTTTGGGCCAAAGCCAAACACTTGACATCGCAATTGAGAACGATTGATCGAAAGTTTGAAAAATGTTCGCTGACCATGGCTATCAACTTTTACAAGGGAAAAATGGTCCCTGCTCTAACCTACGGCATGGACCCCACGATCACCATGCCAAATGGGTTTTGGCAGAAACTGGAGGGGTATATTTGGAAAACCCTCCTAGGCCTTCCGAATTCGATTCCCATCGCGTCTGTCGGAAGAGACCTGGGGCTGCTGTCGCTAAACGCCACCGTTAGCGCGGCCTCTCTGGCCCTCTTCAGGAAGACTCTTATGCAAGATGGCCTGCCTATTTTCAACATAATCAGTCAGGAGCTGGCCTCAACGAACTGCAAGGTCGTGCAGATCTGGATAGACCACCAAAGAAGCAAATTGGAAGGCCTGGTTTGTTCAACAGACGACCTTATTACCAATCCACAAAGAGTAATCGAAAAACTGAAAAGTCAAGACTGGATTGTCACCACTGAACAAGCTGCAGCGACTGCCACCTACGTTCAACAAGCTAAAATCTCCTTTGGCGTATCGTACAAAATTTCCAGATAAAAAGCTACGCTGCACATTTTTAAGAGCACAACTCGACCTGCTCCACACCAGAGAAATCCTGGGGTTAAGAGGTCTATCCACTATCTTAACCTGCAGACTATGTAAAATCCCAGAGTCCATTGAGACAGTTCGGCACCAGCTTTTTTGGCACCACTATGGCTTGACTCTGTCTTGATGGAAGAAAATACATGGTGGTGTCGTTTGATTTCGGGGGAAAAATCTTGCTGGGCTGCAGCTACAACCAAATTATTAGAAGCAGCCTTTATCAAAATCAATGCCAACGGGCCTCCATCTTCTATGGAAGGAAGTTAGTCAAGTGGGCACGACCGATCGCTGACTCTTCCCTACCATGCAACGAACGGCTCGGAATTCTGTTAAAGACTCTTACCTTCCGCTCCACCGATCAGGCTTGAGTCACCATCTGTATATTACAAGCTTCAATTTTGTAACCTCGAAAGTTCAAAAATTTCGGAAACAAACGTTTGAACATTTCATGACTACTTCTTGTAAAAATCATTTCCTGTGATTGTACACAAGTAAATTAAAAAAAAAACTAAAAAAAAATGAACTTTGACTTGTGGGATTTGATTTAGTGCCGCAAAAGCAGGTCAGCCAGGGCGATGCGGAAAGTGATAGGATTATCACAAAATGGCAGCTGATTTCGAGTGCGTTAATGGACGAAAAGTCGGGTAAGGTCCATAGGAAAGTTTTATACGATCTACCGATTTATGCTTAAAAACACATGGCCGAACCGTAGGGACAATTAAAAAAAAAAGTCCCGGAACTATCCTTTAAAGATGTGTAGCTTGTAAGTTGAGTTAGGGTTAAAACATAATATGAAAACGATTGGATTCAAACAATAATCAAATCGCATGCATATCCCTCTCTAAGCATCTGCAGGGGGATCACAAGAAAATAGGTACGCTGGCTCACTTTTAAATCTATTTACCCAGCCAAACTTGTAAGGAATGCCTTTTTACGTTTTCGTTGGAACTTACATCAGACCAAGCAGATCAAGGTCAGATTCGGGTATCTGAAGGCCGAATTGATTGGTTGTCAGTATTGTCAGAATGAATCTAAAAGTGAAACCTCAATCACCTACTGATAGCCTGTCCAGCAGTGCAAGGTTTGAGGTGTGTCCATCTAAATAAATATCTAGGTCTTCCCGTAATTGGGGCTGGTGAGCAAGTTTGGTCTGCATTTTTGTCGGGACACACTACTGCTACTATTCTTGCAGTAACTAACTTTGTGAAGTCACTAAAATTGGATGAGTTTAAAATGTATTTATGATCGTAGGTTAGCCACTTGGAGAGACCTGTATAAGAAAAAAAGGGGAAAAGTTCTTAATCTGTTATACCTTTTTTTATGTTTCTGAATTTTTTTAATGTAATTAAATTGTTCTATGTTGTTTTATAGATAAGTTAAGATTGGATACAATTTTATTGTTGTTTTTTGTATCCATTATGTATTGATTATAAATGATTTCTTAAAGATTATTGTAACCAAATAATAATGAAAAAAACTCTCCTCCGTCCTCTACCCAGGCAACATGTTTCCTCCAATAAGCAGGAATTACTTTGCACAGTAGGTAATGCAAGGTCAGTGAAAAGGCCCAGCACTACAAAAGAACCCCAATCAGGAGCATCCTGCTTCTGCCCATTCAGGAGGTTCTAGACTGCTCTCATTTTCATAAGCATGTGTACCTTCCCCATGTGCTGTATTTGAAGCATTACTGTGTATTGTGGAGTTTATGTGCATCTTCCGATAGAAAACTATCTCCTGATATAAAGTAGGACTCTCAAGTACTGTGGAATAGCAGCGCTCCAGCCAGGGAAAGTCAAATTAGGCCTCCTTTTGTAAATGGCTTCCAAGGTCTATGTTTTAATTCCATATTTCTTTACTGCCAACTCTATTTAGATGATGTTCTTGGTCAAGGTACCAAGCAGTCTCTCCATTGCAGTGACTTTGTCCTCTAACTGTGGATTGGCCATGTGTCGCCACAAATAACCGTTACCACTCTGGGATAGTGACGGTCTCCAGGATTATGTCCATCTCCTTCGCACCTAAGGAATCCAGGTTTGAGGAGGAGTAACTCATTTTAAAAAAGTCCTCTTGCTTTCCTTACATTTTTGCATGAGCCATCTTCCTCTTGGTTGCTGTCAACCATGAGTGGTGCCGTGATTGGCCCTCTCTCCACTCACAGCAAAGGACTGAAGTCACCCTCAGATCCACTGGCTGCCCCACTAAGTCACACCCAGGGTTGCATGTGGCAGGTGCTGGTGCACTGCTGCTCCCAATCTGCGTCTTGTCCTCTTCCTCTGCCATAGTGTTGCACCCTCCGTCAGGTATTTCATTGGAAGCATCAATTGAGGGTCTGTAGCTTATGTACGCCCTGCCATCTTGTCTCCCAAGCGCTGCACGAGAGGACAGATCTTCCGTGTTCCGAGCCCTGAGACATCCTTTCATCCCATGTATCGAAGTCCCGGCTCCAGCAATGTTCCGTGACCTACTAATGCATTGAGCGGGTGTAAAACCTTTGTTGAAAGGTCCTCAATCATTGAAATCGTTCCAGAGCTATCAGAGAAAGTGGCCAACTGGCAGCGTTAGTTGCACTGTCCTCCGCACATGCTTCTGCTAGTTGTAACAGCTAGGTATGTGTGCCAATTATCAATCACTATTTGTTAACATGTTTCAATCTCCGGTTTAAATATGAATTATGAACCTTATGATTTTGGTGAACTCGAGCCACTGATTATGATACCAGTTCCCCTACTTGTCCAAAGCTTTGTGATCTTGGGCATACATCTTGCCCCATCTGTTTCAAATCTTTTATCTGAGAAATGTCAGTGCTCAAAAATAAAAGAGCTGGACACCATTATGAAGCACTATATCAAGTGAAAAAGAAAGGCAAGCAGAGGGAATAGAAGCGTAGTTGCACTACATCAACACAATTATGCTACAGTTTTCTTTACACAACAGGGCAGGCAGAAAAACCCTCTTTCAATTACTCTTAGGCATCGCCAGGGTTGCTCCTATTTTATTTAATTTATGTACCAATTCTCTGTATGCTACTTTGTCAAGTACACGCTGACGAGCAGCATGATGGAAGTATACAGAATCCTGTATTGGCCTATGCAGACGATTGTGCTTTGCTGGCTCTCTCCCCAAAGATACTTCAACTTTTATTTGGCACACAGACTAATTATATGGCGTATAGAGGGGCTGTCCATCAAGGCCAGGAGTAAGTCCACTGTCCTGACCTTTTCTGCCATGTGGGTGAGAGGCTTCATCAAGTTAATGACCTTGCTTATTTATAAGATTTTCTTCCACCCTCTGAAACCTATAACCCAACAATCAAGTCGGATGAAAGAGGCCATCATGGGAATTGTTTTATTTTTCACGCAATTTTAAGGCCCAACCCATAACAGTGATGTGCATGCTGTAGCTGGTCCGATAGCACAGCGAGTAGAGAGCTCGCTTTGACATCTGTGCAGAGCCTGCTGACACAGGTTCGAATCCCGGCAGGGCCAAACTCAGCCTTTCATCCTTCCGAGGTCGATAAATGAGCACCACACACCGTGGGTGATAATAAGCAGCGCACAGATGCGTGAGGGTTTGTAGCGCTGTAAATAAACCTAAATTATTATACAAGGCTCTTGCCTTTTATGGATTAGAAATTATTTAATTAAAAGACTATTAAGTCTGCCACCTTCTGCTCCAACTCTCGCTTGTCACAGAGAAGTGCATCTTACTTATGTACTGACCAATTATTTGTTGCATCATAGCCAACGCAAAGCCACTCTTTTTTTTTTTTAATGTGTTTATTTATAAGACTGTGCACAAGTGATCATACAAATTAACATCCAAATACCTTGCTAACCCCCAGCCCAAGGCATTAACATTCCCCCCCCCCTCCCTCCCCTGTAACCCCGCCGGCAGCCCTCACTCTCAGCCCGACTGAACTAGACTGTGTGCCAGTTGCTCATCCTGTGAGTGCAAGGCCCTCACGATTAGGTGCGCTTATAAATTAGTGCCGGGTAATTTCGATCATAGTCCAAGAACGGTGCACAAATGTTTGCAAAGCGGTGAAGGGTGCCCTAATCCACCAAAGAGTCATCAGGGGGCCCTCTTCGGACTTCCAAGTACGGGCTACCTTGATCTTTGCCGCCAGCAAAAGTTGGGTTATGAGGGCCACCCTCCTGCCAGTTCTCGGATAGGAGCCCGGGACCCCTAAAAGGATGGTTTCCGGGGTCAAAGGGATTGCCACTTGTGTAATGTCTTTTATTGTAGCAAGGCGCTGGGACCAAAATTCCCCAATCCTTGGACACGATCACCACATGTGGAAATAGGACTCTGGGAGTCCACAGCAACGCCAACATTGGGGATCTAGAGCCTGGTGAAAGTGATGTAAGCGGAGTGGGGGATAGTACCATCGCAGGAGCAGCTTATGGGCACACTCTCGATTGGTTATACAGAAGGAGGATGTACGGGTTCTGGACCAGATATCTACCCAGGTTTGGTCCTTTATGGAGTGTCCTACATCTGCCTCCCATTGTAACATGTAGGAGGCCTTGGCGACAAGGGGTTCATCTTGCAGTAATTTATAGAGAGTGGAAACCTTCCCCCGGGGTGGCAGGTCATTCACAGTGAGTTCCAGTGGAGCGGGGGCTTTGGTTGCTGCAGCTCGCGTCACGGGGTGAACCTGTCTGTTTCCTCTAACCGGAACGTAGCTTTGCATTGTTCGAAGGAGCGCGGGCAGCTCGCCTCAAAGAGTTGCCCTAGGGATTCAAGGCCTCCCTCCACCCAATTCCGAAAGTTCGAAGGGCAGGATCACAACGACAAGGCTGGGTTGTGAAAGATTGGGGAGTAAGGGCCCAGGCCCCCCGGAATGCCTCTGTTTCCGGGCCCAGTCCCAGGCCTTCACCAAGTGTTTAGTGGCGGTCAGTATTTTTGCCCAGGTTCGACGCAGCGGGGGGGTGGGGGTTGAATGGGAGAAAGGGAAGAGGAGAAGGGAGACGGGATTGTTCAATCTCCACCCATTTCGGGCACCCCAGGCAATCAACCATGCCTGTATGTGGGCTAGTTTTGCGGCTATCCGATACCTATGGAGATCAGGAACACCCAGTCCATCCAGTCTGGAGCTGCCCATCATGGTTCTCTGGGGGATTTGTGGCTTCTTGCCCCTCCAGATGAAGCTAATCATCTTCCTTTGAAGACGCTGCAGTGGGGGGAGAGGGATTGAAATGGGCAGAGAGGAGCAGGCGTAGAGGAACCTAGGAAGGAGATTCATCTTGCAAGCCGTAATGCGGCCCAAAGCGAGATCTCTTGCGAGAGCCAGTGGTTGAGGTCTTTTTCAAGCTCTTCAAAGAAGGGGGGGGCGAGTTTGCCCGATAGACGTCAGCTGGACGGTCAGGGATCTGCACCCCCAGGTAAGGGATCTTTGTGACACTCCATTGTATTGGGCATTGCTTCTCTAGGGATTCTCTTTCCCCTGGACTTAACCCAACCTCCAGGGCCACCGATTTCTCGAAATTAATGGCGAAGCCTGCTACTCTTCCAAACCTATGAATTTCGGTCAGGGCCGGGTACAAGGAGGCCGAGATGTTCGTGATGGTCAATAGCATATCGTCAGCATAGAGGGCAATCTCATGTTGACAGGGGCCTAATGTGGGCCTTTGATCAAAGGATTAAGGTGGATATGTTGGGCCAAGGGCTCCATAGCTAGGGCAAACAAGAGGGGGGATAAGGGACAGCTGTCTAGTTCCACAGGAGAGAGGGATCGGATTGGATAGGAGGCTATTGACTCTCAAGAGGGTCTTAGGGGACTGGTAATTCGCTAGGACTAGCTTTTGAAATATTGGGCCAAAATGGAAAGCTTCGAGGGAGAGGCGCAGTAAGGTCCAGTCCACTTTATCAAAAGCTTTAGTTGCATCTAGGGCCAATAGAGCGTGTTGTTGCAATTCCTGGTTGGCTACATCTATTAAATTCAGGGCTCTGCGACTATTGTCTCTCGTTGACCTGTGACTTATGAAACCTGTTTGGTCCGGGTCTATGATATCGGGGAGGACGAGGGCCAAGCGATTTGCCAGGAATTTAAAATATATATTGGCATCGAGGTTTAGTAATGAGATGGGCCTATACGAATTGTTGTCCCTGTGATCTTTCCCTGGCTTGAGAATGAGTACTGTAAATGACTCCTGCATGGAAGGGGTGATGCATCCCGTGGTAGCAGAGGAGTTAAAAAGGAGAGTCAAGGGGGCCACCAGCTGGGGGCGGAAGATTTTATAAAATCGAGTGGAGTACCCGTCTGGGCCCGGGGCTCTGGGTTTGGGGGCTTTAATGGCCGCGTCGACATCCTCAACTGAGATGGGAGCCTCGAGAGCTTCCGTTGCCATGGCCGTGAGGTGAGGGAGAGTCGCGTTCCGCAGGTAGTCACTTTGCTCTGCTGAGTCCCTGGGTGATGCTGTCATTGTCTCTGAAAGGTGGGCCACCGCCAGTCGCAGCTTGTCCTGCTCTACAAATTGGACCGTGCCATGGGGGTCGCAAAGGCCCAGAATGGTGTTTCTTTTCTTGGCCTTGGTGAGCTTGTCCACCAGCATTTTATTTGCTTTGTTGCTTTTGGCGTAGTACCACTGTTTAATTTTGGTTATTAAGTGCGCTGTGGCCTCAGCATAGTGTTCCTACAGCCTCTTTTGTGCCGCCTGTAGAGCCTGATAGGATTTCGGGGACCAACCCTTCTGCTTATGGGTGGCGTCAGCTTTAAGAATCTCATTCTCCAGGGCCATGCGGGCTACATGTCTGCCTTTGTGGAAGGCCGTGCCTTGAGCAATCAGTACCCGTCTCACAACAGCCTTCATGGCGTCCCAGGTGTTTGCCGGGCACGTGTCCTCGTTCCGGTTTTCCGTGAAGACATTTTGAATCGACTTGGCTATGGCGTCCTTTATCGCCATTTCATTTAAGATGGGGTCATACAAGTTCCACCGGCGACGGGAGGAGGATCGGTATCACGTGCTCAAAGTTAGCATGACCGGGGCGCGATCCGAGTGGACCCTGGGTCCAATGGTGACATCGTCTGTAAAGGCCAGAATATGGGGGGAGGTCAGCAGGTCGATCCGGGAAAAAGTTTGATGCACGTACAAATAGAAAGAGAAGTTTTTCTCATCTGGGTAGATTACCCTCCAGGCGTCCACGACCTCCAGGGTCCGAAAAAGATGAAGAAGGCTCTTCGCCCGCTTTAAGTCTCTGGAAGACTGGGGGTGTGACCTGTCCCTGAGTGGGTTGGGGGGCTCCGTTGAAGTCCCCTCCAATAATGACTTGTCCCTCAATGAACGGGAGGAGAGCCTCCTCTAGGTCTCAGTAGAACCCCTCCTGGTTATCATTAGGAGCGTAAACTGAGACGAGGGAGTGAAGTTGGCTGAAATGAAGGCATTTGACTGCGATGAAGCAGCCCTCCGGGCCGCACAATGAGTCCAGGATTTGCGGCCTGACATATTTTGGATTGAGAGGATTGCTGTGCCCCCTTCTTAGTGCCGTTGGAAGCCAAAAGTTGCAGAGGAAAAAGTCTACTCCGAAGGCGGAGAAGTCCGCTGGGATTAGGTGGTTCTCTTGCAGAAAGGCCACTGATGCTCCCCCATCCTGTAAGCGTTGAAGAGTGGATTTCTTTTTCGGGGGTTGGGGGGGTTTCAGGCCTCTAACGTTTAAGGTGACACATTTTTGTTTCTGGTGCGGGGGCGGAACCTCTTGCGTCGTCGTGGGTCCCAGGGGTGGGGGTTGTGGGGGTCCAGAGTCAGCCATTGTCCAAAGGTGCATTCATAACAGGATCATCTTGTGGCTGGGTTTTTTTAAGAAGCCTCCAATGGGAGGCAGGGTCTTACAACATTGACCTCCAACGGGAGGCCAAAATCTGAACTTGGACCAATTTTGTCTCATCGGAGCTCCCCTTATACAACAGGGCTATAGCCAGCCAAAAAGGTTGGATTTCACTCCAAGGGAAATATGGCGACATGCACGTTGGAGTCGGGCATGGGCCGCACAGGGCCTGCAGCAGCTTTCCGTAGCTTGCGTTTCAATGCTGTGTGTGCTTCAGGGACCCTCCCGGTCCTTATTTGATTCTACGATTTCTGTGCACCCTTGACCAGGATGCGTGCCTTGGTTTGGGAGGAGATCTGCCAGCTTCACTCTGTGGGGTCGGAAGAGGGAGTCTTTGCACCTCCAGGAGAGCTATGGCGAAGGATCGCTGCAGCATCGTCAAGGTGGCTAATCGTTCGGGAGATTCTGTTGTGAGAGAACTGCAGAGCCGTTTGAAACAGCCACCGGTAGCGAATTTGGTGGTCTCGGAGAAAAAGCGCAAGCAGTTGGCGGGCCCTACGCTTCTGCAGCGTCAGGAGGGAGAGGTCCTGAAAGATTTGGAGCGGGGAGCCTTGGAATGACTGTTTATCGCGAGACCGGCCTATGGCAGAAATAGCTTCTTCGGTGGTATAAAAGTGGACTGTCGTGATCACATCAAGGGGGTGGGGGGTCTGAGTCAATTCCTCATCACGGACGTAGTCTGCGAGTGCGATCTAGTAGAAGCTGAGACTTGTCCAAGTGCGGCAACAGCAACTGAAAGAAGTCGCCCACATATTCAGCTAAGTCCTTACCAGGAACTGAAGTGGGGATCGCCCGAATCCGCAGGTTATTGAGGCGGGGTCTGTTTTCGAGGTCCTCTTGTTTAAATTTGTGGATCTTGGTTTTGTCCATCAAGGCCTGGATTGAGCGCTGCACTTCCACAAGTGTTGTAGAATGCTCCTGGACCAGGTCCCCTGTCTCCCCAGCCTATGCTCGACATCTGAGACTCTCTGGTCCATCTGCTTAATTTTGAAAGGAGCTCCGACATGCAAGATCTAAATTCTGATTTAACATCAGGCATGAAGGCCTGGAGGTCGTCTTCTTTAGTTGCGAGGGTTCCCCTGTCTTCTGGTAGTTTTTGAGGCGTATGTTTCAGGGGCTCTGTTTTCTTACCCCTATCTGCTGAGAGAAGCATGGTGGAAATGTCTGTGGGCTTGGGAGGCTTGAGGTGCTTGGCCAAGTCTTCAGAAACCACAGTGGTCCATCGAGGCAGGCAGGGGGCAGAACTGCCAAATCAAGGCCTCCCACAACGAGACACAGAGGACTCCAGGTGCGCCCGGGGAGCTTCTGAGAAATAGATGAGGCGTTGGGAGCCTTGAGATCTGTGCGTTGCTTAGGGTCCTCAGCTGGTGATGAGCGGAACAGAGAGAGCAGAAGGAAGGGGCCTTCGGGTACCTCTGCGGGATGCGAGTGGCAGGCTGGAGACAAGTCTGAAGATCACTTTGTGTCCAAGTGGGCCAGGGGTCCAGCTGCGCGCAGGCTAAGGCCTACGAAGTTAAGGTGCTGGTGGCGAAAAGCAGTCCGGATGGTGGCAGTTCTCAGTGGAGGGCGCACTTAATGGCAGCAAGCTGGGGGCGAAATGATGTTACCCTTCTTAGTTGGTGATGCCGGGGGTCCGAACTACAGGAGAGCCCTAGGGTACATCTGTGGGGATATGAGTGGCAGGCCGGAGGTGAGCCCGAAGACCACCCTGTGTCCAAGTGGGCCGGGGGTCCAGCTGTGTGCAGACTAATGCCTACGAGGATAGGATGTTGGTGGCGAAATGCGGCCCGGATGTTGGCAGTTCTCAGTGGAGGGTGCAGGGTGCACTTAATGGCAGCAAGCTAGGGGCAAAATGGTGTCACCCCTCTAGTTGGTGGTGCCGGGGGTCTGAGTTCCAGGAGAGCCGCTGCCCCTCCTCCAGAGGCAAACAGTGTTGGTGCCCCCACCTGTGTCGGGCACTACGGGGGGGTGAGGCATAAGTGGGGGGTGTTATGAGGGCATAGGTGCAACTTGCATTGTTTCATTTGGGCCCCCCCCCCCCGAGGGGGTCCGGGAAGAACACCGGCGAGCCAGGCATTCAAGTCGGGTGCCCCCCGGCTGTCGGGCCCCCACCAATAGACGGGATCGAAGCGGCAATGTCAAAGGCGTAATCTTATGCCTGGCGAGCTGATCCAGCGCCGATGTGGAGAGGGGCTGCTCCGCCAGGCACCCCCAGCCTAACAGAGACCTCTGCAAGCCCCACAGCGCCGACGGCAAGGAAGGAGAGCTCTGCGGTTGGGGAGGGGCCGCCCTCCAGAGAGGGCCGCCGCTACCCTCTGCTGGAAGCACCAAGGGGACCCCCAAACAGGACCTCGGTCACCCGGTACCGGGGCCGAGGCAGACCGCTGCGATGAGGGGGTCTCAAGGCGCGGGGCCCCCGGATTCATCCCAACACCAGAAATGCCACTGATGGGTCGCCGCAGGGCGGTCAAACGGCCATCTTGGAGGCACACGGCGGCCGCCAAACACATCAGCCGCCTCCCGCTCACCTGAGCCCCTGGTATTCCGCCACAGCATGCAGGCATCTGCGCCTCAAGAACAGCACAGGAACCGGAGAATCAGAAGAAGAGCTGCTGGCCCCGTACGGAGGCAATTAGAGGATCTGCCACCTCGCTGGCGCTCCAGGCCACGCCTCAAAGCTAGTCTTTTTACAGCTAAGTGATTTATGGAAAAGTGACTGTGCCTTGTATGTACCTTGAGTTAGACATGTAAAGAAAGACCTACATGAAATTAATTTGCTTAACGAATTTCCAGATTTCGCTTCTTTTTTTCATTTGTTTTAATTTGTTCTTATTTGGAATTTTCAGCATATTACAGCCATCAAACTTCCCCACTCTCACTCACATACATTCACTTTGTCACATTTACCTTTTCATACTCTTGCTCCTTCTTTCATTCACTTCTTCTAACATTCACTTAGTTATTACAGTGAGAGGTCCCTGGAACCCACCTCTTCTTTTATCATTGTTATTGTTTCCCCTACTACCCTCTTGACCCTAACTTTACCGCTTACCTTACTATATCCATTGCCGCCATGGCAATGTGAGATGAAGATGAAGTAAATGTCTGATGAAATTAATGTAGTAGAAGTAGGTGTACAAGACTTTGTTTTAGAAAAGTAAAGGTGGGGATAACAATGTGGGGTGTAAGAGCAGACTTCAGCTACCCTTGTTCTGCTGCTGGTAAGGGCCACCACCGTATTTGGATAAAGTGAGGAGAAACATGCTAAGTATGTTACCAAAATATTGAAGTGGATGATGGTGGCCCCATCCCCCACAACCCAAGCATTAAACTATCTTTCTCTAGATCCCCCCCCACTATGAGTCAGAAATGGGTTCTGATTTGTAGAAGTCAATTTTTTTTTTTGATCAAAACATTTTTATTACATTTTCCACACATACAAAAACATTACACATAACACTGTGCATTGCAGGGGAAGGAAGAAACGGGGTAAACCATAAGGGGGGGATAAAACAACATTTGGGGGGCCTCTGCTCTTTGGACCATCTAGTCTTTGATGAGGGAACACTGGACAAAGTCCCGGTGCGCCATGCCCGCCAGTCCATGGGCACCTTGCTCTTAACGCTCCCATTGCCAGTGACGCTGCTTCGGGGGCTTAGCCATCGTCATCCCATCTCTGCCAAATTTTGCTCGCTTTCTGCGGGCATCCCATTGCTGCGTATACCCTGCTCTCCGTTGTCACACAGATGTCCACGTCCGTGATCCATTGATCATAACTAGGTGTTCTTTCCGATCCCCATAGCTGCGCAATGTTCCTTCTCAGTATCGCTGTAGCGGTTGACCAGAGCAGTTTCTCATACAGGTCAGGTCACAGTCATCGGAGATCCCTAACAGGAGTTGCTTTGGTCCCCTTTGTATTGGCTTGCCCAAGACTCTGGACAGTTTGTCACAGCATTTCCGCCATAGTTGATGTATTTTGTCGCATTGCCATATGATGTGGAAGAAGGTTCCTTCCTCGCGCCTGCATCGTATGCATCGCGGGACCAAGACCCTGCCCCACCGGAAGAATGCCACTCTCGGATAGTAAATACGATGTAGGATCTTGAGTTGGACCAGTCGGAGCCTCGATGAAATGGTCGCCTCACGAGGGTACATCAAGGCTTCCATCCAGTCTTCCGAATGTAGAGGACCAACGTCTCGCTCCCACCTGGCCCTCAAGCTGACGTGCTCGGGTGTAGCAAAAGATGTGATTACATTATACATGGTTGAAGTGACTTTTCTTTTTATTTGGTCCTGGACTATGTTACGCTCCAGCGGGATACATTCTAGTGTGTCGCTGATGATCTGTTGATGGGCGTGCAGTGCGTGTTTCAGTTGCGTATAATGGTATCCTTCCGAGGATGGAAGGGCGAATTCCAAACGCAGTGTTTCAAAGGAGACCAATTTCTCCTTTTATTACGTCTCCTACTTTGGTGATGTCACGTTGGGCCCAGGAGGGCCATTTCGGCAGCTTCTGTAACTCGGGGAGAAGCCTGTTGTTCTACAATGGTTGGGGCAACGTCAGTTTCGATTCCCAGCCTACATGCCGGTGTGCTTCCGCCCAGATTCGTGTGATGTGCGTTTCTATGGTAGGAGCTGATGTGCGGCCCTTGCCACAGTATAGAAGTTCCAGGGGTGTTATGCTGCTGTTGGTGTTAAACCTTCTGATATGCGGCAGGTTCTTTTCTCAATGGAGCATGTCATTCACCACCGCCATCTGGCTGGCCCAGTAGTAAGTTTGCAGCCTGGGCAGCCCGATCCCCCCCCTCCCAGACAGATCTCTGAAGGGTGGAAAGAGCAATCCGTGGGGGCCCTCAACTCCAAAGCAGTTTCCAGAGGATACGGTCTATTTTGAGGAATTCCTGGTGCGGGTTATGCAGCGGTGCATTTTGCAGAACATATAAGAACTTGGGAAGGGCGATCATTTTGAATAGGGCATCTCTGCCCATCAGTGTCAGTGGCAGGGAGCTCCAGTGGCGACTGTCCTCAGCGAATCTCGCCACGGCTGGTTGTAGATTCAGAGCTGTGTAGTCTGTGAGGTGCTTCGTGATTATCACCCCTAGGTATTTGAACTGATCAGTAACAATTTGGCAGGGGCAGTCTATGGGGCAAGTGGCAGCTGCGCTTCCTATGGGAAATAGGATGGATTTTGACCAGTTCACGCGTAGGCCACTGAAGGCTCCGTATCTTTTCAGCATTTGGGTAACATTTTGGCAGGAGTTGCGTGGGTCTTTCAAGTAGATAAGCAAGTCATCCGCGTAGAGGGATACACTATCCTCCCATGATTCTGACCACCAGTGGTTCGATGTCAAGTGCAAAAATCATGGCCGACAGGGGACAACCTTGCCTCGTTCCTCTGCCCAATCTGAAGGGGTCTGATTGCCAGCCGTTAACCTTAGGTCTGGCTATTGGACATTCGTATAGTAGTTGCACCCAGCCGATAAAGTTTGCGTCAAAACCCATGTGCCTCATTATGTCCCAGATGGCCTCACACCTCACGAGTCAAAAGCTTTTTCAAAGTCTATTGCCAACAAAGCCAGCGGACCCTGTATGCTGCCGGCTTTTTCCAGTGCTGAGTGCAACCTGTAGAGATTCATGTGTGTCGATCTCTCGGGCATGAAGCCTCATTGGTCCAGGGTGGACCAGGGAGGGGATGACTTGTTGTAGCCGGTTTGCCAGGATCTTCGCAAGTATTTTGGTTTCGCTGTTTATAAGTGAAATGGGCCTGTAAGAGCTGCAGTGTTCAGGGGGTTTGTCCGGTTTGGGTAGTACTATTATTTGGCTTCCCTAAGATCTGGGGAAAGGGTGCCCTGTCCTCTTACATGTTGGAACATTTGCAGTAGGTGTGGGGCAATCACGTTGGTTCCCACTTTCCGCCACAGCACAATCGGGAAGCCGTTTGGACCTGGGGACTTGCCAGCTTGGAGGCCGGACATGGCATTCGACACCTCATCCTCCGTTATGTCTTTTTCCAACATCTCTTGTTGTGTTATGCTCAAGGTGGGGAAGTTAATTTCCTCTATGATTGAGGTATTTGCGGGGGTGTTAGGTGACTTATACAGTTCAGCATAGTAATTTGCGAAGCCCCTCGTGATGTCCTGATCTGCCACAAGTGGGGTTGTGCCCTCTGTCTGTAGCTGCTGGACATGGCTGCGTCCCTGCTCCTTGCGTTCTAGCCACGCTAGCATTTTCCCGGCTTTATCGCCCGTTTCATAAACTCTTGCACGCATTGTCGAGTGTGCATGCCTGCCATTATCCATTGCAGTGTTCTGGAGCGGCTTTTGTGCCAGGAGCAGGGCCCGGTTTGTGTCGGGCATGTTCTGGGTTATGTGCGCTACCGCTGCTTGTTTCACCTGTTGTTCTGCTTCGTGTACCTTGAGTAGGTATTGTTTCCTCTGTGCGGTCGTCCACGAGATGAGTTCCCCCCTCAGTACTGCCTTGTAGGCCTCCCATAGTGACACTGGGTCTGATGCGGACTCTGTGTTCAGCTCAAAGTATGTCTGTGTTGTCCAGGTAGTAATTATTGAGGCGCCAGCTGGGCGGGGGAGTCTGCCTGGATGTTGTGATTTGCATCACCAGTGGGGAGTGGTCGGAGATGCCTCTGGGGAGTAGGCATGCTTCATGTGCCCTGTGTAGGTCAGTTGCTGGGAGAAAGAAGTAGTCCAATCTGGAGAGCGAGGCGTGAGCCCCCGAGTGGAAGGAGTATTCCCTGATATTAGGGTGGAGTTCTCTCCATACGTTACACAGGCCCATGGCATTTGTGAACATTGCAAGTTTGGTAGGCACGCTGGGGTTTCCATTTCGAAGGTGTGAGCGATCCCGGGCTATGTCCGTGACTTCGTTGAAGTCCCCTCCTATAATCATGATGTTAGAAGTGTCTGCGGTAATGAGGGGGGAAATGTCGACGAGTAGCGGTGACAACAAAGTGGGCGGTGCTTAAATCGCTAGTAGTGTGACAGAGTGCTCCTAGAGTGTACCAGCCACATATACGTATCTTTCTCCAGTGTCCTGGGTTACTGTGTTCAGATGGAAAGGGAGGTTCTTGTGTATCAGTACCATGACCCCCCTTGAGCCCATTGTGAAGCCTGTGTGGACTGCAAGTCTATAATTTGTGCGTCTGAATAGGGAGCATTCTGTGCCTGCAAGGTGTGTTTCGGACAGGAAAGCGACGTCCGGTGCGTACCTGTTCAGATATTGCCCCACCAAACGCCGTTTGATTGCATTGCCGAGGCCATTGAGGTTCCAGGTCATAAATTTCAGTGTTCTGGTTGTGTTTGTATTACGTGATGCCATATCTATCCGTGGCTAATGGAGTGTGTGCTGCTGACGACGCCAGGCACCCGGCAACCGCGTGCCTCCATGTTATAACCCTCTTATGTGATTTTAATGTGTTATGTGCTAGACTGGTCCTTCCCCTAACTAAACTCAACAAACCCAACCCCACCCTCCCTATACTTCTCCCAACTCGAAGCATCGGTCGCCCGAACTTTAACACTACCGGCTGTCAACTGGACAGCTTACATAAGACAATCGCAGCCAAAGGCTCAGGTGGTCCCCCTACAAACTATGACTTGGGGGGCAGGGGGGTGACACCTTTGGTGTTTAACTGGAAACTTCTAGCCGGGGGGGCCCTACAAAGCGCGAGACGTGCGAGACGTTCCCGCAACAGCCACATTCAAGTGTGTGTTACCTTAAGATGGGTATTGTGGTATGTCGCATAAGGTGCCATATTACAGTTCGAGCTTACTGTTGAGTACCGGGGCACTGGATAGAGATTTAGGTGTGGGTCAGCCACCTATGTCTTCCGGTGGGTCTTGTGCTGGAGGCTGACGGGGCTCGCGCTGTTGGGCAGGCAGGGGCACGTGGTTCCTTCCCCCTCTGCCACGCGAAGACGACCAGTCGCCCTCTGTATGCTGTTCAGCCCAGCGCCATGCTTCCTTGGGGTCATTAAAGTGGACAGTGGTTCCCTTGTGGTAGATCTTTAATTGCGCAGGGAAGAGCAGCCCATATTTCACTCCCATTGATTGTAGTTGCTTCTTGAGGTGGTCAAAGGATTGTCTTGCTCTCTGCACTTCCCTAGTGTAGTCAGGGAAAAAGGCGATCCTGGAACCATTAAAGGTAATTGTGCTCTTGGCGCGTGCATGTTGCAGTAATGCGTCTCGGTCCCTGAAGTTTAGAAATTTTGCAATTATTGAGCACGGGGGAGCCCCAGGCGTTGGTCTGCCGGTGGGCACTCTATGCGCTCGCTCTATAGAGAAGAACTTGGAGAATGAGTCCGGATCGAACAGGTCAGCGAGCAGCTGCTCCAAAAACAGTTCCATGCAGGCGCCTTCTGCTTTCTCTGGGATACCAAGTATTCGCACATTATTTCGTCTAGATCTCCCCTCTCCATCTTTAATTCTATCCTCCAGCACCTTGAGTTTGGACGTGACACTCTGGAGTTGTTGTCTCATGTTGTGAATCCCATCTTCTGTGTTCGATATGCGTTGTTTGGCAACTCCCGTGCGTGCCGTTAGCTTTTGGACGTCATGTCTGAGGAGGGACACGTCCATACTTATTCCATCCATTTTCTGCTCCATAGACGTGCGGGATTCCACTATGGCAGTCATTATGTCTTTGAGGGAGATCATATTGTCTGTCTCCACTTCTTCCGAGGACAACGAGTGGAGGTCGGGAGCTTGTGGAAGAGGAATTGTATATTGGTCCATGCTGCTTTGCGTGGGCAGTCTTCTAGATCTGTCTTTTCCCATGTTTCTTACTGCGCCTGGTGGGTCTGGATTTTGTGCGGAAATCGCCGTGCAGCAACCAGACTGCGGACTGAGCTGTTGCCTCTGTGTAGCGTACTGGCCTGCTCCGGCGTCGGGACTGGTCATGGACTGCCCGCCCAAACCGGCCCCAGTGATTTCCACCACTTCGGTCCCGGGGGCCACGCACTGTTGCTATCTGCGGGGTGTAGGAGCGTGTAATGGCCGCCTCACAGCCTGGCGAGTCCACTTCGCGCCTTTACCCCCTTCCCCCAGCGGAGTGTTGGCCAGTTGCCCTGCGGTTGTTGGTCTTGTGTAGTGCATCTCTCCTGGAATCCTCGATGCAGGCCTCAGGGCCCCGTGCTCTTGGCGGTGAATGTGCTGCTGTGCTTAGGGCCCTTGCTGCGGGTGGCCTCCCGCAGTCCGGTGCCACCCCAGCCCGGTTACCCCCCACTAGCGGGGGAGCATCGGATTCACTGCTTTCCGGTAGGCTGCAAGGCGGTGCGGCGCACTGTTCTTGGGGGGGTGCCGTCGGTGTCCTTTGCGCTGGTGTGCTTGCTGCTGTGCTTTGGGACTCTGCCCCGGCCAGCCCCCCGCACCTTTATTTCCGCTCGTCGCTGAACCTCCAGGCCTGCGGTTGAGCGAGTGCAGCCGGCCGCTCACGTTCACTCATCCGCCGGCCCGCTCACTACGACGGCAGGCTGGCACCCCCATTCCACCGGTGTGGGCTGCGTATCAAGGCCACCTCAGAGGTACGCAGGATTGTAGTTCTTCCGACAGGCTGGTCAGTTGTTGCATACAAGTCAGAGCTTCGCCTGCCCTCGATGTCGACAGCGGGCAGGCGGCAAGCCGAGTCCCCCTGCCGTACAGCTCCGCTTCTCAGGCACAGAGTTAGCGCTCACCCCAGGCGGCCATCTTGAAGTCGGGCCGGTTGGCGCCTGCTCGGATTTCTTCTCGCCCGTAGCTCTGTGATACAGCCGCGGTTTCAGCTGCTTTCCGGCTCACTTTAGCCCGGGGGGGGGTCCGACACCCGTCCGGAGTGTTTGTGCCTCTATACCATGCAGGAATCAGGCAATTTAGTCAGGATGTGTTTGGCGGTCGCGGGAGCCAGAGAGACTCACGTCTTTCCCATCGCACTGCTGGCCACGCCCCCTAGAAGTCAATATTTGGTGAATATATTAGTGGATTTGTGTATACCTTAACACATTTGTTGAATCCTAACTAGTGTATATTTCCTCGAGCATGTTACTTCCCCTCTGGAAACCCAGCTTGCAATCTACAGATGTCCAATGCGTTGGTATCAGCAGAAATCAACAATAGTGCTGTAGCCTAGTCCAGACATGATGAAAAGGGCTGAAACAGACTTCATGGAGGGAAGATGAAAGACATTTGTAGAACATCTCCATGAACAAAGTAAAAATAAATACCCTTTATTTTGTCTTTATGGTGTTAAATGCCTGCCCATTCCATAAAACCATGTGCTGCAATAGAGTCTGGCAATAAGACTCAGACTTCAATTTCAGTCATAATTATTGATCCGAGTCACATCGAGACTTGTGGTGTTAAATCTCAAAAGATGGGTTTAGGCCACTTTTGCAGACCTACACTTTCACTGAATCACTTTTAACCAAATTAAATTTTTTCTTTACACTTTTTTTTGCTGCAAAATGCAGATGGTAAGTTGGGGTAAGGTATATATGGTGGTAGAGGATAGTCTAAGGGGAGGTGCAGTGGGTTGCTCTCCACATTTTGCCATAAAGACCTGTTTGCACCTTTCCTTACTTAATTTGTTAATGCCTCGTTTAGAGACTGTCAAGTCCCCACTGAATTTAAGAAAGTTACCATTACCCCGATTCCTAAAAAACGGAACCTGGATTTCACTGATCCTAGTAACCTAAGGCCAATTACCAACTGCCAATTCCTACCACAAAAACCTTGGATAAGGTTACTACGCCCAAATTGCAAGCCTTCACATAACTTAATTATAACCTCCACAGCCGACAATCGGGGTTTCACCCTTCTTTCAGCACAGAAAACGCCCTTGTGGATCTCCGTTCCCATCTACTGAAAATCATGGAGAAAGGGAAAGCCGGTATGCTGATCCTTTTATACCGGTCTGCGTCTTTCGACCTCATCGACCACAAGCGTTTGCTCCTGTCCCTACAGCACCAGTATGCTTGCTCTTCAGATGCAGTGAATTGGGTCCAGTCCTTGTCAAACCACGAATCCAGTATTCAATGGGGTTCAGCTTACTCCTCTGTCTCTCCAATAAAATACGGGGTCCCTCAGGGAGTCTCCATGTCGCCACTTCTCTTCAATCTTTGTGTGCTACCTCTGTTCCTTATTGGGAGAATTGTGAGTATTTTTTTACCAGCTGTGCCGATGACACAAAGCTGGTCATCGAGCTTGTGGGGACCACTCCCAGGATTCACTGATACTAAACAACATCTATAAATCTATCGAGGAATTGAAGTCGACAAATTGGTTATGTCTAATGGCAACAAAATCAAGCTCCTCATATTCAGATCTCTCCAGGCTCGTTCGAAATTGAACTCCTTATCTGAAAACTTTCTGAAACAAGGTAACAATATCACAACCCACTCGAAAGTCAAAGCTTTTGGGGTATATCTGGAGGCCTCTTTGAACTCTGATGTCCAAGTGCAAAATCTTCATAGGACTTGTAATTATCACCTTAGGGGTGGATAGTCCAGAGCCACTATTTTGTCAAGGCTGGATTATTGTAACACCTTGTTATGTGAAGCCTCGAAATCGAACATCCATGCCTGCCAAGTTATCCAGAAAGATGCGGTTCGCGCGGCCCAGAACATCTCTAGGAGGTTGCATATATCCAAATTTAGGAACGAGCGTCAGTCTTCCGGTGCAGGAATGCATCCAGTTCAAAATGGGCATATTAGTACATCATTCTCTGTACAGCCAGGCCCCGGAATATCTTAAAGCCATGTTCCCACCTCACAAACCAACCAGAAATCTATGATCTTCCTCCCTTGCCCAGCTGCAGGGAATCAGGTTTACAAGATCCAGGGGCCTTGGTAGGTCCTTCCCGGCTATTGCGTCCTCTTTTTGGAACACTCTACCCCAAGCTATTAGAGCTACATCCAACCTGATGTGCTTTAGAAAAACCCTGAAAACCTATCTTTTCAGGTAATTTCCAAGACTTTTCTGCTATGTCCACTGACCCCTGATAATCTCTAGTGTTAACTTATCTGTTGTCCACTGTCCCGTGCACTTGTCCTTTTGTGTTGTTGTTGCGCCCCAATTCCTGCAGGCTTTTGGCGCATTACAACTAAATAAATAAGAATTTAAAAAGTGGAAAAATCAATTTTAAAAAAACGGCAAAAGTGTAGGTTGGCAAAAAAGTTGGCAACCGTTCATAGAACCAAAAGCTTTCAATAGAAGCACCTTGTCGGTGGAGGCATAGTGTGCTTGTTTTTGCAGAGGTGGGAACTTGATATGGAAGGTGGAGGCATATTGCGCTTGTTTGTGTGGGTGGGAACTTAATGTGGAAAGGACAATGAGACTTAACTGGATAGTTAATGTAATGCTCAAAGAATATACAATAGAAGCCTTGGCAGGATCACTAGTAATCATTTTCTATTTCATATGAACGATGGAGGCAGCAAACGTTCCCAGGCACTACAGAGCAGAGTGTATAGCTTACTACACAACGCAGGAGGCATGGAAGAGTGCTCGTAGGCACTGGTTTGAAAGCCTGAAATCCAGTAGAGTAAATTTGCTGAAAATGTTGGGGGGGACATGACATCTGAAGAAAAGGTGCCCCAGCCAAATGAATGGGTACAAAATGGTTTACCATGAAAGTTGGGGGTGGGGCAAGCACCCCTTTCCCCTCCTAAAATTACGCCCATGCTGACATCAGTTGTTAGAGAAATTCGTGTAATGGAGTATAAATTAAAGAATAGTGGTTTACCTTTAAATGGGTTGCCCACAAACAATGTTTTCAGAAGTTCAAAGTTGTTTCAATGAAACCTAGTGTTTTAAGACTGGTTGACGGTGGAAATAGGTCAACGCAGAGAAATTGATCTGATTTGAAATGGACTTCACTACAATCTTCGATTTCATTTTCCACTTTGTGGTAGCATGTTCCTAAAGTAGGTTAGGAACTGGTTGTGTTGCATTCCGCACGCTGAGAAGAGGCGGTTATGAGGCAAGAGCAGACAAAGTGGTGCGTTGAAGGATTGACACTCTGGCCAGTTCTTTTAAATGTATTCTAAACTTTTCTTGTGCGTGGATTCTGGAAGGAGGTAGCAAACATTCTAGAGGAGGTAACACAGATACCAGCAGACCTCACACCACAAAAATATCTATTTGGGAATATAGGTAAACATTCAGAGGTAACAAGAAGGCTCTTTAACATTGCATGCGCAGTGGCAAAAAAGTGCATTCTGCAAAAATGGAAGAGTGCACAGGCCCCACAAGTAAGTCACTTTCTTAAGGAACTGATGTATGTCAATGAATGTGAAGAGCACTTTATGTCACTCCAGAATTCATGTAAACCAAAGGATATTTGGGCCCCGTTCAGAATATATCTGTGTGAAGCAGACTCGGTCGGGAAGGACCCAGTGATGCGTGAAATCAGTGATACTGTTTATTCTGTTATACAACTGAACTGGATGTTGCTGTTCCGGAGATATACGATATGTGATGTTGTTGCAATGTTATGTACCACAATGTATTCTAAACTTTTTTTCTATTTTCAAAACAAGCATTTGTCTTACATTGAGCATTCAGTTTTAGAACCTGATCATGTAATGTCATTTTGCATGCACGATAGAATCGGTTTCCAATGCCAAAAGCAAAAGAAGATGATCAAAGGACCTCCACCCCTTGCCCCACAACCCTCAATCAATGTCCACTTCTTTTCTAATCCCCCACTTCCTAAACACATGAACAATAACAATATCCTGATTAGTTCACCGTGTCATGGAGGTTGTAGCTCTGGATTTAACTCCAATTTATCCCAGGTCTCATGCCACACTATGTATCGTAACTCTGTCCCTTCCCCCGGGCACACTTGATCACTCCGATCCCTCCCCGATTTGCTTAATGCCCTGTGCCAGTCTCCAATCTTAGGTTCACCCTGTGTCTTCCATGCTATAGCTATCGCCCTTTTGGCTAGCAGAAGCCCCAGTGTCAGAGTTTTAGCCTCAACCTTCCCTCACCCGCCCCGCCCCCAAGGCAGTACCACATGGTGCAAAAAACATCCCAACCCCTCCAACACTTTCAATCCGCTCCCACGACCACCACCTTAGCCACTCTCACTGGCTTAACACATGCCCTCTGCACTACTTTGTATTGTATCAATTGAAATTTAGCATTTCTAGAAACCTGTCACAGGTGTTCAAGTACTGTAACCCATTTGTTATTTGAGAATAGCTCACCCATGTCGGTTTTCCACTTCGATCTGAGCTCTGCTGTTGCATTATCACATTCACCCTGTTTGCTGCATACATTTCTGAGACGTTCTTCCCCCCCTCCCTTCCACTGGTTGTAGGAGGGTTACATTCATTCCATGGATATGTTGTTTCTCAGGGAATTCCCCGCCCGGCCTCTCTCACTCCAGCCATCAACATGGCAAACTCCAAAAAGTTGAGTCGAACCAAAGGATGAGCATTCTTGAATGTAGCATACGTAATTGCCCTGTCCCCCACATATAGATTTTTCCATGATCCCAAACTGCCACAGCCATCCAATGCCCCCCACCCCTCCCAGACCCCAGGCCCCTTCCCAGCTACCGCACGTCTCAATCTACTACAACTCTGGGTTGCATCCAGTAGAAAAGGAAACCTGTCCAGTGCATTCAATAGCTGTAACGCTCACCTTGCATCCACGGGGGCGCCTCTGGACTGGTCCGGGATGCTTCGGGATTCGCAGCACCTTCCCCGGGATTCGTTCTGCAGGAGCCGAGTCTGGAAGATAGGAGGTGGATTTAGCGACTTCACCTTTCTACGAGTGACCCTCCTACCGGCTTTTCCCCTTGCGGCATTCCCTTGGGACTTCTCTCACCTTGATTTTAGGAAAGTTGCGCTCTCCGTCCTGCCGTACTTGGCAGGGGTGCGTCGTTGTTGGCAGATCCGCCGAGTTGCTTCACTAGAGATCCGCCTGGAGTCCAGACCGGCTGCGACCCCACTTTTCAGGTAAGTCTCTTCAGAGTTTTGAGAATGTCTGTATCGATGAATGTTCTAACAACCTTCTATTCATCTTTCAGAGGCTGATGAGATGAGCCTAGGCTGACGGCGGAGTTCGAGAAGGTAAGGATGCGCTGAAGCGGCGCTGGAAGCGTCCTTGCATTAACTGACCTGTGTTGTTGTTTCTTTACAAGTCGGAAGGTTCTTGGAGACGGCCAGACTTTGGAGCAAAGCGCCGTGGAAGGTGTTCGGAAAAGGGCAGAGGCCTTCCAAGAAGAATGGGTAAGTAGCTTCTGATTCACGACTCCGGTGTTCTTGGGATGAAGCTGGAGAATGATGGAGAGGCTTGCAGAAGGCTCCAGCTGGATGAAGAAGCTGACGCTAAACAGGTAAGGACGAGATGTCCAAAAGTCTCTGGTCGAGTAGGCCAGGATTCAGAGCAGGACCCGGTGAAAGTCACGCTGCAAAGCAGAATAACGCGAAGCGCGTGCCTCAGGTCAGGCGTGGTTTAAATACCCGGCAGGTAGCCTAGGGGCCTTTGGGGCAGACCTCGCCCCGATGCTAGACTGCGTGGTGCAGTTCCACAATGGTCCTCGTGGGGGCAGCCATGTTCACCCAATGTCTTTTGGAAGCTGTGCTCACCAAATCGGTCTGATGCCAATGGCGCCAAGATTGCATCCAAGGTATCCTCAACGGACCGAAGCAGGCCTTTCTGACCTTGTTAAAGTACCTACCGTGGCAGGGGCCCTGGTGCCTGAATCCCATGGTCTGGAGCTAAGGACGTGACAGCAGCCATCCACAACACCCGAATGACAGTGCGCACAGGGTTAAGGAGCTTCCCACGCTCCCTCCCCCGCCCCCCATGTAGTTCCAGTATTCGGTGCGGTCCTGACTCCTTCGTTAGCTTCACTATCCAGATTGTGTTGTGATCCTTGTGTGGCTGGGCAAACCAGTCCACCATGTGCTGCACGACTGATGCCCTAAAATCCAGTCCCCAATCCCCCTTTACCGGCCGCTAATTGCAGTGTAGCTAAAGCAATCCTTGGGGTCTCCCCTTTCCAAAGTAACCCAGTAAGGGTACTATGCAGCGATCGGAAACGGGCAGTTCCTAAAACCACCAGCACTACTTGAAAAACATACAATAAACTGGGCAACATCGTCTTCTTCAAGACCCTCTGCCCCAGCAAAGAAATAGGAACCTTAATCCAGAAACTTGTGAGACTCTCGAATGTCGTAAGTAATTTCCCCATGTTCTGGCTATATGTCCACTCCCAATCCGCACTTACCCTTATCGCCAGGTATTTAAAACCTGTGGTCAACACCTGCATCCCAAATTGAGCTAAGTCCCCGCTAGTTTCAGTTGGCAGCACATAAACAGCTGACGTGGACTTATTGACAACCAGTCCTGATAGCTCACCAAACTCTTCTATCGTTTCCATAGCCTTGCTGAGGTTTGCCTTTGGGTTCCAGATATAGATAACTCGTAGTCCACATACATGGATATGCAGTGCCTGGTCCCTCCTTACAGCAGACCTGCTCTTGCCTCGGTCTATACATCCTCCCCAGAGCCTCAATGACCCAATGCAAATTTCAGAGGGGGCACCCCCGTCACGTACTCCTTCCCACCCTCCAAGAAGGAGAGACCACCCCATTCCCCCGAACACTGGATGAAGAGCCTGAGTATAGCAACTTCACCCACTCAATAAAGCTCGCCCCTAAGCCAATTTTCTCCAAGCCTAACCATTGAAATTCCCAGGTGACTGTGAGGGGTCAGAAATGAAAGACAGACACAGTTGTCATGCTCTTGGTTCAAGACATTTTTATGAAATAAAAATGGTTTTGGAAAATATCTCTCTGGGCCTTTTCAAAAAGAGGAACTTCCCTACCTAGAAACCAAAACTAAGGATCTGTCTGTGTCAGGATATCAGTAACTGAAAAGCCGTCCTTGTGTTCTATCCTGACCCTCACACTATAAACTAAAGAAAAACAGGTGCAAGGAAATGTCTTTACCTTGATGTTGGTAAAAGTGTTCAAAACCAAAGTTTTAAGAATAACTCCAACAGAAATGTTCTCCAAGGTAAAGACCATTAGATCCACATTTCTTTGGTTATCACAGTTCTTTAGTTATACCACAACAGCATATACCGTGAGGTTCATGGTATATCTGTCTATGGTCACATTTACTCAAACTTCTCCCCACATTGGCATCTCATGCATCTATTCTTAATTGGGGTTTGAATTTGTACTTTGCCTTGTCTGCATCCACACATTCTTCTTATTGGTTGTTGGGTGTTGAATTTATACTTTGCCTTGACTGCATTCAAACACATTTTGTGTATTTTCTGCCTCAGCAATCCTGTGCCATTCAAACACGGGTTGGTGCACTTGTCGGAACGCCCCAGGGCCTCCAGCTGCTTTGGGCAGACTCACTGGTTCCTTCCAGCATCTACAATGCTGCTCATGCCTCTGCGGTGTGGCTCCTTCATCCACTTTCCAGTTTGGAGTCTGCAGAATTTCTTCCAGCATTCTGCATGGCTCTGCAGTCACACGCCAGATTTCCTTTTTGACCCAGGTTGGAGAACGCTGTCTCGTTGAGCTGCCAACATCCAGGCACTCCTTTTCGTGGCTCCACAGCCCTTCTTGCTCCCACACAGCGTTTCTCCTTCTGGCCCGGCAGCCTTCTCTTTTTGCCAGCTCCATCGGTGTGCCTCGCATTTGTAAGCTTCAGCATGGGTGGCACATCTCCTCCTGCTCGATTCAATAGTGCTATTGCCATCTTTAAATGTCCAGCGCACTCAAGGATTGGAAAAACAAGTCTGCATGTTATTCTTTGCGCTCCTGCCCTTTGAACAAAATCCCTCCTCTTCTCAGTACCTAAGTAGTTATGGCAGTCCATGGATGTTCTTGGACATTTAGTCTTAGATGGTTTTTCTCAGAGGTTTCACATAGAGACACATTGGAAATAATAGGCGTTATGTGTGAGTTGTGAGTATTTGGATCAAAGGTGGGCACCTGACTAGAATGACAGTATACCATTAAGAACTCTGATATTAGAGGGTTTTGCTAATTGGAAAGGGGGCAATACTGTTACTCATCCAATTAAGTCATAACATCTCTCTGGTCTCCTCCCATGTGATCCTCATATAACCACCCCTAGGGTCAAGATCAGGTAGCAGCTGCCGTCCCCTGACCACAAGGGAGGAGGTCACTACTGGAGAATCTGTGATAAATTCATTGGATTCATCACAAGACTGAATCAAAAGCTTTGTATGAGTCCAAACTAATCACTGATAGCCTTTCCTCCGTTGTCAGTGCTTGTCCAGTATCAAACGCAACCTCCGTAGGGTATTTATTGTGAATCTCCTTGGGATAAATACAGTCTGGTCGGCATGAACCAAGGACTGCACAAATGTCCCACCAAGATAATACACATCATTTTAACATCCACGTTTATCATAGACAAGGGACGGTATGATGCACACTCTGCCATGTCCCTCCCTTTCTGTAGGCAGTTATTACCAGTGCTTCCAGCATGGATTCCAGGAACCCCTCCCCTCCCATCGATGAAGCCTCCAGAAAAACCTTGAGTAACTTGGTGGCCAGCATATCACTATATTCCCTATACACTTCCACCGGTATCCCATCTGTCTCCCGGCATGTTACCCCTGTACAGGCTACTAATTGCTCTAGTCACCTCTTGCACGTCAATGTACCCCCTCAGCTGTGCTCTATTGATCATTCAGTATTGGCAATTCAGCTTTCCCCAACCACTGTGTTGCCGGTAGACCTCAAACCGTTTCTTCTCCTGATATAGAGTGGCATCTGTGCAAATACCATCGTTCTCTGTCATTACTGTCCCATCTGGTTCCCATATACCCTCACACTGGTGCATCCCTCCCTCCTTCCTGCCTGTTTAACCAGGCCAGCAATTAACCTGTTTCATCTCCCTCTGAATGCTGTCGGGTCCCATATCCAGCATAATTATGAGTATCCAAACATTTCCTCGCTCCACTTAACTCCCGCTTTGCAGCATTCAATACGTCAGCCTGCACCCTCCCCCTTGCCAATTCATGGTCCAGTCGTGCAACCTGCAGTTCAAGGTTCTTCACTTCCAGACTGTGGCCCCGAAGACCCCCACGCTCCTGGATATGCATAACCCTCTCAGAAAAACCTTCAATGCTTTTCACTCTGTAGACCTGGTGCCGTGGTGCGCCATTGTCCTCAAGGAACTGACGTCTACTATCTCCCAGTGATGCCCTTAACCCACCATCTTCAAACATTCGGCTATCGAACTTCCGGATGGGAATAAGAGGACAAACTTTTTTCTGACCCAATGCTACCTCAATGGGGGAGTGGTCTAATAATGGAAGCTCTGCACCTTTAAGAGACTTCCCGCTCGGCTGGTGTAGCCCCTGAGCCCCACCGGCCTCCTGCTGCTCTGCTCCCTTTTTGTCAACGTAGCCCATACACAGGCTTCATCACCACCAGCTCCTTGGCATCGCAGATGCATTCTTAAACTTCATCGTAAGGAAGGTAAAATGTGTCTGTCCTTAGAGCATCCTTGATCCACTACAAGCCCAAAGTTACTGTAAAGATGAGGCATGGTTAAAAAGACAACTGAAGGAGTAGTCTGCAGACCGAGCTAGGGGTGTGCAAGATACTCTAGACAGAATGGCATTTGGGAGAAACATCCTTGAACTCCCACATGCGCTTTCGTCCCTGGTGTGAAAATCCTATTTTTGGCATTTGGTGTCATTGCATGTATTATTATAATTTTGTTTTTTTATAACGCGCTTAATACGGAAGAGGTTTCTAAGCGCGACCCGGGATTCAAACCTGCGTTGCACCGCATCATCTTGCTTCAAAGACGAGTATGTTGTCCCTGAGCTATCCTCCCGGCTGTGTATGAACATTTTCACCCTCTTTTTGCAATTTTCTGCCATGGGTACTGTGACGAATCACGGCCCAGAAACCACACAGAGAAATAGTGTTCCCACACCAAGGCCAAGGAAGAGATGGAAAGTCACCACAAGACCTTATAGATTAGACCCTGAGATACCTTATTGTAATATGTTCTATTATCATGCCAGAGCATTGTACATAAGTCAATGGGTGTCATTACAATTGAAACAGCAACAAAAAGACAACATACTGAGACGAGGAGGCACGGCTCAAATGAAACTCAGAAGCACGATCAACGTTGTAGTCTGTGTTGCTTTCCCCAAGGTGTACGGTCAATAAAAAGGGAAGAAGGGTGGAACCAAGGTTGGCTGAGTGAGGAACGAAGTGGTGGAAGCAGCTGAAGCAGAACGAGAAAAGAGGAAGAAACATAACAGAGAGGACTGTTGGAGTTGCTTCCAAAATACGCGAAGGAGACACAAACACTAAGTTAGGGTAGCGAGAGGAGCATTGCGGAACGAATACGTCCCAGAACGAGGCATGTGCAAAGGAGCTATGAGGGCAGCTAGCTGGTGTGGACAGTGATGCAGGAAACAAGTATGTCAAAAACCAGCAGCAATTTCCAGCTGAGCCGGAACAGCAGCCTCGCAGCGGGAGACAGGCTTTTGTTGGAGGTAGACGGACGACAGATGAATTAATCAAAGAGGTACTTTATTAACTATAAGGGGGCAGGCAACAGGCACTGCACCCAGCATGCACCAATAGTAACAAGTGGTTCCAGAACTAGAGTTGGTTCTGGAACCCTGACAAAAGAAAACAAGCAATGTCAACACAGGAGCCTAACTTAACACATCTTCCTCCTTCTCAAAAAACGAATGAGCAAGGTCAGGTCAATCTCTGCTGAAGAGTAACCACTGCTACACCCTGAGCGGGTGACCCCTTGTGTGGGTGGTCACAGAATTCTCATGAAACTGTTCTTCTGCACACAAGGGTTTTATTTTGAAGTGCAGTGGTGTAGTAATACACTGGTATTTTTCAAAAAACGTAGGACATTCACATTTGAGGACATACAAAGTGTAATACCTAAGTACGAATGATCAAGTAGTCAATATTTGAGACATCTACTTGTACAGTTTGTTCATTCTCTATAGGTTCCTTGGGAAGGAAGCTTAGAGAATTCAGTGGAATCATAAACAGGTGGGGGGCCATAGAATGTGGGCACAATCAAGAGTTGAACAACAACATATAATACATGTCAACACTAATGGTGTAGGCCTTTATCAGGACAGGAGTGTCTTTACGTGTGGAGGGTCCTATGTGGTCGAATCCGAGGAATTCCTTCTTTAAGTTTGATAACTCCTTTCTGAACAAGATTAACCAGCTCCTCAAGAAGCTGCTGTCCCATCTTCAGTGGAACCGGCCTTACTATGTGCATTACAGGTTGAGCTTTAGGTTTCAATTTAATATCGTGTTCAAAGTCTCTCAGCCTTCCTAAATTCTCTGTAAACACTTCTGGTAATTCCTTGGACCACTTGTCATCTGCCTCCGCAATGGTGACAGGAGTCGCTGCACTTGCCTGGATTCTCACCCCCCAGTTTCACCCTTCTTGGCAACCAAAATGTCAGCCGTGCATTCCCTTCCTTTATAGGATACATGGCCCTGGAATTCCCCAATCAACTCAATGGCCGACTCCCCATAGCCACAGGGCTGCACCTTGGCCAGAACTAGATCCTGCACCTCTTTGCATAACGTGTGCTTGAGTGTCTCCTTCCGATACTATGGTCCATGGAGACGCAGAGTCAACTTTCATCTTTTAACTGCACCCATCTACTACGGAATCATCTACAGAACCGCTTGTTTCACTTGACACAGCAGATATCTGAAACATGCCGTGGTACTCCTCCTTGAATGGGTGGGGCCACATTGGATACTCTTGTGGGTGTTTGATTTGGTGAATCGCCATTGTGTTCTCTCTGATCCACCATATTTATAGAAGACTCCTTACACATGTTCTTGAAATGACCTTTACGTCTGCACTTTAAAAATTCTGCAAATCTGGCAGGGCAGGTTGCACTGTTTGCTGCATGTCTCGTGCTGCCGCAATTGGTGCACTTCTGATTCCACCATTCTTTTCTTGGGCCTGGGCCAACTGCACAAACACTTTGCGTCAGTTGTTTATCCACTTTCATTTCCCTCATGTATTGTAACGTCTGTTCAATGCTGCGTGTGAGCTCCACAGCCTGTTCTAACGTTATATCCTTAGCAAGCTATTTTTTTTTGTAACTCTTAAACTGTTGGTACACCTTACCAACTGGTCCCTAATTAGCAAATCAGTCAGGTCTCCAAACTTGCATGTGTGGCTTAATGTTCTCAAAGAGGCAACATAGGATTCTACAGGCTCTGCACTGTCCTGGGTACGCTGAAAAAATGTCTCTTTCAAACGTGACATTTTTTTTTAGGTTCAAAATGCTCCTCAATTTATCTGATGGCCAGAATATACTCATCGGCATCACCTGCACCTTCCTCTTGACGAGCCACCAGTCTGTCAAACACAGATCGTCCTTCAGGACCTAGATTGTGCAGTAGAAGTGCCTTCCTCCTGGCTGCGCTAAACCTATCACCGCCTATGGCTACTAAGTAGTTCTCGAACATGCGCTTCCATCTCTCCCATCTGACTGGGGATCTTCCAGGCTCTGCTAAGAAAGGAGGTGTGGAATTGCAGCAGCCATAGTCTCTGTTTCACAACTTGACACAGTGTCCTTTTTTTAAATGCCACTGGAATTTGACCTTCCCCGCTGTGGAATTATGAATGAACTGTGGTTCTGGTTCTGATAGATTGCAGTATTGTTGTGGTGGAAAACTCTAGGCATAAATCTGACTGTCATTGTTAATTCACACCTGAATTCTGATGGCCTCCCAACTGAGCAGGTGTTCTCTGCATAATTCTACTGTAATGTCAGCTGAAACTCCTTTGTGTGTCGTCACAATACTACCCCAAACCTTCCAGTTGTTCTTCAGAGCAGCTTGCCGGGATTGCTGCGTTGCTTCGCAACCTCTGTCGCAATAGGGTTGAGGCTTCATAGCGTGGGAGTTGCTCTCTCCGAAGCTATGCGTTGCTAGGGTACCACCCATTGTCAGCTGGGCGCGCGTGCAGACCTTATGCCAAATGTAAGGGGACTCCCGCTGCGTGGTTTACGGTTGTGCGTGAGCAAAATCTCAAACTGGGCTGTTATTCCCTGCCCCTCCACAGCCAGTGCTCCCTTTCTGACCTGTGCGCCGGGCATGGCCCGCGGTGCCTGTTGCCGTATCTCCCCTGCGCCGCCTCCTTTCCTCTCCTCTCACGGTAAAGCGAGCAGTGCCCCTTCCACTCAGAGGCTCTGTGCTGGGTCCACGGAAGTCGGCAGAGACTCGCCGCAGGCACTGCCCTCTGCTTCAAAGCTCCTCATCGCCAGTGTTGGAAAGTAGAAGGACGCCAGATGAATTAATCAAAGAGGTACTTTATTAAGTATAAGGGAGCAGGCAACAGTGGTTCCAGAACTAGAGTTGTTTCGGGAACCCTGTCAAAAGAAAACGGGCAACGTCAACACAAGAGCCTAATTTAACAGCTTGCAGACCCGCTGTGAGCCTGTGTGCAAAGGCAGTGGAGGCGGGTGGCATAAAGACACAGAGGCTGCCTCGCCACTGAAGTCTACAACCTGCAGCTCTCCTGCAGAAGCAATGGGGAAGCCGACAATAGAAATATTTTATAGGCTGGTCTGAGAAGCGGCAGTCTGATTGAAGGGGGATCGTGTAGCAGCTTTCCATAAATGGCGTATACAGCACAACCTACCAACACTCTGTGGCCTCCGTGGGGAACAACGGGAACACAGCAAACAGCTGATGAGTGAAACAGGATGCTGCGCTGAAAGTGCTGCAAGTTCCTAGAAGCAGCCAGAAGACAAGCAGCACTGGAAACACATCTCAGCAGGTATGGTCTGGGAAAGGGGACCAGTGAAATTGTGTTAGTAAACGGTTTGGCACTAAAGGTTATTGAAGGAACGTCTTAAGGGCTCAGGATACAATCCCAAGGGAAGTTAACATTGTGCATCACACCATTGTTTATGTAGAACAGGGCCGTGGGTCCACCAGTATACAGTGATGAACTTGGGGCTCTAACAAGACCAGAGAAGGGCTTGTTCCCCTGGCATAACGAAGACCAGCGAAGGGTTTCTTTCTATAAGAACAGCTGCAGAACAACATACAATGTTTTATTTTTGTCTTATAGTCGTTTTGTAGGATTTGAGTGTGAGGGTCAGAATAGGTTTTGGACACAGGACAGTGGACTTTATTTGGGACATCCTGACAACGACTGGTCCCTTAATTGGTTTTCTTGAGGCAGGGGAACCCCTCACAGAGTTTTGGATAGTGAGGTATTTTTCTCCACCCTGTTATTATTTAAATAAAGTAATTGTGAACCACTTAAGACTGTGTCCGTCTCCTTACTTCCTGTACTCCACAATAGATAAACATTGTGACTTACGAGGAGGCATACAATGTTTCAGGCTCCTGACAGTTCGCTGCTAAAAATGTTCGCTGGTAACTCTGCTCTGCCAAATGTTGCTGAACCCCAAATGTGAAGACTGCACGTCATTGTAACTAAGAGCAAAGTGATGAGAGGGGCCTGGTCTTACAGGGAATCTATCAGTAGAATAATTGTGTGATTATGAATGTCATGGCTTCGTAACAATGTGAACACACAATTGGGGACCCAATGAAAAATGGTTTGCCTAGGGTAAAGAATAGCCAAACAGCGGCGGGAATCTGAAGCTGAACTCTTGCAATTTATAGGTAAAGGTACAGTGGTGGAGAGTGGACCCTGTGTAAGAGCAACCATTGTTTGTTTGAGAAAACAAAATCCCTATAGCAAAAGTTGTTATAGGAGCATTAATAAACCTTTATTTACACTTACATTATGCTTGGTATGCAAAATATTTAATAGTTGAGGTATTTCCAAAAGCTAAGTTTGAAGCTGTGACATTTGTATAGATACCTTGTTTCTGGTACGTAACTGTACCAGCATATCATGGAAACAATAACGTGACTGCAAATGGGGGTTGATACAATTGAAAAATGTGAAGAAAATAAACATGTAACAACCCTTATTGTAACTGTCCAATTATTTTTTTAAAATATTTTGTTTGCTCTTAAAATATCCAAGGTGTTTATTTAAACATCAGATAATGATTTGTTTGACGTAATAAAACAACAATGCTTTAATGGGTAGCGTAATTGAAGGAAGTATGTATAAAACGCAAACAATGCAGTTATCACCCACTATTGATTACTCAAATAAAATATGCAATGGACATTAAAAAAGCATTTTTACTACGAACCAGCAGTTCATCGCGAGCTCTAATAAATTACTGTACAATCTTGAGAGCGAGTTAAAAGGCACAAAACGAATGAAATGGGGTAGAAAGTAATCCAGAAATGCTGTACATCGATCAGTATGTTTTATGGGTGCACCACAAATAGGGTTTAGTTGTTTTCTCGTGTCTCCTGTGGTGAGGGAAATTGTTTTTTTATTTTTTTTATTGTTGTTTTGGTCAAGAAAATTAATCAGACCTTTCAACATATTTATAGAAAAAAGCATTAAAATTAGAAAAATAATAGAAAACAGATTATTCTCATAAAAATTGAATTATACATAGAATAACTCCATTTCAATCATATATACATTCATTCAATTAATCTAAAAGAAAGATTTGAGTCCAGCAATATGAATCACCGTAGTATCACTGTCAACTTCTACATTATTGCCATGGACCTTACTTTTTAAATGATTAAAATGATTCACAACTGCATATCTCATAGACTTTAAATTCCCATTAAACATTTCGACCATAGTTCTTCAGTACATAACCGTTGATCAGCTTCAAACAGAGGCTTAAAATAAAAAATTTGCAAAGGCAACAAAATGTAACACTCCACCATAAGATGTTTCAAGGTCTCAAGCATTTGATTACAAAATCGACATGTATTATCATTTTCAGAGCTTTTTCCCCATTTATACATTATTTCCTTAGTAGGCCATATGTTTAGTCTAAACCTCATGAAATCCTGACGATGACTCGGATTGGGAGATTGCTGTAAGTATTTTTCAACCTGACGATAAACTTTATGTACAAACTGATTTCGATTAAATTTCTGTATATTCATACATGCTGCTCTTGTCTTTATCCAATCCGATTGCCATAATTTGATTTTAGCCTTGTTTGGGTTTTGTATCAACAAAGATTCAGGTATGTCTGCACCTTTTAAAATTTTTCTTGCAAACGCGCACCAAGATCTTTGCAAATGTTTTGTTAGATGTTAGTAGACAATTGGCTAGAATGACGAGTAACCCATTATTGTTTTCTCTCAGAATACATTGTCTATACAATGTACATATCTTCCATTTGTAAATTGCAAATACTGAGATGAGACCCAACTCGTGCCTAATTACCGGCATGGATTCAGACAGTGGAAGTAGTAAAGACTTCTTCCAGTATTGATTTTCGTATTTCACCCAATAGGTATAATTTCGAAATTTTTTCGATTCAGAACCATACAGGATAGTTGGTATGTACTTCTGTTTATAATATGCAATTAGGGGTTCAATGGAGAATTTGCAGTATTTGGCTCGAATAAGTCTCATTTGGGATAAAGCTGTATTCTGTTTCAGGTGAGGATAATCTTCATATGGCTTATCCAGTTTGCAATTATTCACACATATTCCCAGATAGATAAAGGAGTGAACTACTTGCAAATTGGTATTTTTTTAGATTAATGCTAATGCAATTTTTAATGGCATACACATCCAGTGCATTCAGCATGTTCCGCAATCCAATTGGAGTTTTTGATCATCTGCATAAAGAAGCCAATTAATTGCTGACCCTTTTAATTTAATTGGATCTGTTATGAGGTTACGAAAGCCAAGGCCAATGTCAAGAATGAAGAAATTAAACAAGGCAGAGGCCAACAAACATCCTTGTTTAAGACTTTGTGTGGTTTCAATCGGGTCTGTTAAATGTCCATCATTACTCAGGCGAATTTGGATAGAAGTATTAGAATGAAATTCCAAAATCCATTTTAGAATGTACCTGGGGCAAGCCAAATCAGTTCGTTTTTTTAATAGGAGTTCCCTAGGGACCAAGTCAAACGCTGCTCTAAAATCAACAAAAGCCATGTATATAGGTTGCTTAGTTTGTCTGCTCTGAGCAATAATCACATTCACAGCAGTTAAATTGACTGTGGTCACTCATTACTGTGGATTTTACATTAAAAGATAAAATCTTTGAGAAATAGTGGCTATTGACATAAATGTAGTCCAACCTAGAATGACAGCCCTCGCTATGCCCTGAACATCTAGGGGGAACATCTCCCTGAATCGCCCCATTCAACATCGCATAATCTCTGTTGGCATACCCAGCCCTGCATACCCAGCCCTGCAATAAAACCCATTTGAAAGGGGTCACGATGATTTGATTTATTAAGCCAATTATTAAATTAATTTAGAATAAAATGCGCAAAGATCTTTCCCGGACAATCCAGGAGGGCGATGGGTCTATAAGATGTTAGATTGGCACGGTCCCCTTTCTTGAAAATCAGAACAATCACAGATGTTTTCCAAGATTGAGGCAATTTCCCAGATCTCATAATTTCAGAAAAAATGATATATAATATCTCTGCCCATAGAACTGAATCCTGCTTGATTAATGCATTATGAAACCCATCCGGGCCAGAGGCGCGAGAGGTACTTAATTTAGCTATACAATGAATGATGTCATTTAGATCAAAATTAACGATATGATCGGCAACAATACCATTCCAATCAAGGCTCAGATATGGAAAAGGGGTGCGGAAGATGTTGTTATTAAAGTGAATTATCCAATCGTGCTCCAAAACGGGATTAATCTGACAGATGACTGATATTTGCAACATGCAGAATTCAAAAGCGCCCAGATACCCGTTGATGATTTGACAAGGATCTGTTTCGGCATGGCTTTGCCATCACGCTGATAATGTAAGGCGCGTCGACCCAAAAGCCATCTTTTGCACGTATACTTTAGCTGTTTTATCGGATCAAAATTATCACTGAAATTCGTGGGATGCCTAGACAACATCTTTATATTTTGTCTTAAATCAAGCTTTTTGTTTTTTACCTCCAGGTCAAAACCATGACGGTGATTAGGGCAACTACCAAGAGCTTTCATACCTCCAGAAGAAAACATTTGCATTGCATGTACATAGCAAGGGCTGTCAGAGACATTGGCTCCCCCGTGGCTAACACTCAAAACTTGCTTATAACAGAGTAGTTTAGCCCTCGACCATTTTATACGATTACCAGCATTATTTACAATTAAATTTGTTGAGTGATAATTTACAGGTCTCGGTTGAGACAGGTGCCAATGGCAGGTCAAAGTTACTTGACTGTGGTCACTCATTACTGTGGATTTTACATTAAAAGATAAAATCTTTGAGAAATAGTGGCTATTGACATAAATGTAGTCCAACCTAGAATGACAGCCCTCGCTATGCCCTGAACATCTAGGGGGAACATCTCCCTGAATCGCCCCATTCAACATCGCATAATCTCTGTTAGCCATTAGCTTAATCCAGTGATGTTCATCTATGGTTCTAGAAGACACAGATTCAGACAATAAATGTAGATTCAAGTCACCCATAATGAAGGAGTCCACAATAGTTTTGTCCAGTAAAAGCTGATCCAGTATACCATTGAATTGATCAAAAAAGTCAACTGAGGTTAGATGTTTCTTACCCCAATAAACATTTACAATGGCACAACAAGTTACACCTCTTCGTATTTTTATAATGTGAAAACATGGCGATGGAGATTTATGCCAAACCACATCGAAATTTGTATCCTTGCGTAATGCCATCATTAGGCCTATCATCGGCCTCCCTGTACAAGCTACGATGGCAGGAACTACGTATATATCATAGGCATACCATACTGGGGTAGTACGCAGCCACGTCTCCTGGAGGACTATAAAGTCATACTGTAGAAGGTCTCTACTTTCGGTGTTAATGAGGTGTTTGAAGCCCCTAGTGTTCCAGGAGATGAGGCTGATAGAGGTAGCTACCCGGGATTGTTACGAACTACCACCATAATTATGGTGCATCCAAGCATCGTTGCTGTTTGAACCAACATTTGAAAGTAAGCCATTTTTGTCCCCAAAAACTCTAGATTGAGAGACGCTCGATTTTTCTACCAATTGTTCTGGCTCATGCGCATCTTGACTTAAAATAAAGCCCAGATTGTAAAAAGCAGTACGCACTAGCCATAATGTATTGAATATCACCCCAGATTGAATATACAACCTCGCCTCAGATAAATCAGGTGGGTTAACAAATTCCACTAAGTCAATGTCCGTGGAGGTTAGATCTTCTAAGGCCGTTATTTCGGCACAGATGTTAAGCACACTAGCACGATTCATATCATATCTGGCAAAGTGGTGACCACGACATTTAATCAACAATCAATGATGCCTTTTATATTGTGCATGGCTCTTGATGGTGGAGGGAAAGGAACTAGGTTCACTGTTTTGTGGTAGGATTGACCTACCTTCAAATTTTTGAAGAGCAGGTCTAGTAGCACTCGTTGATGACAAGGCGTCATTATCACCACTAGGCAGCCCCAGTCCTTTCAAAAGCGAATTGACTTTCGAATAGGTGGTTTGGAGCATCTGACTGACTTCATTGGATGTTTCTTTTTTAGAGACCAACATCAACTGTTTTATTTTTTCGTTCTCCTTGTTGTAATTTATAAAGGAGGCACGAATCTCATCACGTAACTCTTGTAGCGTGCAGTCTTTAGATGTCACTGAACCTTCAACTATATGAAGACTCTCAGCACGCAAGTTACATTGCGATGGCTCAATTGCAGCCATGACTATAGGTATTGTTTGTTTGACTGGGGCCATTTGTATTTGTGGATATTTCATTAGGTTTGAGGCTAGAATACAGTCTAACGACTTTGACATAGGAACAGATTTTGCTAGCGATGTTGAGGCTGCTGTCGCTACTAGGTCATCAAGAGGTTGATATATTAAAGATGCCTTATTTTGAGACTGAGATTCATGATTTGAAGACAAACGGCTATTTTTCTTTGCTGCTGTAAGTATTCTGGTTGCTTTCTTTTTGACATAGACCTCTTGTTCACTTCACTAGAAAGCTGATTTACAGTGATAGGGTCAGACTGACCTGGAACACTAAAAGAGGCTATTTTAATGTTAGTAAACAGCGGGGCTAAAGTTGTTATCGAATCTTTCTTAGGTGGTTCTTTGGTCATAGAAGAAGCCTCGATCGGACACACTTGTGGAACTACAGCAGCACCGTCATCAACAACAAGGTTAGAACAGGTAAATGATTTGGGCGCATCTGTAGCAGGCTGAATAGAGATAACCTTATCAGATAAACTAGTCTGAGTCCCTTGACTAAAGGTATTAGGGAAATGGTGGTGAGGGAAATGTATTTCAAACAGTTGATGTGCACCACTAACAAAGTTAAAAAGTATTGCCCAAGTATTTGATTTTATTGACAAGGTTTTGTGAACAATTTAATGGCATACAGTCTAAAAATCTACAAAAACACTGTTGATAAATGTACAGCTAATGTTACAACCATCTGGTTCACTGATTCCAGCTGTGCCCTGATTACGTTCTTTTAATCTTCATCTTCTAGTCCTGCTCTTCCCGATCACAGCCCGTACTGAATTATTATATAACTAATACAACTGCAATGAGGAACAGATGAGGTAGTAATGAATAAATGTTGGGGTAGCACAGGGGATCCATTGAACCTCCGCTCTAACCAACTCACCAAAATGCAATACATTCATTTCACAGATCTATATTTCAATGAAATTGTTTTTTATATAGACAACATTTCAATGTCTTTTTGATGTGCAGTATATTTTTGTACCTTCATTATTGATTGATGCGGGGAGCACCTAATGCCCCCTTTTGCCTCCAGCAAATTTTCCCCTTTGCAGTACCCTCCTTTAATAGTTTGTTACATTTTTTTTTCTCCTTTTATAAGCACCCACCCAGGTTGCTTTAGCCCGTAATATGGATTGCAGGTTTTCCTAGATGGTAATGACCTGCCACCTATTTCCCTATAATTATTTGTTTCTGTAACTGCGCAAATGGCTTGCTTTTGGGCGCACATTATTTTCCACTGAGTAAGCCAGTCTGTGAGCATGCAGAGTTAGTTAACTATTATCTCTGAAGAGAATGTCTGCCTCCCAAACCACTTCAAGGTCTTTAAAAAGTCTGTATAAAAGAAGACTCTAACAGCACTATTTCAAAATGTATTGGCTAAAAAAAACACATGTTTTATATGTAGTTTTAGGAGAGCTTTTAACCAATGCAAATCTTCAGGATCTGCCACAGTGCCTAACAAAAGTACTCCTGTTCAGAAACATGCCTCTATGAACCAAAAGAAAGCAGCGGACGCTCAGTATAATGAATGAGTTTAGTTGTGGTAATTCTTTTGTCATGGCCCAAGCAGTGCTCAGAGGCAAAGCAGAACATATTCTATCCCACTGGGAAAAAAACATTTGCATGTTACAAAGAACACAAATTGCTTATCCTAACTCAAGTGGCTGGCAAACAAATCCGACAGAATGTTATTCACCAGATGCATTAATTGCAAGCTAAAGAGGTCTAGCAGAAAAACTGGCCAAAAAGCGTTCATGTGCACAAGAATGAAATAATTCTGAGAGCAGCTGGCAATTCCTTCCAGAATTTGTGTCCGGGGATTCATTGCATTGGAATAGCTGCACGACATAATATGATTACATTCCTGCGTCACTGCCTTACATAAACATTACATTGCCTTGAGACTAGGGCAGTGGTTGTACTTATCCATAAGCAGCCCTACAATGCAAATTATGCTTTACTCTCTGAAAAATTATTTGACTCAAAACATCAAAAACAGGGAGAACATCGTACTGGAGCCCTGCGTGGAACCTGTAGGGGTTTCGCCTACTCTTTCTCACTTCAGCCTAATCAAAATTAAACAAATAAGAACTTTACCAAGGTACTTTAAGGAGTCATAGCTTTACCTTGGATGTTAATAGCAGCACTACTCAGCGGTATTACAAGATGGAGTGCCTCCTTCTATACTTGGAAGTCTCTCTTCTGCAGTTTGGTGTTAACAGTTAAACAAGATGGCGGGCATGCTAAAAGCTCTAAGCTTACAATACATTATATTGAAATGCTCTCAGCATCTGAGCACAGAAAACCCCCAAAAGGTGTAGTTTCTTAGACTCTTACTAGAGGCTGCTGTCGTTCATTGTAAACATCCAGCATGTTTCTTTAACTGTGCTGTTTTGCTGAAAGATCCAACTTGCATTTTGAAAGTGACTGATTTGTCCTTCACCCCTAAGTTCCTGGGAATCCATCCCTGGCTCCAACTGTGGCTTCTGTTAAACATGACCTACGCTCCTCTAGCAAATATAGCAGTACAACACACACTGGCATATTTGCATACCCGCACGTTGCATGCAAAAAATAGTTAAAGCCTCTCCATGATATTATGAGCAGTTTAACAAAATGTTATGTATCTACCCACACGCAATTATTTTTCAGTGCCAACAAAACTGTTTGCAACATTCCCTTCCCGTTGCATTGTTGGTTGGGATTATACAAGTGCTCCGTGAAACCATTCACTTGTAGATGTTACTATAACCTGAATTAAAAAAACATGGTCAAAGGAATACAGTAAAGTTGGAGAAGAAGGTATGCATAGCATGGTAGATTTAGAACTATCTGCTGCCCGCATGCTATGTATGAGCAGTGCCAAGTGTATTTTCATAGCCATCTTCCTCTGCAGGCCTTGCAAATGATATCGCAATGTTGCGCTCTCCTTATAGGTTACACTCTCATAAAAGGGGTCATTCAAACAAGGCTCGAAGAGAATATTGAGTCTAGTTTGTATAATGTAGCTTTCTTAACAGAGAAAGGAAATGGTGAATGGCAGCTGTGGCTTGTGCCTTTTGAATGCTTGACTAGGTGATCATTGTATGTGTGCGCTGCTAGTGCTCTTCTGTCCAGCACCCAGAGGGAAACTGGACAAGTGAACATGTGCACAATTTCGAGGGAACATAGTCTGCTACCCAGGTTAATTGGCCCGAGTGCTGACAGGGCATTAATGAGGGTAGTGGACAGTTACCTTCCCATATGACCTGCCAATGTCGTCATTACACCTATGTGCTTGATGTCTGGCAAGCTATGGACCTGTGTTTGCATGACCTGTTTTTTAAACAAAAACACTACAACTAAGTTGGCCACCATAAATTGCCAGACACGTGTTCCGAGATAGCCCCTCATACATTTCTGCAGTGGCCTTGGAGTCGAGAGGAGCGGTGATGGCAGCCTGGGTGGCAGGTAGGTTGAACACATAGTGGAGCAGGCTGGTAGGGGAGAGAGTACACAGAAGGTTGGATGCATTGTGCATTGGCAGGGAGTTCGGGCAAAGCCAAAATCGCCACTCCGGTAGTTCGGAGTAGAGGAAAGAACCGGGAGACAATGGCCGCAATCCAAATGTCCCTATTGGTGAAGCGCCAACGGCTAGATGCTAATATTTAATTGCATTTCTATTTTGTTTTGAATATGTAGTTTTTAAAACGTTTTTCTTCTTTGAAAAGGTATTTGTGTATGTCACTGAACTTGTATTGTTTCTTTTTCAATAAGACATATTTCTTTGAAATATGTGATTTAAGATAGTAGGATACCACCAGCATGTTAGCACTGATGAAAACATTGCTGGTTAACCCTATTTTTCCTCAGCTAACCTAGGGGCCCAGGATTATGGTGGACGCATTAAAGGTGGAAATAACTATTGTTTTTGACCAGCTACCAGAACAGCGAGTCTTATTGCACCAGAATGGGCCGCTCGCAACAGACCACCTCAATCCTGCCCACTCTCCCCAGCAGGACCCAGACGTGCTCAATGTCTTTCTCAAGTCATGAGGGAGAGAAGGGGGTAGAGAAGTGTGACATTGGAGCCCATCTTCTGTGTGCCAGAGCTTAGAATGTCTTAGGGTGACAGTACCGTTTGATCGCATTGCAAGCTCCATCAGTGGCTGCCCGTACGTGTATTTTAAATACAGTTCATTTCAAACACTTGTGTATAGGCGCGTTATACATGCCATATCGTATCATATATCTGTTTTTAGACTTTCTTTTGTCATTACTACATAAATGTTTCTGTTGGTATAGTGGGTTTGCTTCTTTTACAAGGCTGCAGCAAACCGCTTTTCAAGTCTTGTCTTTTTATTTTCTATACCCTCAAAGTGGCACAGCCATGCCTCTTAAAATCTTGCCAGATCACGGTTTGTCTTTTATTTGCCACGTGGTGTGAGAACTCGAACATTATAGTGTCAGAACGCAGAGGGCAGTCTTGTACGAAGGCATTGCCCTGGCTCTGCATGAGGGGCCGTCGCTAGGGCTGTCTTGTGGCGAACAGCAGGCCTTCTCTCCCAACAAAAAGGCATGGCCTATTTGTACGGTCTGCTTCCTGCAAGGTGGAAGTGTCCGGATTTGCCAGAAAATGGGGAGTACATGCTGACAATCACATTTTCATATAGCTATATTATGATCTCAATGGTATATGAATCGAATATTCCTTAAGTAAGGAAGTCAATTTAATTGAGTTTGTACTGTATGTAGTCATTTCAGTAATGAACATGAAACCATTTGATTACACAATCTTACATTGTGATGCCATTGCTGTGTTGTAAACTTACGTTTAACTGATGCTATGAAATCCCATCTCTAACAGTAACTATGTAAACACTTAATATGATGCAATATGAAGCAATTGAAGGCATCCAGTTTCCACCTATTGGTTTTCAGTGAGAGTGTTTGGTTAGCCAAGTGGGTAAATAATCTGAAAATGAATCCAGTGCATATTGAACCTGTTACTGAGTCCTTTTTATTGGTGGAGTTTTCTCCGTCATTGCCTGGACACTAAGATTGGGTTGCTTATTGCTACTCGACATTTTGGGTGGGTTGTATGCATAGAATGGACTATGTCACTTCATATTACAATACTGGGATTTATGACGGAGCATTGATTCAATCAGTGCAAGTGTCTGAATAATATGCAAGGATTGCATAAACGATGAGAAGGGGTGAGTTGGAAACTTTGGGCTCCTGCATAATTTCCAACACGTCACTTAATCCCTCCTGTGTTTCTGTTGCAAAGCTGTGATTGGTTAAAGATCTAAAACATGTAGACCCTGAAAGACCTGCGTTGTTTGCTCATCAACCAAGAGCTTGGAAATGTGGTAATGCTCAATACATCTTTTGTGTGCTTATATGTCTTGCTCATGCACTATTGACCATGCAACAGAGGTTGCATTTTTAGAGATGAAAAACTGCATGCTTAACAAAAAATTCCACCCACGATTCATTTGGTGAAGCGAGTGGCGCTTTTGTTTGTCCCAAAAAATCTGCATCACACGACATTTTGGATGCAGGCCGTTGCCGACTAACATCGAACCCAGATATCAATCAAGTACATGTGCCACGCGTGGCTGTTTAGAGTAGATATAACTGTAAAAACCCATGCTTCTCAATAGTAAAATGTCAACTTGTGCACAACCACATACAAAAGGTGTTGATATCATTTACATGATACTTAAATATGTCCATTGTCTGTGTGCTTTCGAATTTAATTTTGTTATTTATATTGTCTGTGGTAACCGTAACTATCAGGTTCTGAATGGCGGAATTGGAATCCATATTGTTATCCATTGTAATCTCACTTGGAGTGTTTTTTTTAAAAAAATTGATGGTTTGAGATCTCAGTGTAAGGAGGTTTGTACATTTCTCATTCATTCAGCCTCATTTATATAACTTGCCAATTAATAGTTCAGGGGTGAGCGCCTGCTACAGCGTAGAATGCAATCTCCAAGACACAGATGTGAAGCCTGGGACATGGGTCTTGTTCACTAAGACGAGGCTCATTGTGGAGAGGATAACAGTTGTTTGCGTTCCAGACAGAACTTCAAAGTGGATCATTTGCAATGCACTTCAGTCTAAAGATGCAGCTTGCTTGCTAGTGCTCCATTGCCTATCCCACCTCTTCCTAATGTGTGTATTGGTTCTTGGTAGTACATTTCTTGCATAGTCTAAAGGTCCTGCAATGTACCATTGCGAACTCTATAAATTATGTACACGTTACTTGGCTTCTAGTGGATGCCTAGTCTTTTCAGTGCAAAGTAGATGACTCTTTACATAGATCATATGTTCTGCTGCCATTGCTGTAAAGCCTTATCATAGGAGCTTCTACAACATCCCGCGAGCTTTCATCCGGCGTTTGCCTTGCCAAACTTGAAATGGATATGCTGGTCTGCCGTTTCAGTAATTTCATGACCCTCCGCTTGTAGCCTTTGCATGCAAAGAAGTAGATGAAGGGATCTAGGCAGCTATTCAGGTTCATCAGGCATACTGTGGCATGCAGGGCAATCTGGAAGTTCTGCTGTTCCAAGCAGGAAGGCTGGTATTGCAGCTTCTTTATCATGTGTTGTATGATCGCGACGTGGTACGGTGTGAAGCAGAGCAAATACACCACAATGACCAAAATGATTGTGTTTATAGCCTTCCTGTTTGACCCTGATTTTTCCGTCAATGGGTTTTCCTTTGCAGCTTGGCATAGTTTATTACTTATTCGAACATAGCAAAACAGGATTATTCCAAGAGGGATCACATAGCCTATGAAACAGGCGCCCAGCAGTATGACGGGCAAGTGTGGATTAGTTTCGAAGTTTGGATATTCCATGCATGTAATGTGCCCTCCTGCATCTTTTGACATTTCTTGCAGTAAGAGTGGAAATGTTTGCAAAAATACAAGAAACCAGACGGAAATGCAAACATACTTGGCGTGTTTGGCCCTTTGTAACTTGTTGTAGCGGAAGGGATAGACGACCGCAATGAAGCGGTCTACACTCAGACAGGTCATGAAGTTTACTCCAGCGTATGTGTTGATGTAAAACATGACCGATGTAATTCGACAGAGTGCTTCTCCAATCCGCCAGTCGAATCCCAGGGCATAATATATTATCCTTGTTGGCAGAGCAGTGGTGAAAAGAATGTCCGAAACGACCAGGTTTGTTGAATAGAGAGTTGTCGAGTTGATTTTCTTTCTGTTTTGGTAGATGACTGTTAGAGCTAGGATATTTGCTAATGCCCCAATGAGGAAAACTAGACTGAAATAGAAGGGTAGCCCAATTCTTGCTGAATCCTGATGAGAATACAGGTTACAAGTCTGGTTAGATGAAATATTCGGATCAAGTATTGTAACATATTCGCTGGAAGCCATTGCCTTTGGAGTAGGCCTTTGCGTTGTTCTGGCAAAAGAAAAGAACCCAAAATTAATATGCATGCTACTTCTTTTATTCAAATGACATTAATCATTCATTTATTCAATACAGAAGTAGAGGGTAAATTAACTGAAAGTAGTTCACAATAAATAGAAGTATGCATTTTGAAACCTACAGTTATACAAAACAGGTACTTGCTGTTGTTAATCATGTATTTAAATATTAACAAATGTACTTGTTTATAATTAAACTAAACCCTACCACCCCCAAATATAAAAAATCTCGGATAATTATGGCAGTATCTGATCTTCTTGATGTTTTTGTAAAGTACATAGCAAACGTCATCCATTAATCATCCATAACTGACTTTCTATTGTGCACAGTGATTGAGGTGTTGTCAACAAAAGATCTCATTTCTGGGCCTTCCGAAATCTTTCATACAAATAAATTGTAAAAATAAAGCTTATAAACTTTGCTCATACGGTAAAGGACAAATGAACGAAAAAAAGAAAATAATCATGCAGATATGATTGAATAAAGATACACTCTCTTACGTAAAGGAATCATAACGTTTCCAAAGTTTGTCAGCCTTTCCGGAAACACCTATTCGACAAGGCCACTCTTTTGGCTGCACACTTTTGAGGGAGGACCTTCTCCTACTTAAATAATAAAAGGTTATCTTAATTTTTCTATTCTAACAAAAAAATCTTCTTAGCAGACCATAGTACAGTATTTACCAATCATCTGGACTTCGCATCTATATGTAGAAGTGGAAGACCAATCACAAAATGCCAAAGGCTTGGCTACAGTGGTCTGGCAGGAATCGCCACCCTCAAATATTCCAGTACATGTTACCAGAATGCTTTTGATTTCGGTGAGATCCTGAATATTTGCTCCGTTGTGCCAACCACAGATTCCCCCCCCCACCTCCCCTCCAGCATGTAGGGGATGCATATCACCTTTGTTTATGCAAACTTCCACTGCTAACTTTCACCCCAAAGTCTCATCATCCTCCACCATAGCTCACCCCATTCATAGGCTGTCTCCGCACAGATATGCGCTGGCACCTGCGAAAATGGATACCTACCCACTCGCATGAGGACCTGCAACTATGCCTCTCTGCCCTGAAGTCTCTCAAGTACTCTCTCGATAGACGAAAACGGAATTCCACCTAACCCTCATTGATTCCAACCATCATCGCCGGCAACAGGGCACCCTAAACTCACTCCTCCTAAACCTACGACTATTAACTCCACTCTCACGTTTAAAGACTTAGCTGAATACTTCGATGTAAATATTTCCAAAATTAGAGAGACTCTCCTGACCTCCTTCACACTCCCTCCTCCTACATTCTACACTCTGCCTACTCTACCATCATCATCTACTTCTATCTCGCACTTTAGTCACACTAATACTGAAGAAATCCCATCTCTATTGATGAAGGGTAACACCTCTTGTGCCCAATCAGACCCGCTTGCTCCTCAGCTAGTCGAGCCTATTACCCCTTTAGTAGCCTCTCACCTCACTGTACTCTTCAACCTGCCCTTCGACTCTGCTTGCTTTCCCTGTTTTCAAAACTGCCATGGTCCTACCTCTCCTAAAAAAAAGTGCTGACCCAGACCTATGGGCTAACCTTTGCCCGGTGTCTCTCATTCCAAACTACTCTAAAGTGCTCAAAAGGGTTTTGTCCCAACCATCTTACTCATTTCTAGACATCCACAAACCTCAAGCCCCCCTACAATCAAGTTTCTGCTCCTGGCACAGCTACACCCTACTAATGAGGTTCAACCAGACCGAAACACGTGTCTGGTGTTGCTGTTGGTACTCTTGTTCAGAGGAGAATTGCCTATCATTTCGGTGCTGGACTGCCCCAGGGCAGGACAAAGACTGATATGTTTGGGATATTTCTTCTCTGTGAAAGATAGTGAGCTAAAGACTCTCGGTACGGCTCTTGTAACCAGGACTCATGTCTGGCAGAGAGTCTCCCAGGACCCCCCTTGTTATTTGCTCCTGTCACTCAATGGAACTGATCTCAGGAATGTTCCCAACTTCATTGCCTCTGCTAAGCACAACGACCTACCTTCTATCCTAATCATGCTTTCTGCTTCCTTTGTTACCGCCGATCACTGCGATCTACTGAATACTCTCTCTTTGCTTGGGATTCGCGATCGAGCCCTTGCCTGGATTGAATCCTACCTGGCACCTCAACAATTCTCTATCTCCTGGAACAAGACCTCTCAACTCACTCCTCTCACTGTTGGTGTTACACAAGGCTCTGTCTTGGAACCTCTCTTCTTTACATTATACACCTCTGCTCTTGGGGCATTAATCGCCTCCTTTGGTTTCTCGTACCAACTCTTTGCAGATTATCCCCAATTCTTCTCTTTTTTCTGTACTCTATGATATGATATGATAGGTTATTTATAACGCGCTTAATACCCAGAGGTTTCTAAGCGCGGACCCGGGGATCGAACCTGTGTTGCTCCGTGTCGTCTTGCTTCCAAGGTGAGCACGTTACGCCCTAAGCTATCCTCCCGAGACTCTGATTTATCTATCAAAATGTCCTCTCTCTCTCTCTTTCTATCTCTCTCTCTCTCTCTCTCTCTCTCTCCTCTTCCCCTGCCTATCCAATTCCCACCTGACACTACCCTAATCTCCTTCAGCTGGAAACCTCAGCGTCATCTATGACCCTTCTCACACCTTCTCTACTTCCATTTCCAAACCTGAAACGGCTGCTGGCCCCAACCTCCTGAATTTTAGGAAAATCGGGCACCTACGTCCTTTCAACACCGCCAAACATCTCTTAACCACTCTGGTCTTCTATAAACTGGAGTACTGCACCGGCATCCTTTTTAGTCTCCCCACATATGCTTTCTGTCCTCTTGACAAGATCATTAACTTTGCTTCCAGGAGACTCTTTGATCTCATTCACTTTGCATCTACTTCCTCGTACTGTCAGCAGGCTGGATGTCTGTCGATGCAAAGCAGGGCCCGCTTTAAATGGCTTCTCCTGGTACACATCTGTCCACAGTAAGGCATGACTGTATCTATCCAACTATACAAGCCTTCTCGTACTCTCCTATCGGCCTCCTCGACTACTCTTGTGGCCCCTCGCCCTCTTTGCACTTCCTCTCCCTCCCTTCCACCCTTTCTCTCTTTTTGCTCCACTTGCATGGAATTCTCTTCCCCGGACATCCAAGAAATAGTCCATACGGATTTGTACAAAACCAAACTAGAAGTATACCGCCTCACCTCAAAATTACCCACTCAACCTACCTCTCATCTGTCTTCTAGCTAACATTTTTCCAACACCTCTAACCTGCCTCACTTACTCTTGTGTCCCGTCCCCTTTCCTCCATATTGTATGGGCGTCCCTTCCAAGGGACGGGAGATGGAACCTTTTTCACCAGAAAAAACCTTCTTCCGCTTTAAATTTAGAGGCGAGCGGGGGCGCGGCCCAGGCAGCATGCACTGCCCTGACTCTGCCGCCACACCTCAGTCCCCTTTTCCGCGTTGACGGGAACGGGCTGAATTCACCAGCGCGACTGGGTTTGGCTTCGGCCATGTAATTCCACATGCGGATACTTCTTCTCTTTGTCTTTTTTTTGTTGGTCTCATCTATCATTCAGGTACTCGGTCCTCAGGCATCACGCTCCTCCCCGACGCATGTCGACTTCCACAAGGTTCAGCAGGTGTCCATCCTGCAACGGGCTATTCCCAACTTCAAGAACCCCATTCCCTCTGTCTACGTTGCCTTGGCTTGGACCATGGTTGGCAATCATGTTCAGCGTGTGACTTCCTGTCCTCGAAGGCGCTGAAGAACAGACTAGCCAGGTGGAGAGAGCTCTTCCAGAGGTCGCCTCTAGAAGATCTTAAGAACTTTGTGAAGCATCGAACCAGGCCCAAGGTAGGGCCAATATTTTCTAGCGCACCCCGCAAGGGAGACTCCTTCCCAGGGATTTGTCCGCGCTGGAGTGACCGGCCAGGTCCTTCTACTGGCACGTGCCCCGAGGTTGCTACAGCTACCGGCCTTCGGGTCGAGGGGTCCTCTAATCCTCCCGGGTGCAGTTATGAGGGAACGGAGGGTTCTTGTACCGGGTCTACACCCGAGGGGCTACGCACTATTGCCGGCACAATGGCCGAAGGGCTATGCCCTAATACTGGCAATACGTCTGATGGGGCCGCCTAAACGTAGCTTTACTGGCACCTGGGTCAAGGGTGTCACACCTACCGGGCTGAGGCCCGAGGAGCAGGGTAGGCCTCGTGATCCACACACAAGAGTCTTGGACAAGGCTGGGCCCGGCAGGCTGAGCAACATGTCGCAGACACGTGGCAGGCAGCTTGACAAAATGGCTGCCGCACCAGAAAGAGGCACCCGTCCGACGCCATTTCACGAATTCGGCGAAGAACGAGTGTCAAGGTGGGACTGGCTTCAACCAGATACGTGGTCTACAGTCTACCCTTCATTTGCACAGGGAAACTTTCCTTTGCGTCCATATGGGCAGGGTATGCAGCGGCCCCAACAGCCCCCTGCTAACCAGTCGGTACCCCCTGCCACCTCTTTGGCCAGTTAGGAGGTGCTCTTCGAGAAGTTTCTCGGCCTCATGAGGTCTCCTCAGATGGGAGTTATCATCAAAGACGCAGTCAGCTAAGTCCTCCCCGCCATGGTAACGGCTCCACCGACGCCCCCATCAGGCCCCCAGGCCCCAGTGCAGTCGCCTCCTCCGGCTCCACAGCCAAGTCTGAAACCTCCGGCAGCGGTCCCTGTACTCCGGCACCTTCTACCCCTCCTCCTCCACAAGATCCTCCAGATCCGCAGGATACGGACAAGGAGTATCCAGACACGCCATCCGCAGCCAGGGCCTTCCATGAACGTCTTGCTGGCCTGGCAGAATACCTTGGCCTCCCCCAGCCCGAGGTCGAACAGCCGGCAGAGGGAGTTCTGGTGGAAGTCCTCACGAAACGCCCCTCTGCCAACACAGGGATTCCATTGCAAACCGTTGTAGTCTCCCTGGCCAAAAAGGGTTGGCTCAAGCCTCACTCGGTCTAGCCGGTCAATCGACGCCTGGACGCCAAGTACAGGCAGATGGAGGGGGATACACTCTTGCTCTCGACCCATCCTCAGCCACACTCCTCGGTGATCGCTGCTGCATCACTATACTCCAAGCCTCAGTCCTTAGCCTCCTCCTCTGCAGCGCTGCTAAGCGAGGAAGAGAAGATCTTGGAGGCGTACAGCAAGAAGATCTACTCCAACGCCTCCTTACACCTGCTTCAGGCCAATGCAGATGCCATGCTGGCTGCCGCCAACCAACGGTTATGGCAGGAAATTGCTGACTTCCTCCTGGAACTCCCTACCCAATGCCAATCTCGCTTCAAGGCGGGGCTAGCGGAAGCCAAGCTCGTGGTGCATGACCTCATGGAATCCACATTGGCGCATATCGATACCTCAGGCTGTGCCATCTGCATTGCCATGGACATGAGGAGAACAGCCTGGCTCCGGCCAACAAAATTCAACCTGGATGTCCAGGAGCACATTCTAGATCTACCGTTCGAGGGAGGGGGGCCCCCTTCCACTCCTCTATGGACGAAGATCTAGACAAAAAGAACAGCTCACAAACGTCTTTATGCATTCTTACAAAGACCACACCCAAATCGTACACCCAATCTCAGCAGCGCTCGGAGAAGGGTTGTACATATGTAGGGTTCCGCGGCTTCCAGGAACGCAGATCGAGGCAGCCGGACCGCTCGCCGTCTCAGAACCGGTGCAAACAACAAAAAGGCGGGGGGGTTTAAGGGCTTTTTCCAGTCCCCCTCCTCAGCCTCCAAGGGAAAGAAGGCATGACACGCCCCTTCGGGTCCACATGTCTCCGGTGGGGGGCAGGCTTGCTCTCCATGCACAATTCTGGTGCCAGACTTTCCCGGAACCCCTGGATCCTCTCTGTAGTATAAGCGGGGTACCGCCTTCCTATCCCAGCCTCTGCTCCCTCCTCTCCTCCCCTCCACTCCCACAGGTTGGGACAGCAACTCTTTTGGAAGATCCGGACGCTCGTGGAGAGGCAGGCAGTGGAGGAAGTTCCAGCTACCCAGCGAGGTCTCGGCTTCTACTCCAGGATTTTCACCATTCAGAAGAAGAACCAGGCGGGCCTGAGAGTTGTGCTGGACCGTTCCACCCTCAACCTCTCCTTAACCCTACAAAAATTCAAGATGGGTACGCCAGCTTTTATAGCGGAGACATTGGACAGGGGAGACTGGAGGTTTTCCCTGGACCTGAAGAACGCGTACCTATACATCCCGATTTGGCAGCCCCATCGTTCTTTCCTACGGTTCAGGATAATGGGCTACCTTTTCCAAAACAAAGTCCTTCTGTTTGTCCTCAACTCGGCCCCCAGGGTCTTTACCAGACTCATGAAGGCTGTATAGGCCCTCCTCAGAGCGCAGGGCCTCCACATCTACCCATACTTTGACGACTGGCTCGACAGGGCTACATCTCTGGAAGCAGTTCACCACTATTCCCATGCCCTTATGAACACACTGCATGTCCTGCGCTTCTCGCTAAACCTCAAGAAGTCACAGCTGCAGCCTACGCAGACTGACATTCCTGGAACTCATTTGGGACACGTGCTCGGAGAGGGTTTTCCCGTCGGAAGGCAAGATCTCGGCCATCAAGAGGGCCACTGCCCACTTCCTCTGCAGAGAGGTGACCTCGGCATGGTGGTACCAACATCTCCTGGGTCTATTAGCAGTGGGTCTGTTAGCCGTGCCGCACACAAGACTAAGGATAAGAAGGATTCAGCTGCACTTCGCGGCCTCATGGAACGGGAGCGGGACTCGCAATCCGAGATGATCTACGTTCCTCCATCTCACCACCAAGACCTAACTTGGTGGTCCATGGACTGCAACCTATGGACGGGCAAGCCCTTTCGGCCGCCCTCTCTGCAGGCCACCATCACCAGACTCCTCGCTCGAGGGCTGGGGAGCCACCCTGGACAATCTCTCGGTGCACGGCACCTGGACTCGACAGGAGCAGGAATCCCACATTAATTGGTTGGAGCTGAACTCCATCTGGCTAACGCTCACAGCATTCCTACCACTTATCAAGGGCAAGGTTGTCCTCATCCAGACAACAACTCGACCAGCATGTACTATGTCAACAAGTAGGGGGGGCACCAGACCCCCTCCTCTGTGCAGACTGGCGATCAGCATGTGGGAATGGGACTTGGAAAACGAAATTGACCTCTCGGCGGTCCACCTCCCGGGGGAATCCAACCTGGAGGCGGACAGGCACAGCAGGCTGGGAGCAGACAATTACGAGTGGCAGCTAAACCACCTCGTTATTCAGGAGATCTTCAACAAGTGGGGTCACCCACAAGTGGATCTCTTTACCATCTGGCACAACAAGAAGTGTCCCCAGTTCACATCCTGGCAGGGTCAGGACCCCGACTCTCTGGGCGACGCATTTCACCTCCAGTGGACCGGCATGAAAGCCTACATCTTTCCGCCTACCCCCCTGATCCACAGGGTAATTTGCAAGATCAAGGAGTCTCACTGACTCATCATTCTGATAGCTCCATGGTGGCCGGCCAGATCATGGTTTTTTGAAGTACTTTGCCTCTTGGATGTGCCCCTCATACAGCTTCTGACGGGCCCAACACATCTTCTGGCGCAGCACAAGGGCAGAATCATCCACCCCGAGCCAGGGAAACTAGCCCTCACAACGTGGTACCTGAGCAGGTAACGCTTCGACACCCTAGCCTTTCACTGGCCAATCTGGAGATCATACAGGGCGCCAGGAGCAAGGCCACCAGGGCCCAGTACAGAAGCAAATGGACCAGATTCTACCACTGGGCAGACTCCAAGGGAAACAACCCCTTGGCCTGCAGTTTGGACAACGTGCTCTCCTTTACGGCACACCTCGCTCATTCGGGCGTACATGTGGACACCTGCCGCACATACCTTGCAGCCATCAGGGCTTACAGGAACTCTGAGGAAGGCATCTTTTCCTCCTCCAACTCTATAGCCAAGAAGCATCTGACTGGTCCCGCTAGGCTCTACCCGCCCGTCAAGAGACCGCACCCTGTGTGGGACCTTAACATAGTCTTGGGCGCCCTGGTGCACAAACCATTCGAGCCAATGGCGTCTGTGGACATTAGGCTGGTCACCATCAAGACAGCCTTACTAGTCGGTCTTACCTCGGCTCGTAGAGTCAGCGAGATCCAGGCGCTGGTCGCCTCTGAACCATATATCACCTTTCACAAAGACAAGGTAGTCATGCGAACGCACCCGGCCATTCTGCCCAAGGTTCCATCTGCATTTCACTTGAACGAAGAAATAGTCCTCCCTACGTTCTTTCCCGATCCCAAGGATGAAGCACAGAGTGCTGCACTACCTGGATGTCGGGCGTGCCCTAAAATCTACTTGGACAGGACCAAGGTCATCCGCAAGTCGGACGCTCTGTTTGTCACTTTCGGCAGCTCGAGGCCAGGCTATCAGGCCTCCATATCCTGCTGGAGGGTCTCTGCCATCAAGGAAGCGTACGAGGGCCAGCACAAGCCGTTCCCGGCCAACATGCATGCCCACGCAGTCAGGGCCAAGGCAACAGCCATCGCATTCCAGCGTCATGTCCCTTGGCAAGTCATAAGCATGGCGGCCACTTGGGCCTCTCACTCGGCTTTCTGCAAGCATTACTGTTTGGATGCCGGCTCTAGATCGGATGTGGCTTTCAGACAGGCGGCTCTCGGGAACCTATTTGCTTAAGGAGCGTCTCGTCTCCATCCTGGGGCTACAATCAGTTGTAATCGCCCATACAGTATGGAGGAAAGGGGACGGGACTTGAGAGTAATTATAAGTTACTCACCGTAGTGACTAACGTACTCTTAGTACATAGTCCCCTTTCCTCCATTAGTCCCACCAACCTCCCCCCTAATCATACTGGTGTCATTAGGCAATGTTAAATCTATTGTCGACGCGTCAATGGGGACTGAGGTGTGGCGCCGGAGGGCGGAGTCAGGTCAACGCATGCTCCCTGGGCCGCACCCCTGCACGCCTCTAAATTTAAAGGGGAAGAAGGTTTTTTCTGGTGAAAAAGGTTCCGTCTCCCGTTGGAAGGGACGCCCATACAGTATGGAGGAAAGGGGACCATGGAATTTCTCTGCCTCCGTTCTAGCACTTTATTCATTATGGTCACATCCCTAACACAGCTTGCTGTATCGCCTGCACCTAAAAATGGCTAATGCGGATTGTTCTTCAATTATGCAAGTCTACCCATGTGTTGTCCCTGCTAACTGTTCCATTTACTGTCCTCCAAAACCTGGTCACGAATGTCCCTCAAACTCACCCCATTCTAAAAGGCTCACTGCTTTCCATCAAATCTCATTTCTCATCTAATGTATGTTCTTTTGTGATCAAAAGAGCATTGTTCCTCCCTGTATATAAATAAATAAATGAATGGCTTCATCTCCTATGATACCATGAAGTAAAATCTTTCTCAGTATCTCGAAGAACATTGTTGTGTGGAAATGGGCCATGCTTTTCTATAAGGATGCAGACTCCTCCCCCCAATTCCATGTTGTTGTTTTTACTGGTGTATGGAGTGCTGAATTCCTACCTCAGATAGTCTCTCTTCAATAGACTTTTCTTAATTCAAGTGCATCTGGAAGAATACTGCATTGATTCTTTAAAAAAAAAAAAAAAATAGTTGTATTGATTTTACATTACAGAACAAAACAGTTGTCAACCCACCCCCCAACCTCCCCTCCCACATCGCACCAGAGGTTCCGTCCATCTTCTCCCCGTCCGCCTTCCTGATTGAGTTCATATGATGTCCAATATTTGGATCATGTGTGGACACCACTGTGCCATGTAGTCACTCTGTAAATAGGTAAACACCAGGCCCCAATCCTTTCTGAATCTCCCTGAGTCGCCTTCTATCTTGTATGTCACCTATTCCAGTGAAACAGAGTTCCATATTTTATGCAACCGCTCCTGTATTGTTGGGGGAATTTTATTTTTTCCAATTTTGTGCTATTGTTAGCCATGCTGCTATTAGCAGAGTTATCAGTCCCCGCTTCTGCGTCTTATATAGTGTCTCTGCTTCCGGGTCCTCGATACCGCACCACCAGAAGTTGTCCCCCAGTAAATCAAGGTTTGGGTATATTTCCTTCATTTGACTATGTATTTACCCACATAATTCTTGTAGTTTTGGGCAGTTTCTCCAGATGTGTTTCCAGTCCCCTACCGCTTTGCAACCCCTCCAGCATTGGTCTGACATTAGGGGGAACCTTTTATGTAATCTTTCCAGCGTATATTGCCACTGGAGGACCACTTTTATCCACATCGCTCTTAACTGGATTGCTCTCGTTAGTTTTGGAATCATTCCCCATAGGTGTTCCCAGTGGTTTCTCGGAATAGGCCACCCTGATATTGTCTCCCATCTCCTCATATAGTTCCACTGAACTAGCTCTTCGTGGTCATTCAAGAGTTAGTATAGATTAGAGACCAGCTTGTTTGACCCTGTGTTTGTTGTAATGTATTGCTCAAAGGGCGTCAGTAGCCCAGTGGCTGCTGCTTTTACTTGTGGGGTGCTAAGCCAATATTTTAGCTGGTTATATTTGTATTTGTATTTGTATTTTATTGTTTATATAGCGCTTTAATCCAAAGCGCTTTACAGCATAACAACCAGAAAACATCAAACATGGAACATAGAAGCAATACAATATACATGAATCAAACCAGAAAAACAGCATGTGGAACAATTTACATTTGGGAAGGAAGAGAGGTGGAGAGGTGCGGGAAGAGAAAAGGAAAGTGAAAAGGGAGTAGAGCGAGTTCAAGGGAGGGTCGAGATCATTGGGGAGTCAGGGAGAGATAAGGAACAGGAAGATGGAGTGGGGAGGAGAAAGAAGAGGAGGAAGGGGAGAGAAGTCAGGGAGGGGGTGAAGAAGGAATATTGAAATCTCTTTTTCTTCTACCCCAAAGTCTTGGGCGCAATCTTTTCGAATGGTCTCAGATTTTGCCCCTGAAACATGTCCCTCATTTTTTGACAGCATGCTGCTTCCCATTTCCTGAATGCTTCCTTAGGAAATGGGAAGCAGCATGGGGAAATCTGGGTTGCCAAACAGGGGGGGAAAATGGTGCTGGGTGCGTTGATGGGGCTCCCCGTCCGGGGACCCCATCCCACAAGTCCAGCCGTGCGCCCAGTACCTCACTTATCCTTGTGTTCGGGTGTCACCTCTTCTTGTCCAGCCATAATAGTCCCAGCAGAGGTGTTCCTGCAACCGCCCTGTCGTGCCCAAATTTGACTTTGGTCTTCCTTTAGCCATTCTCTGATGACCCCAAGTTGAGCTGCCTCATAGTATCTATGGCAGTGTGGGAATGCCAGCCCTCCTTTGTTCCTAGGGGCAGTGAGTGTTGTCATTTCTACCCTTGGGTTTTGTTCTTCCATATGTATGCATTTATGGCCTTATTCAAAGAGCTGAAGAAAGCTTTCAGGACCTTTTTTAGGAGTGCCTGAAAGTAACACAGGACCCATGGCAAGGTCACCATTTTTATTGTCGGCATGCGGACCCACCACGTGACCCTGAGAGGTTTCCATTTAGTCAGGTCAGACTTGATGGTGTTAAGAAGTTAGGGATAGTCTGCACTGTACAATTTGTCTACTTGTTTTGTGAGGGTAATGCCTAAATATTTGATTCCTTCTTTAGCCTGTTTTATTTGTGTCGTCTGCTGCAGATTCTATATTATTTCCTGGTCTGCAGACAGATTCAACATTTCCGATTTTTGTTTATTTTCGGTCACAAGATCATCCCAAATGATTCCAATTCTTGTATTTGGGCCGCTAGGGACTGTTCCGTACTTGAAAGAGCTACTAGCATGTCATCTGTGAATGCTATAATTTTATAGGGTTCCCCCGCCATTTCTATACCCTTCGTTCTAATAGACTCTTATTCTGACTAATTGCGGTTCTAAATATATGGCATAGATGAGTGGAGACAGAGGGCATCCCTGCTTTGTACCCTGACCCAAGAAAATGTTGCCTGTTACTATGTTATTGAATACTGTTTGCAAAGGTAGCGGGCGCCCCTCTCTCGACAGAACAAGGCCTGATAACCTGTTCAGTGGTTGTTAACCACTTGAGAGTTCACAGCCACTGCTTTTACTCACTTTGCCTTTCACAGATGGGAAATATCCATTTGCATATCGGTCTTTGTCCTGCCCAGGGGCAGTCCAGCACCGAAATGCAATGGCAATTCCAACCTGAACGAGAGTACCACCAGCAACCCCATACACGTGTTTCACCCTTGTTGGGGATCATCAGTGAGGTGAAGCTGATGCCTCTCTAAGCACAGTGAGAGGGAGACCACGTCTGGTTGCCCCCAGGAGACCTAGGGTTACCAATCCTAGGTTCCTTGAAATTTAGTTTGCAAAGGTAGCGGGCGCCCCTCTCTCGACAGAACAAGGCCTGATAACCTGTTCAGTGGTTGTTAACCACTTCCTTACTGTTCCCGTTTGCTTATCCCTTGGGGGGAAAGAGGGGGTGTTGTGTCTCAACCCACCCTGTTTTTGTTATTTACCAACTGTGTCTCCTTAATTCTGCTGCTTGTCCTTCTTGCTCCTTATTCTTGGGGCCTTGGGGGAGGGGGGCTCTGGTGGGCTCTGGGAGGCTCTCTGCTGCTTCATGCTGCCTTTGCCCGCTTGAGGAGCTTGGTCTTGCGGGGCACGTGACTGTTGCCGGTGCTGCTTTTGTGCCCCTTTGCCTTGTATCTAGTGCGTTGTCCTGCTTGTCTGCTGATTTTTTTTTTTCTCCCCTCCTCCTCTCATGGGCCCCCTCCCTCTGTTATTTCTGCTCGCCTTTGCCATGTGTTGCGGGGGGTTGGGTGGGTGGGGGTGCCTCTTCTTGGCCTGTTATGTGATGCCTTGGGGGGCCTCCCCAGGTCATCCCCCGCCCTCCCCTAGAATGCCCTCAGCTTTGTCACTTGCCTTGTGTTTCTCCCGGGTGTGGGGGGACGCGGGGGAGCTCCGCTTCTCGCGCTGTGTGTCAAAACAAGTATTAAGAAGGACTGCAAGACTATAAATCCAATACCACTGTTGAGCTGATGCACAGCAAGGCATAAAATAATAATTTGCTATGCAATTCTGTAGGTTTGCTAACTAAAATGACACTTGTGTAGCAAAGCTAGCTATTGAGAGAGAGAGTGACAGAGAGTGACAGAGAGTGACAGAGAGTGAGAGAGAGTGACAGAGAGTGAGAGAGAGTGAGAGAGAGTGAGAGAGAGTGAGAGAGAGAGATCAATATCAATTCTTCACTATTTAAATTCCCCAAAACCTGTGTGGCAATGCTAGCCAAGAAAGGTTATTTCGAATGGATTATGTCCTCCAACGTATTCCACATCTTTGACATGTAATGTCCACAGCTGTGCACTTCGGAAACTTTTTCAGCAGAGGGCGTCCTGTGTCGACGACGTCGGGTCGATATCCCTGTAAGGCCTCAATTGAGGGCGACGTCACTAGATGTTATAAATAGGATGCACGGCACCCACAGCCTCAGTTCGTTGCTTCGTGAAACTCGGCGCGCCACGTGTGTTCATCGTTGAGATGTCTTTTTCTTCGACCACTCCGATTCCGCGGTCTGGCTGCAAGTCGAAAATGTCAATCACCGACCCGCATCACATTTGTTTGTGGTGCTTGGGCGAGTCGCACGACACCGACGACTGTTCGAAATGCTAGTCGCTGACTGCCAAGGCCTTGCGGGAGCGTAAGGGAAAGGTCCAGGTAGGTAGGGGCTCTAAGCCCAGTAAATCCCGAAAATCTAAATCGTCCAAGGGGTTTTCCACTGGCGACTCGAGGGGCGACTCTCCGCGTAGGGAGGTGGCCCAGGGATCTCGGTCCCGGAGATGTTCCCGTCATTATTCTTCCTTGTCTCGGCACTCAAGCGCTGTCACTGGTCGCCTTCCCCGTCGTCCTCGGAGGATGGTGCCTCGAGGAAAGTGGCATGCCCAACGAAGTCCTCGACTCCGGAGGAATGGGCTGCCTTTAAGGAGCAGATGTTATCGATATTCCAATCGTAGGGCACAGTTCCGGTCGTGCCTTCTAACGGAGCCGGCAAGGAACGGTCTTGTACCGCGGCTCGCACACCTTCGGGCTCTGGTCCGTGACGCGACTCACACCGGGAACCTTCGAGGTCCCGTTCGGACAATGCTCAGGAAAGTCGCCAGAGACGTGCCTCCAGGTCTCGATCCTCGTCTACAGAGAAACCGCTGCAACCTGCTAAGGGCTCGAAGCTGGTGTCAACTAGGTCGGCGCCGTGTCCGTCAGACTCGGACGTTGACGCTTTGCCGTCGTATTGGCCCGCGGCGCCATCGCACCTGTGTCGACGCCAAAGCCTTCGGCGATCATGACGTCGAAGTTGTCGATGCTCTCAACGTTGAAGCCTTCAGCGCCCTCGACGCCTTCGGGTATTTTTGCCCACAATTTGCCTGTGGAGTACCTGGATCTCCTGGATCCTCCTAGGAAGGCTACTGGGAAGTCTGTGAGGCCAGTCTTGGACTCCAGGCCCTCTTCTGTCCGCAGGCCTGGGTTTCAACTCCCTCTGGATGACATTTATGAAGAGGAAGAAGGGTCTGCTTTTGAGGACCCTGGTGAACTGGATGTGCTCCAGTTTTTTCTGGAGACATTCAATTGAAGGAGTTGAGGCAAACCCTTCATGTCGCGAGTGGGTTGGACACTTCTCCAGAAGTGGAATTTGGTAGGCCTGAGCCTGGGGGCTCATGCTGAGTCTTCATACAGGTGGCTCATGGCTAGGGTCTCGGAGTACCTGGGCTGGTCCAGACTTCCTGAAGAATTTGTACAGGATGATCCAACAGACATCTTAGATCAAGGTCTATCTTCTGACCCAGTATTACCGTTTCATCTCACCTTACAGAAAAGGGTGGCAGCTGCTTGGCAGTCCCCGGAATCTCTTCCGGATGGGTCACTCCTATTGTGCAGAGAGGTAATGCAGCTCTGGTTCCGGACTATCCAGCAGGGAATTTAGGTCTCGGCAGTGCATCTGGCCGGAGACGAAAATGCGGTGGCGGATGCTCTGAGCAGGCAGAGCACGATCTCTCACGAGTGGGAGTAGGCTCAGGAAGTCCTTCAGGAGATCTTTGCCCTTTGGGGAACCCCACAAGTGGATCTCTTCGCCATCAGTGACAATCGGAAGTGCGAGAGATCCTGCTCAAGGAAATTTCCTACAAGAGGAGCCTTATGAGACACGTTCATGGGGGATTGGTCATTCCCACTTCTGTACGCGTTTCCTCCGGTCCCTATCATTCCTCAAGTGTTGCGGAGGTAACAGAGGTTCGGTTCCCACATGATCCTCATTGCTCCGGATTGGGCCAGGAGAGCGTGGTACCCAGACTTTCTCGAAATGTCCATCTGCCTTCCGCGCCGTCCTCCCTACCGAGAGGATCTGCTCTCTCGTGCGACAGTGGGGGGGGTGGGGAGGGGGGAGGGGAAGTGGTGGGGGCAAGGGAGGAGGGTTGCTGGTGGGGGGATGGGGGAGATCGGGGACAGGGACAGGTTCTCCATCCAGAGGTCAAGACTCTCAACCTTCACGCTTGGTATCTGAAAGGTTGAGGTATAAGGATTTGGACCTCCCGGATGACGTGATGGAGGTGTTGCTTTCGGCCAGGCGGCCTGCAACGAAATCCCTGTACCGTTGGCGTAAGTTCTGTGACTGGTGTAGAGGTCACAATGTTGATCCTTTTCAGTGCTCCATTCCTATGGTTTTGTCTTTCTTACTTTCTTTGTCCAACAGGGGCCTTCAAGTGGGTACCATTAAGGTTTACCTGGCCGCACTGTCTATCTTTAAGCGCTTGTCTGAAGAATGCTCTTCCTTTGATTTCTCAATTTCCTTTTTTTTAAACTTTTATTTTTGATTTGCATATCACATCACAGCTGTTCCATATTTCAATTGGTTACAAGGCATACAGTGTTTGAAGGCACTACAATTCCATGTCCCATGTCTAAACAATGATCTGGTTTAGTTGCACATTATCAGACTTCTCTGTGTCAGAGAGAGATCCCTGCAGGTATTTTCTAAATAACGTCCAAATGTCTTTTGGCCTATTTGTAGTGGGTTACATTCTTATATAGTTTTCTTCACATTGATTAACGTATGTTAATTCTTTGAGGAAATGCTCTTTTCGTTGGGCACGAATGCTTTTCCATGCTTGAAGAATACATTTCTTTGCTACCACACATGTAACATTGAACAGTCTTCTAGTTTTCTGCGGTACCTTCCGTATATCCCCGAACAAGTATTTCTGGGCTGTGAGGTGAGCTGGGAGTTATTTCCTCTAGTATTCCTGCAACCTCCCGCCAGAACGTGGAAATCGGAGGGCATGTCCAGTACATATGATATGCGTCCACCCCAGGACCTCCGCATTTCTGACAGCTTCCAGATATTGTGTCATGGAATTTTGCCATTTTAACTGGGGTATAATGGAGTCTTTTTAGTACTTTGAACTGTATCAGCCTGAGACCGGCATTCAATGAGACCTTTTTAGATAGAAGGCAGTACCTTGTCTATCTCCCTTCTTCTATAGTTATGCCCATGTCCGTTTCCCAAGAGGTTTTGATGTTATTCAATGGTTGTGATTGAGTTTGTATTATGTTGTACAACTTCGATATACCTGTGCCGGTTTTTGAGTATAGTGACTGGAAACATGGATGCGAGGGTGGCTCAACAGGGAATGTTGGCCATCGTTTCTTAAATGCAGATTTCATGCCATGGTATTGTAGGATAGCTAACTGCCCCGCCTCCCCCCACTGTGTCTGCAACGTCCTCTGGCGTGACAAACCTCCCATTTGGGAACATGTTTATCATTTTAATCTCATATTTCGGGACCCATGTTTTGTGCATGCTAACATCATATGTGGGTTAAATGCCTGGGAATTTCCATAGCGGCGCCTGTGAGTCATAAGGCACGCCTATTTGTAATCTTTTACAGATCGCGGCCCAAGCTGCAATCGTGGAGGTTGCCGGATCGAATCTGCAGTCATCTCTGTGAGATTTCGTAAATATTATGGAGCGCAGGTCGGTCGGCCGGACCGAGTGTTGCTCGATGGGGACATGTGGTGTACTGTCTGTCGGGTCCTGCCAGTATTTTGCGTATTGTGCTTGAGCCATGAGGTAGTACAGCTCGAAGCCCGGTGCAGCTATGCCTCCCATTTCATAAGGATCCACCAGTTTCTCCCATTTCATTCTGTTCGCTCCGCCATTCCATATGAATGTTGTCACCATGGATCGTAGGTTATCAAAGAAAGGTCTGCCTGGCCATATTGGAACATTGCTAAACACATATAAGAGATTGGGAAGGACTACCATCTTAAGTACCGCAATACGGCCGATGAGTGATAAAGGGAGCCTAGCCCATATTTGTAGTTTGGCGTGGACTACCTGTAGCATGGATTCGTTATTGTCAATGTATAGGGACGTTTTGTCTTAGATGCAAGAATTCCCAGATATCTAATATTGTCAGGAGACCGTCTAAGGCTGTGTATATGAGTCGGGCAGGTGGCGGCGGGTGTTAGTGGAAAAATCTCGGATTTTGCAATATTTACTTTGTTGCCCGAGTGTACACTGAATTTGTCCATGACTTCCAGCAAGGGAGGAAGATTCTTCTCTGGTTTGCGTATGTATAACAATGTGTTGTCCGCATATAACGATATGGATTGGGTGATTCCAGCCATCCTTATGGCCCTCTGTTTCTGCTCTTGTTCTCTATTCTCCCCTCTGGCCCGACTCACTCTGCAGGCACACTCTGGATGCACTGATCTCCTCAGACCTTCAACTTTCCATCCCTCTCACTACTTCTCTCTCTTGGAGCGAGCACTTTATCCTCTCCTCCCAGCTCACCCTTTCTACCCCTCAGGCCAAGCCAACTCCATCAATACAACCCATCTTCTCGGTCATCCAACCCACGAAGCGCGTGTCAGTTGAGGCTTTCGCCGCCGCTTTCTCACCCCCCCAACCTCCAACCCCCCTTTGGCTGACTCACACCCTGACACAGCCCTTTCCATTCTCCACTCTGCTATATCTGATGCTCTTGATGTTCTTGCCCCTGTCATGAGGATCCGCTTGAAACCCAAAGCCAAGTGCAAATCCTGGTACGACTCTGACCTCGTCACCCTTAAATGCAAGTGCAGGGTGGCTGAGAGGAAATGACGTGCTTCATGTACATCCTCTGACAAACTGGCCTGCCGCCTGCTCCAAAGGCAATATCGGCTCTCTGTCCTCACCAAGAAGAGAGCTCACATCAAAGCCTGCGTCTCTGCGGCATCTAACAACTCGGCTGAAATCTGCAAGGAACTGGCCAATCCTGCTGCAGTCTCTACCTCGCCTGTCCCTTCTCAGGCCTTCGGCACGGCACTGGCTTCTCACTTCATCTCTAAAACACAGGACATCCTGTTCTCCCCTTCCTCCCTTTGCTCCATGCTCTTCCTCTGGCCCTTCTTCGGCCACCTCTCCTCCCTCCTTCTCTGCCCTTCCCCTGTTCTCCCCTGATGAGGGTTCTAGACAGGTCTGATCTATGAAAATCTCATCAAAACAGGTCCATCCCTGTTCCTCCAAAACCATCAAGGACCACATTGACTCCCTGGCTCCTGCTCTGGCCGACTTCTGCAACCACTCCTCCGCCACTGGAATCTTCCCTTCCCCCCTGAAGCAATCCCTTGTGCATCCTCTTCTTAAGAAACCCTCTACTGACCCGTCCTGCCCGGCTAACTGTCGCCCAATCTCCATCACGCCTTTACTGGGCAAACTCTTTGAAAAGCTGGCCATCTCGCAGCTCAATCTTCACACTGAATCTGTTGGTTGTCTCCATGATCATCAGTCTAGCTTCAGAGCTGCCAGTAGCACGGAAACCGCTCTCCTGAACATCTGTGAAGACCTGCTCTCCAACCTTGATTCCAACACCCCCTGTGTCCTCATCTTACTTGATTTCTCCTCTACCTTTGACACGGTTAACCATGCCATCCTGCTCAACCGTCTCTGCGATATCCTGGGTATCACCGGTCAGGCCCTGGCGTGGCTGACTTCTTTCCTCTCTCATCAAACCTCCCAGGTTCAACTTGGGTCCTTCCTCTCCTCCATCTCTATCTCTACCTTTGGTGTTCCCCAGGGGTCTAACCTCTCTCCCTGGCTGTTCAACCAATACCTGCCACTTCTTGCCTTCCACATTGCCGTGCTCTGCCCCGACTTCCAGTGCTATGTGGTTGACACTCAGCTCATTTTCTGGGTACCCTCAGCCACATCTTCTCCCTCTCTCATCTCTGACTGTCTGTCCTCCATCCAGGAGTGGTGTGCCGCCAACGATCTCTGCCTAAATGACAGCAAGACCGAGATTCTCCTCATCGGCACACCCACTCCCTCCTTTCCTGCCATTCTCTGGCCGTCCTCTCTTGGCCCTCTTCCTGCTTCTACCTGTGAGGCTAAGAACCTCGGGGACATCTTCAACTCCACACTCTCCTTCTCTCCTCACATCTCTGACGTCTCTAAGAAGTCACACTTCCAGCTGCACCTCCTCAGAGGTATTCTTCCTTTCCTCTCCTTCCCCCAGAAGCTCAGTGTCTCCAGAGCTCTGGGTCTCTCCATGCTGAACTACTGCAACAGCCTCTTTCTAAATCTGCCTGCTTCTACCCTCTGCCCTCTGCAACGTATCCAGAACCGGACTGCGAGACTTGTCCTTGGCCTCAAGCCCAGGTATTGTATCTCTCCAGGACTGAAATCTCTCCATTGGCTCCCAGTGGCTGCGAGGATTAAGTTCAAACCCCTCTGCATTGTCCACAAGGCCTTCTGCGGCCTGGGGCCTTAATACCTCCAACTCTCTCTTCCTAGATATCTTCCTTCTCGAGCGCTTCGCTCATCCGCCTCCAACTCCCTCACGGTCAGTCGCTTCTCCAAACAACAAGTTGGCGGTAGATCTCTTTCATCGGCTGGGGTTCCCTCTGGAACAGCCTCCCTGAAACTTGAGGAGAATCATCTCAGGTTCCGGAAGCACCTCAAAACCTTTCTCTTTGCTTCTGCTTTTTCTCCTCCTCTCCCCTGCTGACTTTCTGACTGAAACTGCACTCGTTACCTGGCCACCTTCTGATCTCGGGTCCAGGTCCCCTCCCCCGCCAGCCGCACACCTGCACTGCCTTCCTGGCAACCCCTGCACTTGGGGACTGTTTCTGTATCCCTACAGTCCCACTACCAGCACTTGAACCTTTTATCTGCACTTACCCCTGCACTTGCCACCTGCTGGGTGTACTTTTACTTACTGTTATTTATTCTATTATGTACTGAACTGTCCCCTCCCCTTCCCCCCCATACTTTCCCACTCCCATGCACTTCTGATCTGAATGGCACCTGGTCTAGTAGGATCGTTGTCTGTCTTCCCTCTGTTCCCCCTCTTCCTCCTCCCTTGCCTCGTCACGCCTTGTAACACTTGTGTATAGGCGTGTTATAAAGGCCATATCATATAGATGGATGATCTCACTCCAGGCGGCCTGCAAGTCACATTAGTACTCTGAACTTAATTCCCAGTTGGTAAATGGTTCCAAGACTAAATTCATGGTCTTTAATTTGTCTACAAAATGCCCCAAAAATCTACGATGGGAGTTAGATGGTGCCCAAGTAGAAGAGGTGTATTCCTATAAATATCTTGGAATACTTCTAGACTGCAAACATCGGGGCACTATGCACTAAGACCAAATACGGTCTTGTGTACAACTGACTGTGCGACTCATTGGGGCCTTTGCCAATAAGGGTAGTGGGTATTCTCTTTCAACCCATATCCAGCTTTATTAGACAAAGATCAATTCTGTTATGCTGTATGGTCTTTGCAAATTATTTATGTACAAATCCCCAGACACACTAAAGCTGGTTCACTTTTTAAAACATGTTGCAGAAGGGTATGTTAATATAATACAGGGTAATGAGTCACAGAATACGCCTTTCATTATTTCTCTCCAAAGTTCTGGCCGTTTGGTCTCTTCTGTATATGTTCAAATTTGTAAGACCGAAAAAGAGGCCAATTACACAGTAAATTAAACATGAATTGTATTGTGACTTGGGCTTTAGCACGCTTGGAGGAGGTGGCCAAATTTGAACGTTTTTCTTTGAAACATCTGTTAAAACTCCCAGCATATTCATCTAATGAGATGGTTTTCCTAGAATTTACTATCACCCCAGTTATCCAAAGGGTTCAACTGGCTTGTGCAGTTACCCTTTGGAAATTGGCCCGGGCCCCTGGGTTGACACTGATTTATGATGTTCCTATTACTCATCTCATCTACTGTCTAATAGCCATATTGTTAGGATGAAGGAACTGGTAAGTAGGCAGGGATTGGCCATATCAGAGGATTCTGTAGGCAGGATGCTAAAGCAATTTAAGTCCAAAATGAGTCATTCTGGTGGACTACTCCAGGGAGCAATTGATTGTAAATTTGGCAACACATAATCATGCCTCGGAATGTATCAGTAACATTCAGGAGAGGGAGGGCGCACCTGCCTATGTTAGACAATTTATTGGAAATTATCTAATAGGGAATTACTTGAAGATTAAATTTAACATGGCTCGAGTGTGTGAAACAGCTTGGGCCTGGTTTCTGAATTCAAGAGAAATTAAGGCATGTGGTTTGTGTGGTGGAAAGAAACTCAAAACAGTAAAACATTTCTTGGGAGAATGTGAATCCCTGTTAAACTTGAGATCCTCGGCACTCATACAGTTGGGCCTTGGGGGACTTTACTATGAAAAGAATATGGTCTCTGTCTGAGTGGAAAACATGAAGTGTGTATCATTTATTTTTGTCTATTCTGGAAGAAGGTGATGGACATTTTTAACATTTAATGTTGGCCCAATTTATTTAGTTTTTTTAATGATGTTCAATAAGTGATCTTGTATTCTGGATTATGTGTCAAGATGTGTCGAGATGAATTGGTAGTTTTAACATTCTTATGTATTATGTGTTAAGGATAAATTGGATTTTTTTTAACATGTTTATGGGATGGTGTAAGAAGTACATGGAGCAATGTTTATTGTTTTAGGATGACATTTAAAGGTTTTAGGCGTGGGTTCTTAGTATGTGAAAAGTTTGAGGAACAAACGGTGTCACAAATAAATAAAACAAATGTATGCCTTGCACTGGTGGTGCAACTGGAAAAGAAACCAATCCGGTGTGTCAGTTGCGTGATCTGTAATGGGTGGATCATGAGGTCGACAACGACGCCTAGACTGACGCATCTAGAGGTTTATGGTTGAATATCAAGAGAAGCTTGTACATTGTGAACTTAAAGAGTTGCACTTTATGATACTGATGAGATAAAAAGAACCTGAAAACTGAGAAGAATCCAGAGGAATTGTTATTGTGAAAACAGTGAGAGACTTGACAGCTAGGGGAAGGGAACCCCTTGTGACTGAAAGTGAACTATTTGGAATCTGCAGGAAGGGTGAAGCCATTTTCTGACCAAGAGGTGGAAGAAGCTCTGAACTTTTGTTTGAACACTTTCATTTGATGCTGACATCCCTACACAGTTTGGAAAAATAGATGTGAGGGCAAGTATAGGTTTTGTACACAAACATTTACTTTGGACTCCCTGACACAGAGTATCATTAGTTCCAGTTACGTAGGGAAATCCCACCTTAGCATGTGGCAAGATAGGCCTTATTCCAAACTCATTGTGATTTTAATAAAGGTTTGTAGCCTAAACACTCCTCGGTTGTCTGTGTCTACTTCCTGATGCCTCACACTCCATGATCCAGCAGTGCCACAGCAGTGGGAGAATCACCCCCATAGAACAGGGAACGTTAATTGTCTCAACAGTGCAAAATCCTCAAAGATGGAACCAATATAACATTGATAGCGATTAGTCAAAAATGGTATGCTAACTCGAACCAGAAAAGCTCTCTATAGTAGGTATTCAGCAAACCATAATTAGGAATTCAGCCTTAGAAAAGCAAAATATTTATGTACCAATCCCCAGATACTCTAAAGCTGGTTCATTTTCTAAAACATGCTGCAGAAGGGTATGTTAATATAATACAGGCTGACGAGTGATATAATACGTATTTCATTATTTCTCTCCAAAGTTCTGTCAGTTTGATCTCTTCTGTGTATATATATATATATACACATTTTTAAGACACAAAAAAGAGGCCAATTACCCAGTAAAGTAAACATGAATTGTATGGTGCGTTTTGAGTTCGATAGCAAAATTGTCTTATGTTTAATAAAAGTCATAATTTTCTGGAACTAGTACTACTTAATGGTATGCCAATGTTATAATACAACAGTGCAGAGAGGTATGGGTTCAATGCTAAATTCTATATCCAATCCCATGGTCATATTTTGGCTGGGAAGAGTTAGCTTAACCTGCTTCAGATGTTGGTAACCTGACTATCGACTGAGCTATAATAATCACAATGCTTAGAAGTTGGAGGAACAATGCATGGAGCTCTACATCAAAACGTTGTATACCTATCTGAATTATCGCTACAGGGGCAGGTTTTGCTGCGTTTCTATTTTAATTACACATGTAATAATTTCGTTTTTGTTTTTGAACAGTGCTTGCTTTTCCTGGGGTGTCAGGTTTTGAATGTTTTGATTGCGGTCTTGAAGATGTGAAAGTGGCTGTGACCCCTGTGATTGGTGTAATGACAATCATCCTTGAGTAAGGACTCTGCTGGCATAGGCTCTGTGTCTTCAATCAGGCTACACACACGTTCGAGCTCTATGTAGAGTCGGATCGGCTCGGCTGCCTTTGAGCAGCCTGCCAATAGCGAGGCAGTGTCTTTCGCGCCCCTTTGAAGTCATGAGGCTCACCACCCATCACTCCAGGCACCACTATAAGCCCTAAGCTGTTTCAAAAATCGTTTTGTTTTCAAGCTTTACCTAACCAGATCCATCTGATGTTACTTCACAGATTTAGGATCCAGTCCATGGCATGCTGAGTAATGTTACACCGGAATTAAATTGTTTCAGTGAAAAGCAACTCCCACTGACAGAGGGTGTTTCTCCGTCGCATCCCCTTGTGATGATGTAGCGCTGGTGTGGTCACCCCTGGCCGCGTTACCCAGACGCCTTGCACCGGTCTCCGGGAAGCATTGCGCCTGGTTACTCCTACTCAACCACAGTCCCAATTATTGGGTCCAGTTGTGTGTTTTCTCGCCTTGAGGAAGACAACTTAAACCACTTTTTGGAATCATTTGCCAGATAGGTGGCTCTTTTGCCGAAACGTGTTGAAGATGTCTATCTAGTTCGATGTTTTTGTCACTTTCTATGCAATGACACGCACACGTAGGCAGACCTGTCAACCATAAGAATAATAAAGAATAATCTAACTTTGCCAACCTAAAAAAACTTTTTGTAAAATGTATCCTGAATAATAATGAGTGTTGGCCAAATACAAGCCAAAACTTAGAGTGCTGACTTAATACAAGTCATCACTTAAGAGTTGACATTTTGTTTCTTTTCAGTCTAAATTGTTTTTTATTATTTGAATTAGGATCATTGTCTTTGTTTCTCTGTGTTAATGCTCAACTGTCTAACTACAGACCAGTTCATTTATTTGTTTATAAGACTGGTTTTTCCTTTTCTATTTTACTCATTCATTTCTTCTTTATGATGTTTTTACTATGAGACTATCCTGATTGCTTTCAGAGTTTGCTGCAGCCTTAATTTGTTGGTTTAGTGATACCACTTTGGTACACTCATTAAATAAGTCGTTATCCAAGTAATTTTCTTAATTGAATGTACAGCAGTGTGGACGCTATTGTTCATTAAGGACTCTGCTGCCAGTGACCATTTATAGTATTATTTACCCCATTAACTGCAAGTTAATGTTGAATGGATGTAAACTAGACCTTGCATACCCATCCGTTTCCCAGATAAGGTTTGGAAACGGGGGGTTTATTTTATACATTGTTTTTATAATTACAGTGTACATTAAATGATGAGTTAACATAATTTGGCTCCACAAGGGTGTAAAAAGTGTGCAACAGGCCACCATACCATGATGAAACTTTTTTTTAACACTATATGTACTTTATTATGAGTACTGCATATAATGTAACAACAGTTTAAATAGGTACAAAGAATAAACAAAAGTTATAAAACCAGTAAAGGGTCTCAGAAGTGTCATCAGTAGTAGCCCGGTAGTAACACTCATGCACACTTTATAATGCTTAAAGGGAAGGGCGAGAGAAGGGATTCATATGCATAAGAGGTTAGTAATACTCATTCCTGGTGCAAGCAAAACACCATCCTCAACTGTAGTATAAACACACTTATAAAGCTCCTAGGGGTGAGTGAAGGTGATAGTAGACTTATAGACAAAAGTAATTAAAATGTAATTAAAAGAAGTCTTCACAATACAAAACTGGTTTTATCAGGACCCAATAAAATGGTTACACGGAAGCACAAACCCAACCACAGTGTACCATTTAAACAGTAACATACACTTTAAACAGTAACATACACATAAACATGCATTTAAATTACAGCTGTTGCTTTAAAAAGTTGCAGTACAGTCTGAAAATAAGAACCATGACAAACCTAAAAATGAATAGCATCCATTAAAAATTAAATAGATGTACAGCAAAGGTGTCTAGTTTCAAACAATGTATTACATTTGGGGAAAACCTTCAGCATAGTGTGTGAACACACCATATAGATGCATCTTAATGATAAATGCACACAGCACACTTTTGGGCAATAAAGGCTTGTTTTCACTGGAAAAAGCATAATGTGTTACAAAAGATGCTTCCCAATTGTAACTCAGTTTTTCATCTTATGATGCGATGCTAAAATGCTAGGAAAATTAATATGCACAATGTTGCTGTTTGCTCCAAGAGCATCTAGACTCAAAACAGCAGAAACTAAAAAAGAAAGTAACCATTCCTTACATCACTATGTGCTGTTATTTTCTGAAAGGCTTCAGAGAAAAAACATCTGTTTCAGAGCCTTTTCTCCATGGCGTGCAATTACATCCATGTGGATAGGAATAGAAAGATGTGTTCTTGGTTCTGTCAAGTAAGACGACCTTTGCATTGCCCTCTGATCTAAACTGGTGCCTAAATAATATGCATGTAAAGAATGTATTGCATAAAAAGGCCTGGCATGACGTTTATTTTCAGGCCTGGGGATATGTTTGGCTGAGTTTCGATCACGGTTGAAAATGTAACCAATTTATTTTTCTTTGCTTTGTAACAGCACTGTCACTGTCTGGAGAGTCAGATTTTTGAATGGTTGAATTGTCTTGAAGATTTAAAAGATTTACCACATTGACTCCAAATTAAGGTTGAATGGATGTTTAAACTCGACATTGCAAACTCATCCCTGCCACAGATGAGCTTTTGAGGTGGAAGTATTTTACACAGTTTTTCTGATTAGAGTGCAAATTACATTGTAAGAATAAAATTATTTCCCATTAATATGTAAAAACGCATCACATAGATGCATCCTAATGATAAATGCACACTACACTGGAAATCTGAAAAATACTTTTGTGCAATGCAAGTATGTATTCACTGAAATAATCATAATATATTGTTTGTAAAGGATACTTCCCGTTTTACATCGTATTAGTAATATCCTAAAATGCTAGAAAAATCAATACGCATGCATGCTCGGCTCCATGAACATATACAGGCACAAATCACAGCAGAAGTTGAACAGAAATAAACAATTTCTTATCTTGCGCTTCTTTCTTTCAAACTGGCTCAGTGCACACAGCTCAGAGAATAAAAGTATTTTTTCAGACCGCTCAAAGAGGTGCTCTGGTTTCTGTCCCGTAACCTGCCCTTTGCAATGAACTCTGCTTTCAAACAGTGCGTAAATGATACACATTTAAAGATAAAAAGGTGTTGTATTTAAAAGATTGGAACGCATAAAAAGGTCTGGTATGCCAATCCTTTGCTTCTCAAAGTCTTTCACAGGTGTTATTAAAATCTCTATCAGCTGCTTGTCTCACTTATTTTTTAGGATAGTCTCTCTGTTGTAATTGATCAATTCAGAGTAGCAAAATGTCCACTTGCCACTCGCAATTGGCGAGTGGAAATTGGATTGGAACGAGTAGAAAAGCTGATGGCGGTGCACAGTATTTCCTTGTTACCCTCCTCTCTGCCTTGGCCGGCCATGAGGGAGGAGGTGCGCTGACTTTTCTTTTGCACCGTTTTTTTCTTCTGTTCCATAGGTCACTCCTGACATACCCTTTTTGAACCAACCCATGTCTGTGTAGATCCGTGCCGGCCCACCCCTACCGGGGTACACTGGTGCCGATTCTTTCTACAGCCTGCCTGCTGGTCCCTGTGGCTCTGCTTCACGCTCCTGGCTGCTGCTTCTTTGCCGGTTGCATTTAGTTGATTGCTTTTCTGCCCTCAGCGGTTGAGAGCGCCTTTTTGGATTTTCAGTAGGTTCCTTTGAAGAAAAATAAATGGCAGACACATCGTGGCAGGGTGGGAATGGGAGGGAGGTAAGGAAAGAATTTGGCGGGGTACGTGTTTCAAGGGGACAGGGTGTTGACCAGGATCACAAATTGCATATTAAGCCACATGGCAACATATACATGCGTTGTAGCAACAGCATGTTAAACCGAAAGAATATAATTGTGGCTTTAATGTGCACATCTTGAATGGTAAACTACATGTCCCAGAATGCAAGGTAATGCCAACCTAAAAAATCTAGTTAACCCCACTTTCAGTGAGTTAGGACATGTAATGAAAGAAGTTGTGAAATAAGCAAAGTTCGATATGCTGCAGATTCTTTGTCGCAAACTTCCAGCATGCTGTTATTCATGATTTATTTGCAAATTTGTTTATTGGCATTTTCAATAATATCAAACAAGTTGTGTGCGATACAGCCATTCTCAAATAGCAATAGTCTTATGTTTAACTTAAAGTCAAGAAAATACAAATACAAACCGAAACAACCAACACTGTCTCCATATTCTGTTCGTTTCATATATCGTCAACTGCTACGGGGGAGGGTGGGAGCGAAGGGGAACCATCTGGCAACTTCAAAAGGGGGAGGGCTTCTGAAAGGTCTCTATCCTCTGCAACACTGGCGCTGCTGCTGGCTTTATGATAGGCCCCACATGGGCCTAGATTGAGTTCCAATTCAGGGGGGTTTATCATCCGAGGGGTGGAACATGTGTCTGGTATGTTCCTTCCATGCCTCGAGTGACATGCTGGAGTCATCCGTGGATCTGGCCACACAGTCCTCCCATGCCACCGTCTCGGCTAGCACCCACCGTTCAGTCTCTTTCATGATGTTGAAAACATGCATGTCAAGACAGTAGGCGTCATGGATAAATGGGTGCTTTGGGTTGCTCACTTTCACAGAATTCCAAGGTAACAGGTACTTTGCGGGGTCTTTCACCCAGGGCCATCACAAGGGAGGGTACACGAGGAGCAAAGTGTTGTTTGCCTCGCTCTCGGGGAGGAGGTGGTGTTGTGGCCGCAGGGGAGGCCAAGAGCAGATGCCACCACTGCCGGTGCTATCAGTGCTTTGTTGGCGGTGCACGCCTCATGCCATTAGTTTGTTTCCACGTTGGTCCGGGGCCACAGACGTGAACAGAGTCCCATCAGTACGACCATGCGGCATGCAAGCAAATCTTCTTACAGCCCACACCTTCCTAAACACACCTTCCCTTTTCTCTATTGTGACATCTAAGCCCTCTGCTGAGCAGGCGGATCAGCAATATTTCTGCTGAGTAAGGGGTCAGGAATATACCTCACTCTGGTGGGCCTCGTGCTGGTGAGGCCCAGTAGACACAAACGGACATAGACACAGAAGTGCTTACAACGGGTCCCTTGCTCCAACATACGCATGGCCAGTAGGGACCCACCTTTATTCCTTACAGCCACACATGACCTCCTCATCACGCTAGCCCTTAAAGGAGCACACAACCTCCATATTTCGAAGGAACACCAAATAGAACACATGCTGTATTTGGTCACACAACATAACTGTATAGCTCAAACAAATCGGTTCAACAACACCACCATGATAACTGCACCATCAGGTGCTGTCAGCTATCAGGGGAGATCTACTTCAAAGACAACCAGGTAGGTGGGCTGCCTGCGGCACTCGCAGACAGGGTAGCGCCTCTCCCCACCAGGATCGTCCTCTGCAGAGTCCATTCCGCCTCCATCTGTGAGGCCCTCTTTACCGCTGCAGGGTGCTGCCCCTCCCGGGCTGATCTCCTCTATCTCCAGACTCGGCCACCTCGCGGATACACCAGCCTCGGGCATCGCTCCGGACTCGACTCCAGCGACGGTGCCATCTTTCAGAAGAAGCAGGAGTTCCTTGTCACGGTCAAGTTCCCATCTGATGCGGTCACCATCAACCCCTTGGTATACCTCATTCTGAGTGGGGTTGATTTGTGGTGCAGACAGTTTTCCTCTGGCATTTCAGCTTCTCACTAGCACCCGGCCCCCTAACTCCAGATACTCTTGTCGCAACCTCCTCCGATCACTTTTCTTTTTGTTGGCTCTCCTGCTTTCCTCCAACACAGTATCATTGTCAATGACTTCCGGTGCTGATGGCGAGTTTTGGCAAAACCCCTCGTGGGCATTGTTGGAACAGTGCCTCTGCGGAGGGACACCCCAGTGGAATAATGAGGGGTTGTCTGATATTCAGACAGGAAGTGATGCAGTGCTCGCTTCTCACATTCTCCCTCTCCATGGGCTATCCTGAAGACGTTATTCAGTGTCTGTAGCAGTCTTTCTACCTCTCCATTTGCAGTTGACCATAGTGGCGTGATCTTCCGGTGTATGATGTGTTAATGTTGCTTAACACTCGTTCCTTACCTGCTCATGCGGCTGAGGTCCATGAACTCTTATCAGACCGTCTCCCTGAGCCATTTTGTATTACTGAGACATGGCTCTGAGAAAGCTTGGTTCCTGCACTGGTACAGGCAATCCCTGATGGTTATAGGATAATCAATCTGGATCGGCCCACATTACAGGTAGGTGGTGGGGTGGCAGTAATTATTTTAATCTGAACTTATGGTCTCTAGGCTTAGCCTTGATCATGATCTAGCTATGGAGGTCCTGCTGATTAGATGTGCAATTTCTTTGCACCTAACATCTCCTTACTGTTTATCGCCCTCCCTGCTCTTATGCAGGTTTCCTTGACCCATTTGTAGATTTGGTGGCTGAACTCTTGTTGAAGTATACCAATTTGATCATTGTGGGTGACTTCAATTTAAAATCTAATGGCCCAAGGCCCCCTGTGCTTGTATCAGTTTTTTTCCAGTTTAACTGATCTTAACATCCAGCAGTTGGTCATGGGACCCACGCATAAACTGGGTAATACATTGGATTTAGTGTTGGCTAATGCTAACTTGGTGGCCGTTCAATCCGTAGAACAGATACTTTGGTCCGACCACTTTTTGGTTACCTGCACATTTAAAAACAACTGGGTTCTGCCCAAAACTCGCCCATTGAAAGTTTGGCAGCGTGGCTGGTGCTCTACAGATTTGCAGGATTTTGCTACGCTGGTCAAAACTAAATATCAGGCAGGCTCTGATTCCTCTTTTTCCACTGTGTCCCGCTCCCTGTTGGAAGCTGCTGACATATAGGTCGCTCAGCGGCTTATCCAGCCATGTAGACTCCCTACTCAGCCGTGGTTCACCACTACATTTAAAGCTGCACGCTTTAATCTCAGACAGCTGGAACGTAAGTGGCGCATTACTTATAATCTTAATGTTATAGCACAATATAGAGTCCGTTCGGCTGCTTATTTCTCTGTTATTCGTGAAGTGAAAAAAATGTATTTTGCTCAGAAAGTGGAGTCTGCTCTCTGTCAGCCCAAGGCACTCTTCTCAGTGGTCAGATCTTTATCCTCCTCTGAGAAAATTACTCCTGTGCTCACCCCTTCCCAGGATCATTGCGATTCTCTGGCCCAATTTTTTATATCTAAGTTTGAGTGTATTCGTGCTACGATACAAGCTTCTTTTGTGCCCCCCGCTCCTGATGGAGGACCTATTGTTATAGGTGGCCCGACTGAAGTGAAAGATTGATCTACTTTTCCATCCTTCACTGAGGAAATGGTTGTGGGGGCCATACAGCGCATTAAATCAGGCTCCCCATCTGATGTGGTTCCATTGGTAGTCATGAAAAAGATCTCTGGTGACATACTTATGGAATTTACCTCGGCGGTTAATGCCTCTTTCCAGATGGGGGACATCCCGGCTGAACTTAAGATCGCCACTGTGATTCCCCTCCTGAAAAAGCCCTCAATTGAGCCTTATCTTCTCTCCAACTTCCGTCCCATTTCTCTTCTTCTTTTTTCCATGAAACTCTTGGAGTCTCTGGTATCCCTTCTTCTTTCTTCTTTTCTGGAATCCTCTATACTGCTCGATCATGCCCAATCAGGTTTCAGGCCTGGTCGGAGCACATAAAGTGTACTGGTGTCAGTTCAGGAATACATGGCCAGGCTGGTTGATGCTGGTGAGGTGGTTGCCCTGATTCTTCTAGAACTTTCAGCGGCTTTCGATACCATTGACAACCCCACCCTGCTGACCCGCTTGTCTCAGATTGGGATTGCGGGTCAGGTTCTAGCCTGGTTCTCGTCATTCGTAGCTGACCGCACTCGGGTGCTCTCCCTTCTTCCTTTCCTCTCTCGTTCCTTCCACCTCACCTGTGGTGTGCCACAGGGCTCTGCCTTGTCGCCCATTCTCTTCAACATATACATCTGGCCCCTTTTTTGTCTCATCCACTTCCTCTGCGTCAGGTGCTATTCTTATGCCGACGACACCCAGTTTCTGACCCGTCTTGATTTAGATCCTACTGAAGTGTCGTCGTGCCTCCATCAGTGCCTGGCTGCTGTAGGTGAGTGGATGGGGCAAAACTGGCTGAAGCTGAATGGGGTCAAGAGGGAGGTGATGGTTATTACTCACCGGCCGACGAGTTAACAGGGCAAGCGACCAGAATGGTTATACTGGATGGTTGCTTGAAGAGCTCGAGATGGAGCCTCCACCTGAGCCTCCTCTCTGTTGAGGGAAATAAGCTCTTTTTGATGATATGACTCTTTGCTGTGCTTAATCGCAGACAAAGAGACCGATCACCCAAAAGAGCGGGGAAAACACAACGTCACAGACCCAGCTTAAAGAAAAAGACAAATGGTAAGTACTTGGTGACAGTAAAGACCACCACAAGAAAACCCTCACAAAAGCAGGAAGTACCTGGGTCGCCCACTCCCTTTGTAATTGAAAGGAACAAGAATGGAAATTCCCCTGTAAGTATAGAAAGGATATTAGATTCTATTCCGATGGTTTCAGATAGGGTACATTAAATAAGAGTTAAGGAGGTCTTACCAGAACAGGATTTGAAATAACCTAATCAATCCAAGCTATAATACAACTGAAGTACAAAACAATAAACAGGGAGGTTAGTAGGGATGCTATACCCGACGGCACGAGGAGCTCACTAGATACGGGTAGGTGCACTTTTCAGCAAGGCGTCCCTGTGTGCACTTTCAGCAATGAGTCCTTGTGTACAATCAGCAAAGCGTCCCTGCGTACGCTTGAGGAAATAGTTCCAAAACAACTGAATGAGGTCGGAATCCGCAAAAAGGCACTTTGAAATGAAGAAGGGTACATTTCACAATATGCCTAAGGTGGAGGTGTTGCAGAAGGCTACACAATAAATGTCACAATGTTTTAGTAGCTCAAATGTCCAAAAGATAGTAACAGGAAGAACTCACCCTCAGTTTTGAGAGGTTGAAGCTGAGAGGTTGGAGTCAGCTGGGAAAGTGAGGAAAACCAGATGTAGGCGGCGGTTGGGTAGTTCAGAACAGAACGAGAGAAAATTCTGTTCTGGAAGAACAAAGAAAGGCAATCCAGTGGACAGGCAGCGAGGTCTGGTACACAGGCGGGCTATAGGCAGTAAAGAATCAGGATGCAAGCAAATCGTAGGCAGGCGATGGGGTCTGGTACACTGGCGACACAAAAAACGATGTAAACGCAATCCAAAGGCAAAACCGTAAAGCAGGCAAAAGTCCGGTACATGGGTGGGCAGAAGAATTGAGGAATCTCAAGGCAGTCCGTAAAGGGAAAACAGGAAATGGCACATGAGAAGGCAATAGTTAGGAAAGGCACAGAAGACGAAACTTCGTATGCCGGTTGAAACGTTAATCAGAAGCAGCTTTCCTCCAGCTGCAGTGACTAATATCACCCAGGAGGTGGAGCGCCGTAAGCCCGACAGAGCTCACTTTCCGCATAGTCGGAACTACACGCAAAAGGTAGGTTTCCTGGGAGTTGTAGGCAAAGGCTGGGTCGATGGTAATTTCGATGTTGTTGACCCCAATTTCCAGGGTAATCGCTACCGAGAGAAATAAGGAGCTGAGAAACGTTGGATACTGTGGCGCAGCATCACGACTTTGGTAGGTGCCTTGAAAGTGGTCTCTTTAGCCTGGCGTGATGAGGAGGCGAGAGGGGCATTCAGACCCCATTGTGTGACAATGGTGGTGGGTACCTCCCCAGATCCCTCATTCTGGGTGTCCTCTTTTTGGCCCTCCTTTTTGGGACCTTCTCTGCTTCTTTGTCCATGAAGGACCAAGTCCCTGCGTGTGCAAAGTGGGTCATTTTCATCTTAAGACATTGAAGAGGGTTCTCCCGTTATTGCTGGCTTCCCTCTATCCACTGGTTGTTGCGGCCCTGGTGCTCAGACAGTTGGACTACTGTAATTAGTTATCTCTTGCACAGCCTAAAGGTGTAATCCAACGGCTGCAGCGCCTACAAAATGTGTCCACCCGTGTTACCACTGGGTCACCTTGTGGTTCACATATTTTTCTGGTGCTGCGTGCCTTACATTGGCTCCCTGTCAGTCGGAGAATTGAGTTAAAGACACTCTGTACTGTGCATCGAGCGCTCCATGCACTAGTGGCAGAAATCTTCAGTCCAAGTTGGTTTGTTACAAACTCCCCCCGCTCACTACGCTCGGCATCAGCGGGTTGGCTGGTAGTCTTCTCTTATCGCCGTGAACGTATTGGAGGCCGGGCTTTCTCGTTTCTCGGTGGCTGCTTCTTGAATGTGGAATAACCTGGCATCGTCGATTAAGGCTTTATCTAACTACCTGGCCTTTAGAAAATCCTTAAGACTCTGTTATTCTAATTTGCGGTGACCTTCTTCTCTGTCCGTTAGCGCCAAGATACCTCTGGTGACAGTGCGCTCTAAAAGTTCAGATAACATAACATATGACGCCGCAGTTTCACAGGTATTCCGCGAACCTTCGGCCCTGTAATGGGGGCCCATTATCGGAGCATATTTTAACTGGAATGCCATGAGTGGCAAATGCCTTCTCCAACGCTGGTATAACATCTACCAGAGACGTGGAGCTGACAAGCTCAACCTCAGGGTACCTTGACCACTGGTCGACAAGGACAACAAAGTGATTGTCCCGGCAAGTCGATCCAAAGTCCATGTGCACGGTCCCCCATGACACACAACTACTTTTCATAGACTCGATGCGTGGCTCCCGTTGGTATGGCAGCACTGCCTGGCACCACAGGAAGCAGTGGACGAAGTCCTTGACCTGCTCCTCCAGGCCCGGGAACCATACCATTAGTGAGAGACATACCTTGGTCTCGGCGACTCCTTTGTGACCTTTGTGCGCTAGTTCCAAAGCCTTTTCCACAAGGCTGGCGGGGATTCCCATCTTTGATCCCCTTAACACCAAATCATCTTCCATGAACGTGAGCTTTCCCCTCACTCTCCACATCTGCTCCAGCGCCTTCCTCGCCTACATCGTGGGTTTGTCCAATTTCTCGCATACTCTCTGCCACTCTCCTTTTGGTCCCAGCCACGTGGAGTATCTTAAAAAACGAGTCCTCTGCCAAAGCCTCCCTAATGTCATCAATGGAGACAGGGGTCGCTGACTCTGCCAGATTATGCAGATATTCTTCAGTTGCCACCTCTTCTGTACTCCCTTTTCTTTGACTAGGGTGGCGTCACAGGTAGTCCGCTGGGTTGGTGTTCCCCGAGCGGAATGTTAACTCAGTGTTATACTCCCGCAAGGCGAGTAGCCACTTTTCGATCCTGGCCGGGGGCTTGGAGGAAGACCCAGTCATGATCGGTATCAGGGGCTTATGATCAGTAATGACCCTCGCAGGATTGCCGTAGATGTACAGGTGGAAATGTTTGCAGACCCATAGTACTGCCAAGGGCCTCCCTCTCAAATTGCGAATACCACTGTTAGGTCGGCGTCAGTGCCCTGCTGGCGAATGCCACTGGTCGAGCTGATCCTTTCTCATCGGTTTGCATTAGCACCACCCCTAGGCCAAATGGACGGGCGTCCACGCTGATCTCTGACTTTTGCTCCGGGTTGCAAAATGCCATTTGTCCTCTCATGTCAGGGCCCCTTTTATGTCATCGAACGCATTTTGCTCCAGTGCAGTCCACCTCCACGCACACTCCTTCATGATGTTCCTGAGCGGTTCCGCCAAGGTGGCCAGGTTCCATATAAACCTGCCACAATACGTGGCCATCCCCAGTAAACTACGCACCTCTGACACTTTCACCGAGGCACAAGCCTCACGTATGTCCTTGACCTGTTTCGGGGTCGGGAGTATACTTCCTTCCTGGAACACGAATCCGAAGAATTCGATTTTCCTCTGGGTGAGCTCACACTTGTCCAAGTGCAGGGTGAGACCTAGGTGTTAGATGTGCTTCAGGACATTCTCCACTGTCTCCAAGTGTTCCTGTTCAGATTCAGCGTACACCATTATATTGTTGCTGATGTTTATCGCTCCTTTCAGGCCACAGAACGGCCCCCTGATTGTATTCTGGAAGACCTGTGCAGGCGACGATATGCCGAAATTCAGGTGTTTATACCTGTACAGGCCTCTGTGTGTAGTGAACGTGGTCACATAGCAAGGTTCGGGATTCAACACCAGCTGATGGTACCCGGACCTGAGGTCCAGCTTGGAAAAATATCGCGCACCCCGGAGGTCTGCTAGGATGTCATCCAGGGTGGGCATTGTTTCTCTCCCGTCGGATGGCCCTTTTTGGGAGGTGCATGACCGCACAGATGCATTTGGCGTCGGGCTTCTTTGGCCTTTCTTGCAACCACAGTGGGGGATATCCACGGTGTCAGCCCTTCCACCTTCTCAATGATATCCAATGTGACCAAATTGTCCAGTTCTTGTTCAACTTTTTCCCTTCGATGAAATGAAACTCTGATGCTTTAGCGTGATGGGTTGGACCATGTTGTCAATGTGCAGCCGCACCGGGTCACCCACCAGCTTGCCGATTCCTGTGAAAACGCTGGCATATCTGGCGACCAGGGCATGGATGTCCTCCAAAGTTTACTGTTCACAGTGCCGCACCCTAAAAGGGTCGCCTCGCTCATCTTGGTGACAAAGAAACAGGCTATTATGGATGGGTCCTCATGATGGACGCAGGCAGTGAACAGACCCTGCAGGGGGCAGTGGGTTTTTCCCCCGAAGGTGAAGATTCGTTCGTTGGCCTTACTCAGGGGTGGTGCATTGTTCAGCTGTCATTATTGGTCATCCGCCATGATACTCGCCGTTGCCCCAGTATCGATCAACAGAGGAAGAGAATTTAAGGATACCTGTAAACACCATAGGTCCTCCAGGTAAGTTATACATGTAAGAACAAGCACTGAACCTAGGCACAAATAAGGCTAAAGCAATCACTTGTATATACAAAATGTTTTTTATATTTGTATTGCAACCATTTTTGTAATAATTTCACTAAGCTATTTTGATACTGTTAATTCACAGAATAACTCAATCTACACCTCTAACACATCTCATCACTTATCTCACCATCCATACACATTCTCATTCTACACATTCAATGATCACTAACTATACAAAACAACCAGTCTCCTCAATGTACAGTATTTGCTACACCTCAAACAGTATTTAGCGTGTTCTTACTAGAATAGCAACAATGCATAGTCGCAAGATCTCCATATTTTTCGGTCGTGCTGTTGTGGCCAAATCGGCCAAATGTTCTTCGACCTTCTTCAGGATCACGATAAACCACACTGGTGTTCTGACCTAGTAACAAGGGGTGAAAGATGTCCTCTGGAACAAATCTAGAACATCAAACAAACAGTAACAAAACCATTAATCTCTAGCCTCTCATTTTATAGCAACACAGACAACTTGTGTGTATACATCAGTAATGGTGATACCAGTTGGCACTCGCCTCCAACCATCAGTGTCGGTGGACACAGCAACTGGAGAGTCGCAAATACGGACCACGCACTTGGGCTGGCATCGCCTTGAACTCTGCAGGGCCAACATGCTTGAGATGAAGAATACATCCTCTTCGTCTTCATCCTGTTCATCAGGCACGTCTTCCTCCACCGTGGGCTGCTCCACTTGGGCCACCTTGCACTGCGGTCTCAGTGCCGCCTGTCCTCTCGAATGCATAGATGGGGCTGCTGCCCTGCGGCCGGATGCAAAATGGTTGGCTACGCCGCAGCATCCACAGATGTGGCCCTTCCCTGGGCATTGCTTGAAATGGGGCAGGTCATAACCGCAATTGAGGTATGAGGTGGTCTCCTCCACCGTTTCTTCCTTCCTGCGTCACGGCTGGTGCTTGTTTCCTCTCCGAAACTGCCACCGCCTCACAGTGCCTGCGTCCCCCACCTTGGTGGCTTTCAGTGCAGATCACATTTTGTCTGTCCGAATATCCGCCAGCTCGTTGGATCTCCCCAGCTCCAAAGGGCGCGCCAGCGTGATTCCGGGCTCACGCATTATCTGGCGTCTCATTTTGACCAATGAGTAACCTTGTATGGGTTGCTGGTGCATTTCGTACTCCATGTCAGGCAGACGCACACCACCGACATGCGTTGTAATCTACTATGGAAAGCGTCAAGAGAATCCCCTTCTTTCTGTAAGGCAGTCCTTACGAGGGACCTCTCATAATCCACATTTGCCATGGGTGCAAAATATTCTTGAAGGGCAGCTTTAGCAGCACCAAATAAAATGTCTGTGGGCCGCAAAGTCGCAAAAATGTTGTGAACAACGGGGCCAGCCGAGTAAAGCATGATGGACTTCATTGTTTCATCATTTTCCTCACCTGTGGCCTTGAAGAACAAGGGGCCCCAGCAATGTCAAATTCCTGTAGTGGGGCAAGGTGCGTAGATGGACGTGGCATCCTGGCAATGACAGGTTCATCATCTTCCCCCATGTTGCAACACCGCTGAGTCACAGCCGGCATTGCCGAGGTACAGTAGGCGTGTCCAGTATGGGCACAGCAGATGCCTGAGCCAGTGTTGATGCACTAGCGTTGGGGGGGTCCCAGGGCGCCCAAGCACTCCCCTGTGGAGCTGCAACCACGTGAGACCACAGGCTACCACCTACCAGGGCTGTGGGAGCCTGTTTGGGCGCACAAGCACTCCGCTGAGGAGCTGCAACCCAACCGAAAGCACAGTAGCACGTAGTGTTAACAGCGAAAGTAGCTCACATTCCAGTACCTGGGTGCAACGTAATGCACACACTAACGGGCATGCAAAATAAATGGAATAAATGGAAAATGATCTGCACATGTCTTGCCGTTGCGTCGTCTTATAATTGACTTTTATTTTTCTTTCAAGCTCCCTTACACGGAACCGAAGCTGCTCCTTCTTCCGGTAAAACATTTTTTTTCTTAACTCCTGTTCCAGGAGCCATAGCGGGATGATAGCCCTCCCCTCAGGGCCTCACTCAGGGCCTCCCTGGCGCAGAGATCCCGGCACACGTTGTTAGGCAGAAACCTGTGCAGTTCCCTCTAGGACCACGGCAAAAGATTTAAGACTACAGGTGTTTGGCAGTAAACCCACTTGGTAGCAGTCTGTACCACACAGATTCACTTGGTAGCTGTGGCTGAGCAGTCAGACTTCCCTCAAGAAGAGTTAGGCAGTATACAGGATATTCACAATAGGTCAAAAGAACACAGCAGAACAAGTAAACACTGACCAGAGCTTGGTGTAAAAGAGATATAATTATTTATTTAAAACCACACCTAGTAAAACACACAGGCACTGATGTTAAGCAGTTCAAAAACACGGTCACTAAAAGATATACACTCCCTTAAAAGAATATTAGACAAGTCTTAAGTAAAGCCCCACTTATTTTCAGACAGCGGTGACCGCTTAACGCAGATGGCACTCTAATAATACGTTTTAAAAAGGGAGAGAAAAGCAGAGTATAATTTGGAACAGATCCCAACACTTTCACAAGAACACAACAACAGAGGAAGGCAAAGTAAAACCGTGAAGTTAGAGTTCAGAAGGCCGGATCCACTTTAAGAGGATCAGAACGAAATGTGTCCAAGGTCACACGGTTGAAGTGCACAAAAGTCTTGAAAAGGTTCAGAAAGAGTTGGACCAAAAGAAGGGAACCAGTTAGATGGTCAAAGTGGCCAGCCCAGTCCAGAAGGTTAAGGGATTATTATTACCTTGAGGCAATCTTTAGAAAGGGAGGCCGCGCCGACACGGTACCTTAAAGTGGTGAGAATACTCCAGTGGGGGCAGTTGTTCCTGGCAGCGGATGTAAGTCGGTGCTTCGTCCGGGGGAAGAGAGTATCTCGTCGGGGAGGAAGACAGGAGTCCGTTGCACTGCCAGGGAAGAAACCAGCCGCGGAGTTCTCAGGTAAAAGAAGTGGTCCTTTTATTCGCGGTCCAGTGGTAAGTGGCTATCCGGTTGCCGGGGTGCTTGGCACGGGCAATTCGACCACAAGACGTCCTGGGATGCGAGGAAAAGAAGGTAAACTGGTTGTGCCCACCAGTCAGGGGAAGAAGCCTCTCCAGCCGGGACATCTTCTCTGTCGTCAGGAAGTGGTGAGTTGGTTCCGCAGGGCTCCACCGGTGGTGTCATCGTGGTAGGTCGGCTCAGCTTCTCCCTTGTCGGATTCTCAGGTCCTGTGGCGACTTCTGAAGTTCCAGTCCCCAAAGCCCTGCTTTTATGCAGCACACCCCCATTCACTCAGCCTAGCTGTCAATCAAACATGCTAACTGGTGGGCCGGCCGGCTCACCACTTGGGCCATTCACACAAGAGTGCGACTTGAGTTACCAAGGTAACTCAGTCCAGGGTGCCTAAACCCCCTCACGCACCCCCTGTGGTACCCAGACAGAGTGGCACCACTTTTGGAGGCTTCTGTGGAGAAGCCCGCCAAAAAGTGGAACAAAGGGCTCGACTTGGGTTGGAGTCACAGAAGAGAACACAAACGCCATTTTAGAATCGAGTCCTGGCAAAAAATACCAACTGGCAAATTAATATTAAATAAATAAACCGGCGCTATGTTCGAGGCTATGAGAATTAAATAATTAAAGTTGGTAGCCTCGAACAATGGGAAAATTACATAGGGATATATTCGCGGTCGAATATAAAAAGTAGTATCCACTGCCACCAGCCAAAACTCGATCAGGGGGGACGGAGACGTGCCCTCTCGACTAACAGACCCCGGGGCAATCGAATTGCCCCGACCAGTACGTCCACAATATTATGGTTTGTACCGGTTTCTGTTAATAATTTGGGACTAGTAAAGCCAATGGTGACTTTATATGCCCTGGGAGACAGTAGTCAGTCCCAGGGTATGGAGTCTATGATGGGGTGTCACTATGACACCCCTGTGTCACTGCACGGAGTGTGCTGTGTAACACACATAGTAAAAACACATGAGACCCTATGGAGTAAAGGACCCGATAGCCCATTAAACACATAAACAGTCAAAGGAACACCATAAATCATGTCCAAGAGTGTGAAAAAAGAGTCTCACTCTTGGGAGGGGAAAAAAACAAACTCCAGAAATCCAGCAAAGCTGCTGGGGGACTCACTAGGTTAGGAAATTCAGCCTAAAGAGAGAATTCTCCCTAACACACGGTCAGAGCCACGATGCGGCGGGTGGAGGAGGGGAGAGCAGGTTGTGCTTGCCTCGTCCACTGGCGCAAGTGGGCACACGTGGGGTGCTCTGGAACAGCTGGTGCGGTGGAAGCTGCCAGCGCATGTGTGGGATTTCCATCTTATCGCCGGTGTGGTGGGCCTCATCCTGGTGAGGCCCAGTAGACACAGACACTGAATTGCCTACAACGGGTCCCGTGCTCCATGGGCGCATGCCCAGCAGGGACCCACCTTTATTCCTTACAGCCACACGTGACCTCCTCTTCACGCTAGCCCTTAAAGGTGCACGCCACACTCACGACAGAATAACTATGTTGAATACTTTGACGTGGTACATCTATGACTTTGGCTATGGGTGTTATGTTGGGTAAGCGTGCAAGGCTCTGAAAAGCTAAACCCACAGCTTTGTTGTTTGAATCGAATATTTGGGAGATGACTAGTGAAGATGGGTGCTGGGGCAGAGACCACTCCCAGAGACCACTCCCGCAACACGTTTGCATAAAGTAATGGCACACACGACGTTAGAAATCCTAACACACGGGTGTCGCCTTGAAGATTTACTTTTCACACTTTAAGTCTTGATACTATTAAAGACAATGAGGCGAGCATTATGCTTTATTCCTCTTTAATTCTGCTTAACAGCTTTTTAAATCTTCATATTTTTTATGATATATAGTTTGGTTTTTAAAAAAATATATATTTTTAAAAGGTGTCCAACCGGCACAAAAATTAAAGAAACCACAAAATACACTTGAAATTAAACAGAAGTGTATCAACTACATTTCCCATGAGTCTCTGGCTCTCAGATAGTCCTAGCCTCAATCCTGCCCTCCAATGAGGTGTCCTCCTCTAGTATAAGTGTCCCTCTGGCTAGGTGCCTTCCTCTTCTTTTGCCTGTGTTCAAACTTCTTAACAACAGTATAGTAACAGTCCCATAATCGAACTCACTGTCTTCTCTATTCTGTGCGATTCTTAGATCCTCCCTGCTGATCTGCTAGCTGGGTATTCTCGAGGATTCTTCTGGTCCTCCCCTATATGGAAAGAGATTACAATTGTAAGGGCGGGGGGGAATTTGCTGCAAATCACATAATAGTTATATATTCAGCACCTTTAGCTTTTGATATAATGCTTAAAACAGCTAACCTTCTGGGCAGGTCTCTCCTGTCAAAATGTGTACATTATTACTTACAACCGAATTCCTCTTGGGAGGGATAATGCTCGCCTCCATGTCTTTAATAGAATCAAATTAACAAGGGGGGTCCTGGGAGTCCCTCTGCCAGACATTAGTCCTGGTTACGAGAGACTTACCCAGAGTCTTTAGCTCACTATCTTTCACAGAGAAGAAATATCCCAAACATATCAGTCTTTGTCCTGCCCTGGGGCAGTCCAGCACCAAAATGCTAGGCAATTCTCCTCTGAACAAGAGTACCAACAGAAACCCCAGACACGTGTTTCGGTCTGGTTGGACCACATCAGTAGGCTGGATCTGTGCCTCTCTAAGAATAGTGAGCAAGAGGTCCACGTCTGGATTCCCCTAGTAACTTTCGGTGCTGGACTGCCCCAGGGCAGGACAAAGACTGATATGTTTGGGATATTTCTTCTTTGTGAAAGATAGTGAGCTAAAGACTCTGAGTAAGTGTCTCCTAACCAGGACTAATGTCTGGCAGAGAGACTCCCAGGACCCCCCTTGTTAATTTGCATATTCAAGTAACTTTGGGTCTTACCCTAAGTTACTATGGGAATCCAGACGTGGACCCCTTGCTCACTACTCTTAGAGAGGCACAGCTCCTCCCTACTGATGAGGTCCAACCAGACCGAAACACGTGTCTGGGGATGCTGTTAGTACTCTTGTTCAGAGGAGAATTGCCTAGCATTTCGGTGCTGGACTGCCCCAAGGCAGGACAAAGACTGATATGTTTGGGATATTTCTTCTTTGCGAAAGATAGTGAGCTAAAGACTCTGGGTAAGTGTCTCGTAACCAGGACTAATGTCTGGCAGAGAGACTCCCAGGACCCCCCCTTGTTAATTTTAATAGAATCAAGACTTCCTGTGCTATGCGCTTTGGCAATCTTCATTCTATGACAAGACCGGAGGCAAGCATTAAGCTTGTTCAAAGCTTTGTACAACTGCTGCTGCAATATTCGGTACTGGCTTGAAATAGAAAGTCCTGCAAACAGAATCACTGCACCAGTCTGCCGCCCTCATGATCTCCTGCAGTGGAATTCCTGCTGCAAAAGCTCTGGAAGCCATTGCTCCTCTGGTTGAATGAGCCCCGAAAACAGAAATATTTATGCCTGCCGTGTCCATTACCTCTTTGACCCATCTTGCAATAGTAGCTGGGGCAACTGCCTTATACGGTTTTCTGCGCGCTATTAAGAGCTGAGTTACATTTCTAGGTCTTATGTCTGCTGTCGCTGCTTCTTATGCCTTTATGCATTGCGCTACGCAGAGCTTGCTATTGTCGGGAAAGTAGGGATAGGTAATAATCTTGGAGTTGGTTTTAGTACGCTGTGCTAAGGTAAACGCCACTCCCTCCGGATAGAAAATCTTCCCATCAATCTCTAGTGCCTTGACATCTGATACCCTTCTCAAGAAACCAGACACAGCAATGTAGCCATCTTTCCTGAGAGCTGTTTTTTCGATAAGCGGTTATTTTTCGGCCATTGTCCGAATAGATGGAGTATCTTATTAACTTCCCAGAGGGATGAGTATCTCGGCCTTGGCGGCTTGCTCCCTTTTATCCCTTTTATGAGTCTGCTGGGTGCTCTCCTACTGGCACACCGTCTACCAAATTGTGTCCTGCTGAGATGGCCGACCTGTACACTCCTATTCTGAAGGCCCTCCCCTCAGAGGTCAGAGATACTAAAAAGTTCACCACCTGGACTATAGGCGCTGAAATGGGAGAAAAACTCCTCCCCCTGCACCATGAATCCCAGGCCTGCCATGCAGAATTATAGCTCCGGATTGTGGATGGGGGCCATGACACCTTGATAAGCTCTGTAGCCGCCTCCTGAACGTCCTGGCAAGCACCATCTGCGCCTGAAACTCTGCAGGCAAAGAGGGTCAGCGTCTGATCCTGAATCAGCGGGTAAGGGACTCCTGCTGGATCTAAGAGAAAATCCTGCCTGTGAGAGATCCTCTGGGGGAAATCTGTGGAAAGTTCCATCAGAACTGGAAACCAAGCTTGCGATCTCCATTCCGGTGTCACTATGACAATTTCCGCTTTGTCTCTGCGCACCTTTTCTAGTGCCCTCGCCAGCATCGCGAAGGGGGGAAAAGCGTAATGCGTGTGACCCCCCCAGTAGTGCAGGAAAGCATCCATGCCTATTGCTCCTGGGACCAGCCTCCAGCTGAGGTATCTGGGTAGCTGTGAATTCAGCCTCGAGGCAAAAAGATCTGCATGCAGAGGTCCCCATCTCTGCTGTAATTTGATGAAGACTGAGCTGTGTAGAGTCCAGTCGCTGGAGTCTGCTAAGTATCGGGAGTTCCAGTCTGCCACTGTATTCCTCACTCCTGGAAGATATTCGGCCCTGACTTCTATCTCGCTCTCTAGACAGGAGTGCCAGAAGCCCTTGGCTAGTTCCACTAGCATCTTGGATCTCGTGCCTCCCAGCTTGTTGATATACCTGACTGCCGATATGTTGTCCATCCCTAAAAGGATGCAACATTTCAGCCTGTTCTTCGTGAAGGCTCTGACTGCGAAAGAGCCCGCTAGGAGCTCTAAGCAGTTGATGTGCAGGGCTAGCTCTTCCTGGGACCATTTTCCCCCTGTCACAGTGTTTCCGCACCTAGCTCCCCATCCTGATCTGCTGGCGCCTGATTCTATGGTGAGCTCTTGAAGGTCTCCAAATATGGCGCGGCCGTTCCAAGCCTCCATATTGTGGAGCCACAATCTGAGTTCTGTTCTGCTGTCCTCGTCCAACGGCACTAACCGATTGTATCTCCAGCCATTCTGTAAGTACCTGATCTTGAGCCTCTGTAGGGCTTGATAATGTAAAGGACAGTGGAAGATCGCCTGTATCGGTCGGTCGATCGACCTCTATAATGGCGTCGGCCGGCCCCTCCAAAAACCCGACTGGGAAATACTTTCCTTATGGAAGACTGGGCTTCCTCAAGAGCTGTGTAAATCCCCACGAATGTATTTGTTTCCTTGACGAACGTGTCGCCAAATAGCAGGCCAAGCGCTCCCTCACCAGCTTCGTATGATGCTCTGTCTCCCAGCTTGTAATCAATCTTGAACAATATAGATCTTCTCCTCTCTGCTGAGATTGCGCTATTTGCGTTTCCGAGCAAGTAGACGGCTCTCTGAGCCCATCCTGCTAGAATGGAAGGGTCCACCGGCCCACCCGTGTCCTTGGACCTCCCCGCCAGGTCCATGATCTTAGCGATGGGTCCTGTAAGATCAAGGATCTTGTCTTGACAAGACTTCCATGCTCTATCCATGCCCCTACAAGCATCCTTGTTAGCTTTCCTAACGAAAGTCAGCATCTTTGGATCCATTTCTGGGGTCTCCGCTACTTTGCCTGAGAGTTCAGGTCTTGGGCATTCCACTCTGAGGCGAAATCTGGTCTCCTTCTCCAGTGGTCTCCTGATCTTTTGTGACATACAGATCGCCACTCTCCGAGATGGGGTCCACTCTGTGGATCTGGGGTGTCTAATAGCCTCAGGCTCAAACATGTCTGATGTGTCCTCGTCTGGGGTACTCTCCACTAAGCTGGCTTTGCTCACTGGCTCTCTACTCTCCTCCTTGTCGAGGCTGTTGGCTTCCTCCTGTCCTCCTTCTTGGTCGTATTCCTCCGAGGAAGAGAGAGCGTCCCCTATATTATCTGCCCCTGGGGTAGGGGGTAAGAGGCTGGTCACAGCTGATGTTTTTGATAAAGCGTCTTTAAGTCTCGAACACATCAGCCGCCTCCTGGGTCCTTTCATCCTTCCCCGTTTCAGAGCCCGGGGCGGTAGAAGAGTGTTTCCTCTTCCGGGCAGCTTTTCACCCCCTTGATGTATTTTCTAGAGGCTGTCTAGTGGAAGTCCCCTCACCTGGGTCATCCTGCATGCCAGCTCTGGTGCCCAATATCTCCTCCAGGATTTGTAATCTGTCCTGTATAGGCTGCAATCTCTGGGCACTGCTTTTACTAGAGAGTCGCCCAGCACTCTTAAAACTCTGTGAGAGGTCGATCTCCTCCTCCAGGAACTCGGGTTCTTGGTCACTATAATCATACCAGTACTCACTGGTCTGTCAGAGGCCATGTCTGTGTATTTATGGCAGGGAGGAGCAGCTGCAGGCCTTGTAGCTCTGCTGGGTTGACCTGTATATGCTGCAACTTCAGGTGAAACGTTTCCTCGTGGTATCATAAGTATGTAATAAAATAATCTTTTTTTTTTTTTTTTAAAACCCTAATCCAGGTTCAGCCTCTGTAAATCTGAGCAAATGCTTTGAAATATTGAGGAGAAAGCTTTGATCCGCCGCGTAAGGTGCTCCGGTGCGGCAATAAGCTTCTTTAACTGTTCGCGAGTGGAACGTTACTGAAGCTGAGCCTACCGCGCATGCACGGGCTCTCGTAACGCGTGCAAAATTATTTAAATATGATATAAATATATATAATTTAAATATATATACAGCCTATGCTGCCTGATAGTTAAAAATCTAAATCTGTAGTATATTCGCTGTGCGCTCCGCGGTAAATACGCTGCGCATTATGAAAGTTTTCTCATGCTGAGTCAATGAAACAGTAATAATAGTAAATGTGTACTTAGCTGTCGAAAGCAGCAAAAAAGAGGAGGACGGCAAGGACGGCACCTAGTCAGCGGGACACCTCATTGGAGGACAGGATTGAGGCTACGACTACCTGGGGGCCAGAGACTCATGGGAAATGTAGTTGATACACTTGATTTCAAGTGTATTTTGTTGTTTCTTTATTTTTCTGCCGGTTGGGCACCTTTTAAAGAAAAAAAACAAAAAGGAAACTCTATATCATAAAAAATATGAAGATTTAAAAAGCTGTTGTTAAGTAGAATTAAAGAAGAATATAGCATAATTTCACTAACCCCCTTAGAAATTAGCAATACCCTATCTTTCCTGTGTTGCCCTTTTACGAACTGATGGGCTCTGACCCGTTTAGGTGACTGACATTGTTAGAATATAATAATATGCTTCTTTCTTAGCCTTAAGCGAATCCCTTTTTCGCAATCGAAATCCCGTTCTTTCAGTAATATTCAAAATGGGGTCGCATTTGTCAGTCATCGAGTAGAAACAAAATAGAATGTGTCAGTCATTACAAGAAAAGGCTGGGTCCATGGAGAGGGCATGTATTAGTCACCTGTCCTTCAACGATAAACCGAGGTTAAATAACATTTGAGGACAGGTCCTTTTATCTAGCGAAGTAGGTTAGGCTGTTCCAATATGGCTCTATTCTCTTCTTTAAATGCTATGTAGCCACTGACTGCATCAAGCAGAAGTTAGTTACACATTGAGTCATAGTGTTCACCCCTTCCACTTTGTTAAACGCACAAAAGGTATCTTTTTACGGTTTTACAAATAGGGTTATCATTGTTGGAAGGGAAGTGGATTCTGTATTTAAGGCTCACACAAAAGTCACTGTCTCTGAACTGGCAGAAAGAGCTTGTAATTGAAGCCTTAATTATGTGAAGAGGTATATCAATAACATCTGTTGAATAGGAGTTGTTCTGCCTTCTGGGGATTAGGGCATAATTATGTATGTAGTATGAACGTATTTGTGTTATTGTCATGATCTCTGCTTCCAAAAGGTCAGGACTTACCCAACTCCCTTGGAAGCAGACCCATAACCCAGGTTCCGAGTGCCAGCCAGTCCCAATTGGGACCTTTTGGACCCTGTCCTGGCGCCAGTGGCACCAGGCTCATAAAGATGCCCAGTCCCAGCGCTGGAAGCGCCGGGCTCATAATGCTTGGGTGGACTTACCTGCAGCAGACCATGCTGCTTACTTACCTGCCAGTTGAGCCCCTGATCCTCTTCTGTTTGGGACTACTTTTCCTATTGGGTGGGGCAGGAGCCACTCCCTAGGTTCAGAACACTGGAACTCTTCTGGAAAGCAGGAACTCTTTTCTCACCTAGGCGAGGCTGTGGAAGGAGACACCTAAGCACTACAGGAGGCTATTTAAACCACACCCGATGGATGAATCTTGCTTTGCGTTATTCTGCATTCTCTGCAGCAGAACGCTCATCGTGTCTTCTGCTTCTGATCCTGGGCCTAAGGGAACAAAGGCTTACCATCCTGGAATCCAGTCTTCAGCAGCACCTGTAAAGACAAAGAAAGAACAGGTTAGCACTACGGTCTTCAGTGGCAGCGCATCTCTTACCTGGTCCATCGGCTGTCACCAACGCCTCGTGCTGCATTCCGGCATCTGAAAGACAAAGGCTTACCTACTCTTCGCATGCTCCGGAGGTCTTCGCACTGCATTCCGGCATCTGAAAGACAAAAGAAGGTGCGTTTAAAGACATTGGGCATCTTTATTACTCACGTGCCATTACTCCTTCCCACGCCGAATCCAGTGGGTATTCCAGCACCCTTCAGCTTCTCTAAAGCTCCGAACTTGTACCTGCAAGATAAAAGGGACAGTTAGTGCGCATCGTGAAGCAGGCTACAAGCGCTTACTTACGTGCTTCCAGGCGCTTCTATTCCTCACGCGGGTTCGATCCTCAACTCTCATCAGCCCGCCATCCGCCATCGCCGGAACCCTGCAAAACAAGAGATATCATTACAAAAGACTTTTAAGACATTTGAAGTGCCCAGAACTTACCGTTCGTGCAGTTAACGACGGACGGCAGTCCTCTGAGGTCAAGAGGCCTGCACCCTTATCCAGTGAAGAAACTGGTTACGGCACCCTGTCCCGAGGCAGATGGAGAGCTCGGCGTTCACTTACCTAAGGTGAGGGCGTTAACCTTTGGGGTTCTACAGGAGAAGAGAAAGGGAAGAGGAGAGAGGCACCCAATAACCCCAGTTCATTAATCCCATATTTTCTATCTGCAGACATCTTACTCTTCGAGTCAGACATACAGTGCTCAGAGGTCCAGCCCAAAGAGCCAACCGTGTGTTACACATCACCTTTGAAGATACGGCATTCACCCAGTCAAGACCGGCGCCTCTGCGGGAATCAGGTGAGCGTTACAGTTATCTCTTGCAAATGAATAACAAAATGACCTATGCTGACGCAGGCTTCATTTTGTGTATAAAAGGAGGAGCCGTGTACTGTTTAGGCATTTCACTTCTCCACTCTCCATGAAATACTGGTCGTGGATGAACCTGACCTGAAGTCCTCTCCAGTGCATATGCGCAAAATAAATCTTACCATGTAATTTTGAAACTCTGTCTCAGATACTCTACTTTGTTTGAATTATAGTGCTTGGAAGTCTCAATATTGCAACCGGGGTACCTGGCTTCTCATCCGTGATTCTTGGCAAATTGACAAATCTTCCTTTGTCCCAGGTTGTACATGTTGGCAATTCCCTAGAAAGTCCCCCCAGTCCCCTTCACTCTTAGTGCCCCCCACTCCCTCACACTGCATGCCAACGTGAGTAGATTTAATGTGTATGTTATGACAAGTGAAAAGAGGGGCAGAACAGGATTATTTCATGCTCCAAGAGCACAACTCTCGAAACTTGCAGGAATTGCATGAGGGGAACCCCTCCCCCCTCAACAACACCCCAAGCTTGTCACACTACTCCATGGTTTTAAGGGCTAAAAATCAGGGTGACGCAGAATGAGTTGCTTACTCTATGGGCAACAACAACACAAACATCCTAAGCCCCCCACCCCCACAGCACCCTGTTTATTAGTGAACGCAGAGGGTTATATTTCACTTTTCACGGTGGGAAAACAGAATCCGTTCTCATCCAGAGTAACCCATCCACCATGAATAAGCGACAGCGCTGAAACACGCTTTCTTCTCAAAAGGAAATTGTGCTTCTGCTAGCGCTATACGCCATAGATCATAGACAGCAGCCACACCTCTGCCCACCTTTCTTTCAAGGCAATGTGTAACCTTGCACTTCAGTGCATGACCTCTAATTAACTACTATTACGCTCACCTGGTATCCACGGGGACGCAACCCAGCCCTGGTTGGATGATTTGCACTCTCGAACCCTCTCCTGGTCCCTTGGTAAGGCCTCTGGTTAAAGATGGGTCTGCAATATAGAAGAGCTGGATTCGATACCAGATTGTCTTTGTTTTCCCACCTCCCTTGGCCTCAACTCCTTCCTCCCCATTGGGCCTTCTCCTCACCTTAATATTGCAAAAGGTGGATTCTCCGTCCTGCTCCTCGTGGCAGGGGCGCGTAGATGTGGGGGGCGAGCAGCGACCAAGTTACTTCACTGGTACAGGCCCCACGTGGGAATCCAGGCCTGCTGCGACTCCATAGGTTTGCTGCTTCACAGTCTTCATATGCAGTTCTTATGTTCCTCTTAGTTCGAATAATAATGTCTTGCTTTTTTTCCTTTTAGGTATGGAAAGGTATTTTGGTGTTGTCATGCAGTTTGAAGATGAGCATGGTCCGGTAGGCGAAAGCGCGGTGTGCGCTATGCTGTCCATTGAGTAATGTGCGATGCGCGGCGCTCTTTCGCCTTTTATATTGCTAACCTGTGTCTTTTCTCTCCTTGCAGGTTGCGATGTTCCTCGCCGAGCGCTGTCATGTTCCAGCAGTGATACTGACCAGGAGATGACTACCGAGGTAAGAATTGTGTGTCTTTCTTCATTCGGGAGGAAACGTGAGTAAACGCTTACTAATGCTGTCTTTCTTTCTCCTCTTTCAGGTTATGGTATTCCAGGATGCATGCAGTGCCGGATGAGGGAGTTCGTAATTTCAGGTGAGTGGAACTGAAGTCAGCGATGGATTGAAGACAGGATACTGTTTCAGGTAAGTTTTCAGGTAAGCTGGCATCAAAGAACTGGACACGGTGAGCGTTACGCTGCCCACAGCAGAATAACACAAAGCATGTTCTGCTGTTTGGGTGTGGTTTAAATAGTCTCAGGTAAAGTAGTCCAAGTAAAATAGTCCCAGGCCTGCCACACCCAAAAGACTAGACCGCATAGTTCAGTTCCTTGTAACTGAGCTATGTGTGTGCCTCAATGTTGGCTGAACCCCCCCGCCCCCAAGTTAAATAGTCCCAACTAAATAGTCCCATTCTAATGTTGGTCTTCATGATGGTATGAGCCTGGCGCCAAGGGCGCCAGGACTGACTCCAAGGGAGTCTTGGATGAGGTTTTAAGGCCTTTGTCCTGGCCCTAACTGGAAGGCTGACTTGCCAGTAAGGGCCAGGGGCAAGGGTCATGACAACTACTTGCGCTGCATTCAACTCATTAACTGAGGCTGGTGGCAAACACTATTTAGTTTGGGCTATTAAGCCAACCACTTCACTATTAGAGTGATGCTAGGGAGGAATGGCATAAGAGGAGGGGCAGTCTGTAGGTGTTGTTTTGGTAGGTTATGTGCCCACCCATTGACTGCCCATGGCTTTGCTAATCCCTATGGCCATTCTTGCCCCTCCCCTCCCAAAACACCTCTTCATGGGAACTCTTTGAGCTAGCTTGATCAAGCCTTACCATCAGACTATGCACTCAAGTGCCCGCCAGTGTGCTTTCAAAGCAGTCTCTAAGAGTTAATAGTTTAATTGGAGTTGTAAACGTGCTACTTGTGTCATAAAATATTTCTTACCAGGCTTTCCATCAGCCACATTCGATTTCTAAGCACTCTGTGTCCTTTTCTGGAGTCCTGTTAAAACCAAGCATTGGGAAAACCAACAAGTTTGGCTTGTGTATAAATATTAAGCTTTTGCCAGGCACTGCTATTTGATGCCCAGGTAACTCTCACCATTTTGCACTTGCTGCTATCAATGGCCAGTTATTACCACTACGGTTGTGCCTGGCAAGTGCTTTCCCATGCCTACACAAAAGCCCAAACTTTTGGCATCTGTGTCCATGCTGTGAAAAAGCACAGCCAGGGACTTCAAAGTGCGTCGTGACCTGGGTCCAGCTTCCGGGTGCTTATTCCCTTAACATTAAACAGCCCCACCCGATATGATGCACGAATAAGTCTGGAATAAACCTTTCTTCAGAAGAGAAACAATGCTTTGAATTAGTTGCTTTGCAGTCATAATAATGAACCATATTTGCATTCTTTCATACATAAACTCAAATGGAGATGACATGCAATGCTCCTTTGTGGCTTAGCTGGCCTGGCCAAGTGCAGAAAATGTAGGGGCTTCACCAGATTGTTTGCTCCAGGCCTCACCTCACCCTGTGACAGTCCTGCTTCCAGCTAGAAATGTTCCATCCGTATTTGAAAGGCTGTTCCACTGATAAAAGAAATGTGTTTGCAACCTGAGCACCTTAACTACCTGCAGAGCCACGGACACTGTGTGTCTGCCTAGCTGAGACTTGGGAAACTGGCAGTGCTTGAATGTCCGGCCTGAGCCGATCCTATATTTGGCTCAGGAGAACGGAGTCAAGGACGCGTTTCTTGAGCCTTTGCACTCAAGGTAGTCTGGGGCAGAGGTTTTCCCTTTATGCCTATATGCCACACCCTCTACTTCTCCCGTGACTTCCATCGCTTGTTCCATTTTTTTTTACAAGAATGTAATTACAGAATGGTTGAGGGTGGTACTTTTGGCAATTATGTGCTGCAAGGTTTCTGGTTCAGCACAACAAAAGCATAAATTGTTCCTCCCAGCAACTTAGGAAGTTCTTTTATTTTTTTTTAAGTGTGTAGTAAAGTTTCTCTATAGTGAAGTACGGGGTTTACTATAAATGTTAAGGTACAATTTGTAATTCATCCAATCATCCTGATTGTTTGCTCAATGTTTCATTTTTAAGTAAGTCTACCATCTACTTCTTGAATTGGGGGAACTCAAAGGCCAGGTTTCAAGATGGCCGCTTTACAGAGAAGCTCCAAGCCTCACCAGGCTCACACATTATTTTGAAATTAGTCCCTTAGTAATTGAAAAGCTTACTGAGGTGGCCAACGCTACTGCGGTGTGAAAGTTAGACATATGAAGGTGCAGTGAGCCCAGAGCTGGTGAGGCTTGGTCTGGTCATGCTGCTTTACTCGCACTATCCCCGATGCAGGGAGCTGGTGGTGGGCTAGTTTTATGGCAGCCTGACCTGCAAGTCTGCTGAAGCATATAGGGGCATGGATTCAGAGGGCTGCCCCAGAATGCTTAAGATGGCTAAAATGAGATCCCAGGGTCTTTTTGGTGGTGATTTGTCTGTGCAGGGTGTACTAGTTTCTCTGCTTGTACTAGGGGCCACTGCAGTGGAGTACACTGCTTTGCTGTTGAAACATGGTTTCCAGGTTCCTACGCCTGTGACCTTTGTTGGCATTCTGGGCAGTTGCTTTACCCATCGTACGGACACCTATTTGGCACATGGAGTGTTGGGTGATCCTGCAGGGGCAGCGTTGCTGCGGTTGGAGTTGCATTTGTCTCTCCCAGAGGCACTGGATTCTGAGTGGCGGTTTCTCTGCTCAGCACTGCTGGATTGGGGAGGTGGTACTGGGTGCAGGTGGTGGGGTCATGGACACACATTCCTTAAAGCTACCAAGTTAACCATTGCTTGATCGCCCTGCAGTGTTTCTGTGAGGAAGAGACTTGAAACAATTCAATGCATACACTTAGCAACACTGGGTAGAAAGGTTTTAAACACTCTGTTAATGTTATAGTGAGATTCAGTGACCCCTGCCTTAGTAAAACTCTATATGTGACATTGAATCTTACTGAAAGTCCTAAAAGCAGCAATGGTACCTCATTCTGCTTTCTCTTGGCTGCAAAGGTTGCTGTTAGTTACTGCCTTTGCACACCTGCATTTTAGGTCCACTGATACCTACGGCGGGTGGTGAGGGGTTCATGGTGGAATCTGTTCATCCCTATGCTGTTGATGAGCTGGTCTTCCTCGGTTCCAGTTCCCATGTGCCAGCACTAAATGTGAATCATCAAGACCCTGCTGGTGGATTATGTAGTAAGGGACAGGTCGCCTATGCCTAAAGATGAAGCTGGACCTCTATATGTGTTGAGAAGACCAGATTCAAAGGTCTAAACGGCACCCTGTAAGGCTCTGTAAAAAGTAAACAAACTAGTGGTAGAGTGTGCCAATGATTTATATTACACTTCATCTCTGCCATGATAAACCAACCTGGAGTTGCTTCTTTATTCTCCCTAGTCAAACATGTCCCAGAATGCAAAGTAATGTGAGCACAAAACTTGAAGATAATGCATTCCTTTCTTTGCTCTGGCATTCGGGTGCTAGCCTTCTGTTTTCCAACTGACTTGTGAATTTTGTAATTTCCCAAATTCACTGTTAAAGCTGCATTTCTATGAAAGCCATAAAACGACTTTTCATTTATTTCACTCTTCTTTTGATTTGTTTCTCCCACAGAATTGGTGAGGATAGAGAGCATCCGACCAATCCACTAATTTAAAACAGCTTAATTTCCAATCCATTTGTAGGACCAGGCAGATTAAAGAGTCAGATAATTCAACATTGGCTGATGAGTGGCTCTGCCAGTGTTCAGCTTGGTTATTAATTTAGCGGACTAAATGAGTCAAACCAACTTAAACTTTTTTGCTAAAGAACATTCTCCGTCCACGGAAACAGAGCTGGATTTCGGAGAGAATGATGCAGAAGAGAGCACGTGTGATTTTATGATGGCTGAAGCTGTACTTGCCCATAATGTGCAATCTGTTCAGACTGTTTCAATAAAGACGAAAATTAGCAATCACGGCAAGGGTTTCGAAAAAAAGGAACTTTAATGTACTGTGGCTCAGTTTGAGTGGTTATCTTACTCCGAAAATACAAATACAGTAACCTGTAAACCATGCTGTCCGTTTCCTCAAAGCACCGATTCGAAATGAATAGTTGGCCTAAAAGATCCTTTTAAGATGCAGACCTTCATTTGGCATGAGAGAAGCCAAAAACACAAGGACAATATTTATAGAAAAAAACATTTGCCTCTGAACAAAGTCCATTAGCCTTATGTGAGAAAAGGATGTATTCCGTTTTATTTCAGCACATGGCTCACCTTTTTAACATTGCCTACTACATAGAAAAGTCTGAAAAGCCATTTAAAGATTTCCCTGAGGTACTCACTTTGGCCACCAAACTTGATGTTCTGGTCCTTCAGAAGTGTGGGAATGACATGCACAGTTTGTACACTTCATTGCAAAAGTAACTAAAGAAAATCCCTTAGTGGACATCAGGAATTCATCCTTTATCAGTATTATGATTGATGGGTCAACAGACCGCACTTCTATTGAGCATGAAAATATTTATGCCCGTTCTATGTTTGACAGACAAATAAAGGAAGACAGCTTGGGCACAATTACTCTTGCAGGTGCTACCGTAAATGGTTATTTTGATGGTCTGACTGCATTTTTGGATAGCCTGCAATTAGATTATAGAGGGAAATTGTGGATTGCTGGCTTAGTAACAGATGTGGCGTCAAGTATGCTGGGCCATAAATCTGGATTGGGAGTCCAGATGAAAGGCATATGCCCCCAGCGCATTAGCATCTACTGCATAGCTCACCGATTACAACTCACTATATCGGATGTCTGCAAAGAAATTGATTATTTATTTGCAGGTTTTTGATGAGGTGGTTAGAGTGTTTAAATATTATCTTGGCTCAGCCAAAGGTTTGCACCAGTTGCAAGAGATTGCAAAGGTTTTATAAGAAGAAATATTGAAGTTAAAAGACATCCACACAGTGCAGTGGTTGGTAAGTAAAGTTGAAGCCTTTGTGCTTTGCTCCAAAATTGGGTAACTGCGGTTACGCACTTTGAACAAAATCGCAACTCAGAACAAGTGATTCAGCCACAGTGAGGGGTATATTGAAGGACCTCAAGCAGCTCAAGTTGGTTAAACTCTTACATTTTCTGCTGGATTTCTTTGGGAAGCTGTAACCTGTGTCTGAAGGGTTTCAAAACAAAGAACTAATCATCTGCCATTTAAAATGTAAGATGAAGCATAGCATTAAAATGGTGCAGGATATGTAAGAAAAGGGAATGCATGAGCAAGACTTTTTAGACAAAGTTACTGTTGGTGGAACTTTTCATGGGCTGCAAGTGGCCTCAATTGAGGCAGCTGAAAATCAATGTCAGGCTATTCAACAGTCCGTATTGGATAATGCAGTAAAATACTTAGAAGTGCGTCTTTCCTCAGTATCCTCCAAGGTAATGTAGTGTCTCAGCATATTTGACACACTATGCTGGCCAGACAAGTCAAACATTCTTAGGTATGGAGTTGAGGATTTGAGTATAATCGGGCAGCATTTATATTCCACTGACTTTAAGATGACAAAATAGACCTTCTGCAAGTGGAGTGGGCTGATAAGGAATATCTTTTAGAGTGTCCTTAAAATAATTACATGCACAGAGAGAGCTGTTCCCAACATTACTTCCACTGATAGCTTTCTGTGCAGTTATGCCCACTACAACAGCTTTGTGTGAACGTGGCTTCAATTACCAAAACAGGATAAAGACGGATTATCTCTCTGGATTGGCCTTAGAGACATTGGGTGACCTGCTGATGATTGCTGTTAATGGCCCACCACTGAAAGAATTCATTGCAAGCAAAGCCATTGACAAGTGTTACTTCTCAGCAGAGAAGACCTGTTATACAGGACTAGGACTGTGGACTGCACACCCACAGTAATTGGGGTACTTAGTTGGCATTTTGTGTAGACTGACGACTGATGCACTTTTCAGTTTTGCCTCATGCCCTTCCATGCATAGCTTCCACTAACAGAATTCCTTTTGATAATAGAAAAAGCCAACAGAGTCCTGTGACTCAAGGGTGACAAAGCAGAAAGAACAGCATCAAAGCTGCACAACTGGCCTTAGAATAAAGAGGCTGAAAACTGTCAGTGAGAAACTGGTTTCCCTTCAAGGGATGTGCTTTTCAGTTTTGCCTCATGCCCTGCCATTATAATTCTAATTGGCTTTTTATAACGTGCTTAATACCGAAGAGGTTTGTAAGCATGGAACTGGGATTCAAACCTATGTTGCTCTCTTATCGTCTTGCTGCCAAGATGAGCGTGTTGCCACTGAGCTATACAATCCGTGCATTGATAGCTCCCATTAACAGACTTCCTTTTGACAATACAAAAAGCCAACAGAGGAGTTCTGTGACTCAAGGAAGACAGACAAGAAAGAACAGGATAAAAGCTGCAGAACTGACCTGAGAATAAAGAGGTTAGAGAGAAAGACTGGTTTCCCTTCAAATTATGCACTTTTCAGTTTTGCCTCATGCCCTGCCATGCATAGCTTTCACTAACAGACTTCCTTTTCATAATACGAAAAAACAACAGAGTTCTGTGACTCAAGGAAGACAGGGCAGAAAGAATAGGATAAAAGATGCACAACTGGACTGAGAATAAAGAGGTTAGAGAAAGACTGGTTTCCCTTCAAGTGTGCACATGTTGGTGCACTTTTCTCTTATGCCTAAGGCAGCCAACCAATTCAACATTGACTTCCAGTAATAGGGAAACATTTGAGGGAACATATCCCAGCCCCAGTGTTCTCTGACCTGGAGGATCAGCAAGAGCAGAAAGAACAGCTTAAAAAGCAATATACTAGTGGGATTTAATGTGATCATATCCTGTTCTTTCTCACTCTCCATTGATTGCTGCTAGTAATGGACTCACCCATGCATGGCAAATACAGCCGAATGAAGGGATATTGAATTCTCAAAAATAGAATATGGAATTCACAATGGAAAAGAGAACTTGGTGAGTACATATTTGGTATTTTTCTGGTTTATAATTGTAATGTGATCTTTTTATGCAATGCTTGTTGCTAACGCGACACTAGTGCTGAGGTTTTCCGCACATGGGCTTGCAACGCGTCCTCCACCACACTTTTTTCACAAATGGGGCAAGTGACTTTTATGTGTGGCTAGTAGCTCACAACTTGAAATTTTGCACCCTGGAGCAATTTATATATTGGCCTCTTTAGTATAGGCCTTATTGTCACTATTATCCCTTTTTAACCGAAAGAATTGGCTAAAAGGCAAATTGGCTTCAATATGATTAGCATGATGACTTTAAAAATCCAAATGTGCATTCTTTTCTGCCGATCTTTGATAGGGCCTCACTAGTAACTCTGCTTCTTTGTGATAAGTAGTGAGATCCAAATAGTTGACTTGCATGTTACCCATATTAGATGTAAACCAAGTGTGTGCATTAATGCATCGCACAATGGAATGGGCTGGTTGTTCATCTTCTGTCCAAATGATGATAAAGGCATCCTTGGGGTGGGATCAAGCTCGAGTCTCCTCTAGTCTCTCCCTTTCTCTAGTGACATGGCAGGATGAAAAACAATGGTTCTAGAGCGTTAAACATAGCAATGCAAGAGGTTAGGAGGAATTCAAAACCTTTCAGTCATAAATCCTCTGCTTTGGAAGTGGATACAGAAACACAGAGATCGGGACAAAAAAGCTGCACTAAACCACAACATATGACCAAAACATAGATTTCATAATGTGCCATATAAATCAGGGCTTAATCCGAGCAATCCCAGTAACTGCCATGACATTGCAGACTGCTGCTACTTAGCGAAACTGGCAGATAAAGCTGCATACAGCCAGGTTATGAAATTCATTAAAGATCAAAACATCATGGACCCTGTACAAGCTGTTTTAGACCTGGTCACAGTACAGAATCAATTCTTCTTTACGTTTGAGATAAGATGAATTAGCAAAGACCAAAGTGAGGCCACTACTGTTATACCACTGGACTTAGCAGCAGCTTTTGACCTGGTTGACCTTATACTACGTAAATGCCTTTTGGAATGTGGTATTAGAGCTACAGCCCTCGAATGGTTAATGTCCTTTCTGACCAACTGATCTCAATGCATTTCAGAGTTCCACATATGCTGTTTGTGTACCTCAAGGGGCCTCACTTTCTCTCCTACTTGTCAATCACTACATCAGAAGCTTTCGCTCCTTCAATCTCTCTTGCTACGGTTATGCAGACGATCCACAACTCATCCTTACAATACCAAGCAATTTGGTTCCCCTATTTGCCATCTCAGATTGCTGACACTTAGATGGCACACAACCATCTCTTACTAAATCCCAAAAAAACAGACATTCTAATAGCTGGTACAGCATCTTTAAACCCCTCCTCCTAAAAGGAACTGATTTATCTGTACCAGCCCTAACTGACTCCCGGAATGTCACAATTATAGGTGTAACCACTGACGCTAACCTCTCTCTTTAACCCCAAATCACAATAGTCACCTGCCAACCTTTCACTCACCTGAAAACCCTTAGAATGATCCTACCATTTGTAGCCTTTCTAAAATAAATGCACAGCTATTATATCAACAGTAATTGCAAGATTAGACTATGCAAAGAGTCTTTACCTAGGCGCCCCAGCATACCTTATTGCTAGACTCCACAGAGTTCAGAATGCAGCCACACAGATCTTCCTGCGCTACAGAGATCACATTTCATCGCACATCACTCCCTACGTTGGCTACCTGTAGGGAGTAGAATCGCTTTTAAAAGCCTGTCCGTAACTTTCAAAGCAATTCAAGGAAAATGTCCCAAATGTATCCAAGCAAAGCTCATTAGATTCCCAATCTAAACCTCCAATCAGTTTCACTTATGACCTTGGTGGTGCCAACCTATTGTAAGAAGAAAATGGAAGGTTTCTTCTTTTTAACTCTTGCTCCACAACTCTAGAACACTCTCCCCAAAGAGATTAGAACCATACACCAGTACCCCAAATTCAAAAGTGCCATCAAATAATGGCTGTTCCCCAACTAATAGCTCTTGTCCAATTTCCCAGCCACTCCACCTTATAGATAGCTGTCGAATGACCCACAGAAGCTGTTCTCGCACCCTACTTGTATATTGCCTTCAGTAAGCTCTCTAATAATGTTTACTCTGACTCCACAACCTAAGATTCTTCTGTTGTTACCTTTCTCTCTGGACATTTTTTCAGATTCAATTGCACTGTATATGTAACTTCCTCTTGGCACTCCTGTACTCGACAATTGTTTATACTCAATAAAGCTCTACCTATATTAGATTGTTTACCATATTTCTGCTGTACTTCCAACACACATCATATAAGAGTGTAAGCATTTTCCATTTCAATCCAACCATATGTATAGGCAGCCGTCTCTTCTTTCTCCAATAACATCTACTGCTTGACCCTATTGTTTCACTTCTCCACTAAAGTAATTCTGATATGACAACCGTCACCGCTTACGGTTGTTTCTGAAGGATAATACCATACAACTAAGGACTCTGGCTCCTCAAGACACCTATATTATTTCTTATTTCTCAGCACTTGTAAGCCAACGCTTGTCTTAGAGTTATCCATGTCCATTTGGGCTTGCGTTTCTCATTTTTCAGGTACTACTATCTGGGGAGAGTTCTGACATTACAAGCAAGTATCATAGCCACCAAAACTACCTGAAACTTTTGAGCACATCTTAAGGCCACCATCCATCCATAAGCAATTCTTAACAAATCTCCCAACACACCTATTGTACACCTAACCTAAAATGAGGGTGCCATTAAAGTTCCACCTCTAACTCCTGACAGACACTTCATTCTCTTAACAAACAGACGTATATCTCTGCCTTACATCCCTGCTCACATGCTCATTTTACCTTTTACCCTGTTCCATCCATTCCCCACCCAATTACCCTTTCTCCCCTCTCCCCTATCCCCTATTTCCTCCCCTCCTCGACTCCTCCAGCAGACTACGGTCTGGTGATCAACACCCTGGGCAGGATCACAATTCACCCATCCACGGATAGGGACTCAGCACTTTAAGACCACTATATTGGTGACTGGCGCAGTAGAAAAACAATGAACATAACTTACAAGAAGATTTATTGTTATACGTCTGTTTCATAGAACTACTCACAATGTAAAAACCAGGCTACACTTGCCACTGATGAGTTTAACAAACCACAGATAAGGGTGGATACAGTTTAGACACATTGCAGTATAAATGAAATAAATGGGCTTCTCCGGATGTTGTGGTAGACGTAGATTAAAGAGTGCCTTAGGCTGAACTCCAACCTTCCGTGGGCTCCCTCCACCCTAGCCCAGAGTCCCTATTCCCAACCACAGGTTTTCATGTCCAAGATCCACAGCACGGTATCCCCTACTAAGTCTAAACTAAGGACGGGCCAAGATGCCTTGGTTTTATCTTTCAACCTCAGGGGATTTTCTAAAGGTACCCTTGTCCTACCTTGATCTGGGTTCTCGCAAGAAGATTTTGTGCTGCTTATCTCTCTCTCTCTCTCTCTGGTTCACACCAGTCTCTCTGTTGCTCTGTCTCTCTTCGCTCAGTCCCTCACTCCTCCTCCTCGCCTTTCACCTTCTTTACAATCCATTTGTCTTCTCTCTACTCTCTTCTCATCTCCAGTCTTCATAGTCTTCTGCCGGAATTAGCCAATTTGATAGTTAGAAATGTATTGAATGGTACATTTGACCGATTTCGGACCGTACCATTCAATCAATTTTTTTAAAATACTGAACTTGTGTAGCAGGGGTTGCAAGGGTGTTCCCCGCTTCCTCAATATTGGAGGCAGGGGACTGAAAAAATTAAAAAGAAAAAGGGACCCTGCGGTGTCAGATCTGACCTGCATTGGAGGGACGGATATGATGCTGCTGCGGAGGCGGCTGCGAGCAAGCAGGTAAGTAGGGGAGGGGAGGAATTGGTTGTGGTGTAAGGCACATTTTGGTTTGGTTGGCAGAAGTGCAAATCGATTTGTGGCGAAAGCGACTACGGTTAATTCTGCTGCGGATCATTACACTTCGGTCAAACAACCCAAATCCTTCTACCCCTGCTCTCTCTCTCCTCTTTCAATTCTCCCTCTCTTTTCTACGCTTCCATACTTACTCCTTGATAGTTCCCTCCTCCACAAAACTGCTCTTTGTCAGCTCTCACCACCTCCTTTTTTTGCTCTCACATGTGCATGCTCTTTGTCTCGCTCTCTCTCCCACGTCTCACACACACACACACCATCAACTACTCCTTCCTACTATTCTCACACACCCCTCTATCACACATTCTCTTTCTACCACACTTTGCTCTCTGTTGGTACCACTCACACGCAACACCTTACCTGCCACTGCCACAATCTATGCAACACTTCTCTCCATTGTCGCCCACCTGCTGCCCTTGATCTCACCCAAACACCTTTCATTGTTGCTCTGTTCGACTTGGCTTTTATAACCCAGCTTGCCCTGGTTTAGTCCTCCAGCGCGTTCTCACTGGTTGTTTCCGTCACCTGTCTGTTGGGGTCAATCTAATTTTGTCTTTTCCCCAAGGGGCTGGGTTTCGGTAAGACAACTTATAAACATGTAAAACACGCCCCCTTTTCAGAATTAGTTGTGCTTTCCTATCAGAAAAGCAATTGTCCATTGTATGAGCTCTCTCGGCTCTGTAAATTGGTCAAAGTTGGTACCTTTTTTGTTGTTGTAGTAATGAACGGAAGTCCATGAGCGACTGCTGAATCTTCATAGCAGTGTTTGGTCTCCTTATAGGACTCTGTTCCAAATTCTCTTGACAGCTGGCTGCGGTCTTCTGGAACTGGTGATTTGGAAAGAAAGACAAAGAGAAGAGGCCTGACACACATGGGGGATGTACGTCCTTGTGAAGGAGATAATGGCACCAATGCTGTTACACAACACAAGTATAGGGGAACAAGGGACTGCACTCCTAACCCCCTTTGACCTCCCCCCTTCCAAACTCCCTCAACCTGCCTCTGGGGTGGATTGGCTCTGGCAAATGCCCTGGAAAGGCCCCTACCCCAGGTTGGGAAGGGTCCATACTGCCCCTTGACAGGGTCAAGTCTCTGATCCTGGGGCAGGGAGGTGGTATAGACGCTAAGAACTGTCTAAACATTAAACAATATTGGTAATAATGTGTTAATTTGATGGTAAGCTGGATGATAAATATGTTATTAACATAGGCAGGAACATAGAGATGTCAGTGTTTGCCTGGATACATTAGATCTTGTAAGTGTTGATCATAACATATCATTCTTGGTAATAGTTGCAAGTATACCCACACAACACTGGAAGGCTGACTTTGCTTCAGAAGCCATAGAATGATGCTACAGGGTAAATCATGTTACCACTTTTAGGAACATTATAAATGTTATCTTATTGAGATTTATACTTTGCACCGCTGCCATTTTCATGGTTTCTAGATGCAAATTGACAATAATGGAAGGCTGGACGCAGTACATCAAAAGATCTTTGACTCGGTATGGGATCTTCAATTTAGTAAGAACTCTAGATTTACATGCACTTTTTCATCTTCATGTTCAGTATAATTAACAAGCATTGGCCAAGCCAACACTTTTGGCTTTTGGGTAGGCATTTGCCAGGCGTTGCCATAATGGTAATACCTAGCCAGAACGTGGCAACAGGTAAACATGATGTGATTACCTAGACATATGAAAGCAGTGCCTGGCAAATCCCTAATACTTACCTATACACAAGCTAAAACTGTGCCTTTTATCTTTTCTTGTTTTTAACAGAACTTCAGTACAGGAATATATATAAATCAAGTGTTTGAGGGCACACTTGGTTAAGACATTCACACCAGTTGTGCATTTACAGCTGAAATTAAGCCATTAACTCTCAGCAGACTGCTTGGAAATAATATTGGCAAGCCAAAGCGTGATGTTAGTTCTTGAGTTAGCTCAAAAATCATCAGGATTCTGTGTTTTGGGCGAGGAGGGGCAGGTAGTGGGTGGGAATGGATGGGTAAATAAAGAAACACCACCCATAAACTGTGTCCCTCCTCACATGTCATCTCCCTCGAAGCTGTACTCCTATGCAATAGTTCTGGTTTATCGGTGGTGCTGAAGTGCCAACAAAACGTTAAACTAAAAAAGGAGCCTTTTATCTTCCTTTTATTCTGTGCATAAAATAGTAAAGGAAGGAAGAGTCTTTAATTATGCACTTAGACTGTAGTTCCCAAGTCGGTTACATTCTCGTATTGAATTCGTAATGATATTTTAATTTTTTTGTAAAGATTAAATTATATATGGGCAACAAAAATGTTAAGCATTGTGATTTTACTAACAAATACAAGCTGTTCGTTGTATGGCCCTCATCATATTGCAAGCCGGGCCTTTCCCATAGGGATTTGAAAAATCTGGCTGGCAACCTGCAAAGTTGACTGTAGCAAGTACCCAACTCATTAAGCTACTGAATCGATGAGCTGCTTAAGAGCAGCGTGTTCATGGTCCTTCAAATGCTGGTAGATGCTTCAAAGCTCTGAGGATAGGAGGAGGGAGATGAACCCCCACTCAACCGCACAGCTTCCTGCAGACCTCACAGCACGGCGCACACACTTGTGGCAGAAGCACATCCTTCCTGGCTGCCAAAAAATATATGCCGATATTGACTGCAAATCTCGGATATTGGTGTAATAGCTATGAGAGTTACTAGAATGACATTACAAATCCCTGAACTTGGTAAATTATGTTTATGTTTGGGCTGTGAATCAAAATTAAGATGTTGTCAGGGTAGTGTTTGATCTAATTAAAAATAGTTGGTAATGTTGCCTTCGAATTCAACAGCAGCAGCTACTTGATGCTAATCTCGCAACATATGAAAACTGGGTATAATCCACGGAGGTCTTGAGAGAGAGAGAGAGTGTGTGTGTGTGTGGGTGGTGACTGGTTGACTGCATAACGCCCATGTTAAGGATTTTTTTAATTGAATTAATGAATGGAGGGCAGGTTGTACTTTCCTAACTTTTCCATCAGAAACCCCCAGCCCCTCAAAATAGCTGTCTAGTGGAGTGACATCTTGCATATACTAGACTAATGTCACTACTGGCTGAGCAGTTGACAGGATGGTATAACAAAACAGGACAGTACCTGTGGACTGGACTGAACCATGTGACTGGAGCAAATGCACAGGAAGTGGAAACAGACCCTTGTTAGAGCATAGGCAATGGATAACTTAACAGGGGGCATGCAGAAAGATGAAGAGTACATGAGACAAACCATCATACAAGCTGTGATAGTTTGCTGGCTGTGTGAATGTGACTTGTAAATCATATTGAGGCCATTAATTATTGACCCGGAATCTTAATGGGGACAGAGCTACGGTTGTGTCTGCGCATCCAAGATACTCTAGAGCAACCACTCACTGGCACCATTGGTATTAAAAAAAAATAGCAGTGTACGCAAACTGATGCTGATCACAGGAGAACACAGACACTTCTAAGAAAAAGCTGGACGCATCTCGGAACCAATGACTGGGGCAATTGAACCTGTGCCACTGGCAGGAATTAAAGGACAAAAGAAGGCATAGGCAGAGAAGGAAAGAAACCAGTACGAAACAATTCTATGCAGCAGTGCTATTTCTCACTCTGGAGTCATCACTAATGAAATGGAAGAATTATACTCGATTTTGGCATTAGCAGTTGCCTGAAATAACACTAGAAACAATCTATCAATGAGCAAGAGTTTACAGAACAGTCGAGGCAAAGCAGAAAGTCATCACAATCCTCTGGACACTGTAGCTTGGGTATTCCTAAAAGCAACAGGAACTCCTTGTCCGAGAGTCCCCCAAATACTGAGATGAGGAAGAGGATAAGAGCAGTGCAGAGCGGAAGGAGCTTCAAGCTCAGCAAGTGCTCTAGCTGTTGGCTGAAAACACATATGCCCAGGAAATGTATAGACCGGTAGCCCAGTGTCAAAGGATGCTGCTGTTGGCGAGAGAACGGTTCGACCTCTCTGCGGGGCTCGAGGTCCCAAACAGGTGTGGCAGAGCCGCATAGCTCAGAGTAGAGAAAGAAGGGAAACGCTGCGAGAAGGGATACCCTGCTATGACCCCTGGAGACAGGAAGAGACTCCTGGGTGTTCACCCTCTTCAGAAAGCAGACCCTTACCTGCGAGAGTCCAAACCGAAACCGGTGGGCTGAAGGGAAGTTGCAGGAGACAAAAGGACACCAAGAAAGCAGTCACAAAGGGAAAATAGGAAGAGCACCTTCACTGCGTGATCGCGAATGAGCCAGTAAACGCAAGCAAGAGCCGGTGAGTCAACCCAAGGATAGTGGGTATCCAAGTGGGTGCACCAAATGCAAATAAGAGTAAAGCAGACTGCAGAACAAGAGAAAACAAAGAGACTAATTGCAAAAAGGGAAAATTAATTGAAACCAAAGCCCTTTCCAGCATGTAAATGCATGGAATGCAAATACATGGAAACACAAATGAATAATATCAAGACAATATATCATCCAACCAAGTGAATGTACAATTGTGGACGATGCCCTGGCAGGAAAGTATACCAGGCAATCTGTGTGTGCACATAAGAAGCCCTGGCATACCCGTCAATTTGCAAATGTGTGGAAACAAGAGGTCCTAAGCAAGGATATTAGGACTGTGTTGGCCAAACAAGCATGAGCAAAATCCTGGCCACAGAACTCTGAAGTGAATAGAACCATATAAATTTGTATGCGACAGTGCCACTGTGGGCCCAACAAAACACAAGGAACTGTTGTATACAGAACTGTTTGTGGTAAAAAAAAAAAGAATCCAGGGTAAGGGAGTCACCCTCTGGAACAAGAATTCTTTATCCCTGAAGAACTTTTGAGTTGGAGCTACTTATCCTCTCTTTACAAACCCTTTTTCAAAAGGCACGTTTCCCTTTTCACCCTTTTTGTGTAGTTTAGTGTGAGGGTCAGAATAGAAAGTCTGGACACAAGGTACGTTTTGATTTTGACATCCTGACACAGACAGAGCCTTGGTTTTGGTTTCGGTAGGGACATTCCTCTTAGAGCAGGGCCAGAGAGGCCTTTTCCCAACCCTTTTATTTTAATAAGTCTTTAACCAAAAACATGGCTAACTTGTGTCTGTGTTACATTCCCGACTCTTCACACAATTTAGCGCTAATTGGCATAATGGAATGTGACATGTCTGATGACTGATTAGAGAGTTATACTTGAGAGTTGTGTAACTGCTCTGTTGATTACTTGATACATCCATACTGATAGGTATGGGATTGGCAGAAACAAAATATAAACTATATCCATGTCATGATGTTGCAGACTCTGCCTCCCTTCTTCTCTCTACTTAAGATATCTGTGCTAGATATCTCTGTGGGTGGCCGGACAAGCAGCCTTTCTTGATCCACTTGGCCGTAGGCAATTCTCCTGCATTACTCGCAGTCACTCGGTGGCCTTGGCAGTTATCTGACTAGCAGCACACACTTAGCAATGCATGCCATTACATTCTGGGTATTCGCCAATACCACGTTGCACCCTAGAATATTTGAGGTTCTGATGTTATTGACAGCACAGTCATATTACTGAGCATCATCTAGGCATCTGGGTAGCCTAAGATGAAAGTGGCATTACAGTGGCGTATAAAATAGAACACCGAGCAGTTTGAAATGGGATAGGGAGGTGTTGCTGTGCCAATTTTAGTCAAATTCGATTTTCTCATTTGTTTTTATATATTTTGCCGCAAATATATGTGGGGCTGAGTTTAGGTAAATAAATGTAGTGGGTAATTGGGGAGGGCTGCGGAGGGGGTGAGGGGGTCTCTCCCCGAATATATTTGCAGCAAAATCTACCACAGAAAAAAATCCATGAAATCAAATTCAATAAAATAAATCGACAAAAATCACATAGAACACCTTGGAATATTTGAGACACATTCCAATATTACTTGCAACACCACGAACTATGATTTAGATCCCTGTGGCACGTTGCCCACCACTGCGCAATGCTTAGTGGATCGGTATCACATGGTCACCATTGTCCTGTTGGGCAGTACTGTGAAACACTTAGCTGAAAAGTGTGCCATCAGGTGCGCCTAGATCCAATATTGTGAGAGTCACACTGGCAGTTCTCTTTCAATCGGGCCACAAGTGTCCTACTGAAAATCGATTCAATCCAGCAATGATGGCATGAGTAGCTCCGAGGGATAAGATGCAGCAATTCCAGTGGAATTTTGTGTTTTTGGCACAGGAGTTCTACTGTAACACTTAGTGACATGGACTATTTAAGGGGCTTGATAGAGCCTGGCCTAGCATTTTAAATTGGTGTCATTTCGCCTGTCAAGGGATTGAGGAATGCTCACTTTTCTGCTGGGACACCTGGCACAATGTATTAGTTACGAAATATTGACTCTGCCAGGAATCCATTCGCACTAACGAGCACCGCTTTTTCAAATAGAACTATGCCTCCTGGTATGATAAAGGATAATATATTATTGGATTATTTCACATGGTCTTCTCAAACCTCTGCATGGCGCGTTTGGTTATTTTAAAACGGTACATTGGAATTTCATTTTTAAAAAGGTGTAGTTGGCTATATTTGTTTAAATCTTTTCTTCAAGGTGGTGGATAATACCCTATGAACTAAAGCTGTTTGAAGGAGCATACTCCGCTCCCTGTTCACATTCTCGACTGTTTGATCTATAAATTTAGTCCTTTACCGTTATGAAAAATATTGAAGACTATCGATGTATTCATGTGCCTGCTGCTTATTTGTTTCTTCTTGTATAATTGTGTTTTAAAATTGTGCACTTTGTCCAGAATGTTTCGGCAAGCTTGAAGTTTTGTCCACAGTTGTGCCTGTAAAATTATGTGCTTCAGAATATTTTCAGTGACTATCCAGAATTTGTCCCATTTCTAGGTTTCCCCCATCCCTATGGAGAGAGGAGGGACATAAAGGTGCTAGCAAAGCCTTGTGTTGCTCAGAGACCAGCTGGAGATCTGCAGCCTTTGGCTCACTGGGCCTTAGATATGCTGAGAAGAGATTTCCTGCAGAAAGTGAGACATGTGCCTGAGAGGCTTGGCAAACTGATGCTGATGGGTGTGGTGGATCACTGAGTGTGGGCAAACTGCCAGCTTCATGGAACGGAAGTGCAGAGGCTTTCCTTACACCAGGGGCGGTGGGGGGCTGTGGGGATATAAGGGCATAGACATTCGCACCTTAGCATACCTGTTTCAGAGCAGCCATTTGGAAAAAGTCCAGAAAGTGTATGGCGGTATCCCTGTGAAGTTTATGCAAGAGGTTGTGCTGGCCTTCTCCAGCTGTGCTTCTTGGGAGTGAAGCTACAGGGTTTGGGACATGTCAAAGGCAAAATAAAGCCGCAGCAGTAAGGAGGGCTTTTCAAACCCTATGCATTGGGAATTGGTACAACATAGTGATATGTACCCAGAGACAGGCTGGGAAGAGACGGAAAGGGCTGGGCAAGGTAGAGTTGAGACTGCATTGCTTGGGGCTCTCAATAAATAGTTGGAGGGAGTGGATCAACAAGTGGCTGGTGTGGAGGCAGGGTTGCAGGACTATAAGACTACCTGCCGAACTGGGGGAGAGACATTCTATGTCAAGACAGAGGCGAGTATTATGCTTCATCTTCTTATTTATTACTCTCCAGCAGTTTCAACAAATTATTAAACATTTTCAATCCTTTCATTGAAACAACATTTTTTTTCTCTCAAAAACTTCATTCCCCATCAGTCTTGGGTCCCTGTACTCCAGTGTCCTGGTCATGTGACCTAGTCCTTCCTCTTCCTGTAACCCTCCTTCTTTTCCTGCTCTCCAGAGATAAGTACTCTTTTCACTTAGCTGCGTAATCAGACATCATTTGAAGTATGGTTATTGATGATTTTGATGTGATGTACAGATTAATCCACTGTGGGGTTGTCTCTACAGTAGTGCGCAGGGACCGCGCAGTGTAGAAAGGATTATTTAATCTATAAATAGAAATATCCGGCGGCCCTGTGCTGCATTTTCAGCACTCCGGGGGCTTGCCAGAGGCCGTTTTCCTCTTCGAGCGAGCGAGGAGCCCCCACCCTTGTGGGGGCGGAGCAAACTCACTGAGCGCGAGAGAGCGGATCGCGGGGAGCCGCACGCGCAGCCCCCACGCTCGCAGGGGGTGGGGCTTAACACCAGGAAAGCCAGCAAGATGATTGGGAGAGAGCAAGGCCCCCTCCCTTGGAGAGGAGGGGCTAAACGCTTTGCAGGCATTGCGCTCCGGTCCCCGTTCAGTGACAGATCGAAGATACTGATTAGAAAGCCCCAAAGACTCCGGATAAGATATAAATCCATAATATAAGCACAGGAGCTACTTACAGCTTGAGCCTGAGCATATACTGAACATGGTGCCCAGCACTGATTGAGAAAGAAGCTGCTTGACAGCACAGGTGCAGCCTCAATTGTACAGAGTGAGCAGTGGATGTGCCACTACACCTGAGAAGGTACTTCTAGGCACCTACCAGCACACAGTATGGCTGAGTTTGAATGGAGTGAGGAGCAAGAAGCGATGTACCCAGAGGACTTGGCTCACAGCTTCAAAGAAGTGCTGGGAGAATCACTCATATAGGCAGTGGCTCAAGGGGTCAGACCCCTTCAGAAAAGACTGGAAACAATTGAAGTATTCCTGAGCCAAAGAGACAGAACCACCACACCACAAGCAAGCACATCCACAAGGGCCGCACCAGAGGGCCCACAGAGTTGTAATAAGGCCTAGAAGAGCAAGGACTCTTCTGACCCCCTGGGCCATCCAGAAGGGGCAGATCCAAAGGCACCAGAGGCGACCAACCTTTTAATAGGCTGAGAGAAGCCTTCATGACTAAGTCAGTGGTGCCGAGCCTCACGACCCCCTACCCAGGGGAAGAGAATATGGGCAACACAGAGGAAGAAGAGGTTTTCCCCGAAGAGGGACCCGCAGAATCCCCAACCTCCTTGCAAGAGGAAGTCGATAAGGAAGGGGATGAAGGAAGTCTGCCCCCACCAAAAAAGAGGCTGAGGAAGCTAAACAATCTAGAGGACGAGGAGACCTCAGATTTCGTTTCATCCAGAGGAGATTAGAAACCCGAAATCCTCTGAATGGGTGCCCTCCCCAAGATACATGACTCAGACTGCGCAAGGCGCTTGAGAAAGAGGTGAGGCAAAGGATGAAGGCGGAGTGCCCAAAACCAGAACTTCCAGGCAAAGTAGCAGAAGCACCAGAGCTAGACCCCAAGATGCTGGCTTTTGTCACCAAATATAACAGGGACCCCAGGAAAGGGATTAACCGCTCATGGAGGAGTTGTCAGCAGAATATCCTGGATCTAGCCGGTCCCCTAGCCAAGATCATGGGCTTGGCAGAGCGAGCGAAAGACACCGAGGAAGAGGTGATCCCAGAGGTACTAGCAAACTGGGCACAGAGAGTGGTGTGTTTATTGGGGAACGCTAATTGCGCAATAATCTCCAAACGCTGAAGAGGACTACTGCTTAAAATAGACCCCAAGTTAGGGGATCTGTCATCATATGAAGCGGCGAAGCAGTGCAAGGGCTGCTGTTCGGTGAGACCTTTGGAAAGGAGATGGGGAGATTCATAGGGACCTACACCTTCCTGGAAAAGGTGCAAGCCTTCATAAAAAAGATCTTCCCCGGAAGAGTTTTTGGCGGGACTGGTCGGTATAGAGGCCGAGCCACCGGTCGCTACCATATGTCAGGGAGGCCTCAATCGAACAGGGCACAATACTGGGAGAATAAGCAGCCAGACACCTTCTTCCAACCCAGAGGTCGCTTCCCCAGAGCAAGGCGAGGCAGAGGCCAGGGAAGAGGACAAAACTTCCCCAAAGGTGAGAGCATCCACATATCCACCAGTAGGGGGGAGGACAGCAAAATGCTGGGAAAACTGGCGCACGCTTTCCAGCGATGCCTGGGTATTGCAGTCAGCCAAGGGCTTGCACATAGAATTTACTCAGACACCCAAACCAGTACAAAGCTCCCCGACCAATAGCATCAGCGTGAACAGAGAAAGACTTGCTACACGCAGAACTACAGAGCCTAGCAGAGAAACGAGCAATCGAGCCGTGCGAAGCTCCGAGGTTCATAAGCAATATGTTTCTGGTTCACAGAAAAGGCAAGGTGAGACCAGTTATACATTTAAAAGACATGAACAAGTGGGTAGTCTACAACCATTTCAAGATGGAAGGTACTCGCCAATTAAGAGACCCGTTCAGCCAAGGCAACTGGCTCACGAGGATAGATCTGAAAGATGCCTATCTTGCGATAGCAGTACAAACAGAATACCGCCCCTTTCCAGCGTTCGACTGGGACGGGCAATTGTGGCAATTTGCCACAATGCCATTTGGACTAACATAAGCGCCCTGGGCGTTTACGAAACTGATGAAGCCTGTAGCAGCAGCGATCAGGGAGAAAGGGATATGGATCATTATTTACTTAGACGATATCCTGCTAATGGCAATCAGCGAAGACACACTTCGCTATCAGACCAGCTGGGTAGCGAATCTCCTGGCCTCCCTAGGCTTCCTACTAAACCGAGAGAAGTCAGAGATGATACTAGCAAAGAGGATAGAGTTCCTAGGTTTCATCATAGACACCAGGACAGCTACCTTAGAATTACTGAACTGGAATATTCGGGACATAAAATGGGAAATGAGAAACTGTCTCATCAGAACAGTCACATCACTGCGGACGATCGCACGAATAGTACGCCTGTTAGCAGCGTCAATTCAAGCGATATTCCCAGGACCATTGCATTATCGAGCGCTGCAGAAGATGAAGATGCAGCAGGGCCTCCGCTATCATCAGCTAGTGCCCCAGAACTAGAGTCCAGAACAGAGCTAGAGTGGTGGCTGCAGAAGGAGGCATGGAACGGCAGAGCCATTTTTGGCGACCGACCCGACATCGTTATAGAATCAGACCCCAAAAGAAGCAGGCTGGGGAGCACGGCGTGGGGAACTCCAAACAGGAGGCAGATGGAGCTCGGAGGAACTCAGACTGCACATAAACTGCCTAGAACTATTAGCCGGTTCATTCGCGATCAAAGCCTTCACGAAAGACAGGGTGAATTCATGTATCCTACTGAAGATGGACAACATCTCAGCAGTCAGATACATAAATCACTTATGTGGAACAAAGTCCAGATTATTAGCGGAAATAGCCAAGGACTTTTGCCACTCCTGCCTGGAGTCAGGAACTTCAGTGATAGCAGAATATTTACAGGGCTCTCGGAATGTAGTAGCGGACTGGAACTCCAGACATCTAACAGACTCCAGCGACTGGATGCTGGACAGAACAATGTTTTGGCAGATAGAAGAACTCTGGGGGCCAATTCACACAGATCTGTTTGCGTCCAGACTGAACGCACAGAAGAAAATATTTTTTAGCTGGAGGCTGGACCCAGCGGCAGCAGGGGCAGATGCCTTCCTGCAAGATTGGAGAGAAGAGACACTATACGCGTTTCCTCCATTCGTAATGATAAGCAGAGTTTTAACGAAAGTACGAAGAGAAGCAGAAAATCTGATAATAGTAGTTCCGATATGGAAGTCGCAAGTATGGTTTCCAGCGCTTATGGAGCTAATATCAGACTATCCGAGAATGTTGCCTCAAAGAGAAAACCTTCTCACAGACCCAGTTGGGTTGTGTCACCCTCTGAGAGTGAAGGGGACACTGCCGCTGATGGCGTGCAGGATAGCCGGAGACGCTGGAATCTCCCAGGAATTTCGGCACACGCAGTGAGCCTCATCGCGGAGTCATGGGCTCCGTCGACTAGAAGGAGCTACGACGCAGCGTGGAACAGATGGTAAAGGTGGTGCAAAAGGAGAAGTGTTCATCCCGTTTCTGCCCCTTTAGTAGAGATACGAAATTTCTTAGCAGAACTCCTACAAGACGGGAAAGCCTACAGAACAATAGTAGTGTATAGATCTGCAATATCAGCAGGCCACATGCCCATCGAAGGAGTCCCAGTAGGGGAGAATGTGGCAGTAATTAGAATTCTAAAAGGGATAAGATTTAGGAAACCACTGCAACCAAGATGCAAGTCCCTATGGGACGTAACAGTCGTACTACAACTATTAGCAGACTGGCCCAGCAATAGATATCTACCCTTAGACTGTCTGGGAAATTGGCGATGCTGCTGTGCATGGTATCATGTAGAAGAGTAGCAGATGTCAGAACACTAGAAATAGACACAATGGTATATAGACCAGACGGAGTGACTTTCCACCTGGCCAGGAGAACGAAGACAGATTCTTCCTCAATAACATACCCATATATGCAAGAACACCCAAAATGGTGCGTAGCCGCAAGCATAAAAGAATACGCAAATAAGACCGCTGAGCTGAGACTGATGGGAACAACGCAATTGCTGATAGCGCGCAGGAAGCCGCATAAAGACGTAGCGACAGCCACCATAGCGAGATGGGTTAGAGAGATCATGAATCTAGCAGGAACAGACACGTCAAAATTTGGGGCACACTTAGTGCGGGAGCAATGGCATCAAAGGCACTGAGGCAAGGTGTGACGTTGCAAGATATCCTGAAAGCAGCAGATTGGGCGAGTGATACTAGGTTTAGAACGTTTTATTTTAGACCAATTAACACGCTAGCAGAAGCTATAGTGAGAAGCTTTGAACATGCATAATGCTCACCTCCGTCTTGACATAGAATGAAGATTCCGCCTGCTAATAGCGCAGGGAGCTCTTGATTCTATTAAATACAAGGAGGCGAGCATTACTTTCCCGCCCTACATACACGGGAGAGACAAAGTAATAACAAGAAAATGTAATGTGATATGTACCAGAATAATTCACATGATTTCCTCCCAGAGCAGGGGGTGTATCCGCCGCCCTAACATGTACTGTTGTTTCGGTCATTAGGAGACGACCAGAAGAACAGCTGAAGACGTACAAGAAGGGCACGAGATACGTTGACCAAAATCGCAAGTTAGAATGCGAAGGATCAGAGACTTTGTGGAACAAGTTGACAGTTCAGTTGTTGTTTAAGATTGCCGTTGGAAGCAGTCAAAGAGGAGGAGGGTTATAGGAATAGGAAGGACTAGGTCACATGACCAGAGCACTGGATTACAGGGGCCTAAAACTGATGGGAAATGAAGTTTTTGAAAAATAAAAATGTTTCAATGAAAGAATTGGAACATTTTAATAATTTGTTGAAACTGCTGGAGAATAATAAATAAGAAGATGAAGCATAATGCTTGCCTCCTTGTCTTTAATAGAATCAAGAGCTCCCTGCGCTATTAGCAGGGGGAATCTTCATTGTGCAATACAGGAGGCTTGCCAGGGATTCTGCGATTTCCAGCAAGGTGAAGTTGAAAGAGTGAAAAAATGTTCAGGGCCCCAATATCAGATCTCTACAACCATATGTTTTTGTTTATGGCTGCAATGTTTCTTCTTAAGCCAGGTCAATGAAGTGAGAGCCGTCACTTGTGCTATTTCCCCAATCTAACGGTGCCTCTGCTAATTGATGGGATGCAAAGAAAAGCTGTATTCTTTGTTTTTCTAATTGTAGGCCGCTTCTAATTTGGGTCTTGAACAGAGAGCAGTGAAAAACCAATAGCTCGTTACTTTAAAGTCCTACCACCCACACTCCGTCATAGTGTCAGAATTTTAGAGTTCAATATTATTTTAAATGTGATGCAGACTAGTGCTATACATTACTTTAGTTCTCATTACAGGGAGAGCACACATTGTCTGACAAGAATTGGGATGCAAACATTTTGAGCTTGTGATAAAAATGCCCTTGAAAATATATTCAACTGAATATTCTTGAAAGCTGTCATACAATTTTTTGATCACACTCTAGTGATTTTAGTTCTTTCTAAAAGTACAATACATCTCCACAATAATACAGTCTGCTATCAATGGCTCTAATCGTGAGATCCTTCTTGCGAGTTTAGCTCTTAGGAGGATGTGGTGTGCATTGCCCAAGTTCCGATGTCAACAGTAAAATACGGCAGAAGTTGCACACATACCTTTTTTAGAAGCTGTACGGAGCATGTGGCCATAGACACGCTGAGTTTTAGATTCTGTTACCATGTAAGACTGTTGCTGTACAAGACACCCAAACCATTAATAAAATATACGCTATTATTCAAAATTGGATGGCCCTGAATAGCCTCTGTCTTAACGACAAAAAGACAGAGATCCTCATCGTAGGAGCCCAATCTAGAATATGCTCCCTCCACACAGACTACACGCGCATCAATATTGATGGAACAGCGATACCAGTTCTAAAGCATGTAATAACGCTCAGTGTCTATCTAGATGCTAACCTCACCATGTGCAAACACATATCAGCACTCTCATTTTCTACAGCATATACTGCTAAACTCATTGCACTTAGCCGCCAATACCTCACACCCACTAACTGTATAACCCTAGCTAGAGCGCTGATTCTTACAAAATTGGACTATTGTAACATTCTTTTTTTAGGTACGTCCAACACCAACATAAGTAAATTACAATTGTTTCCGAATAAAGCTCTTAGAGCAGCCCTTGGCATTAAAAAATAAGATCACATTTCCACTGTAAGAAGAGAAAACCACTGGCTACCTTTCAAGGCCAGAATCATTTTCAAATCATTATGCGTTGTCTACAAATGTACCACTAACAAAGCCCCTACCTACCTTAGGAATATCATAAAGAAAAAAGTCACTAACAGAACACTCAGATCCAACAACAAATCCTTATTGGAAATACTGCATCACAAAAGTACCAAAGCAGGGGGGGGGAACAGCTTTAGAGTCTTGGCCCCCACCATTTGGAACTCATTACCACTCAGAATAAAACATGAAGAAACCCTGGCCAAATTCAAAAAATCTTTGAAAACATGGTTATTCAACAAATATTAATGTCCCAGCCTACCTACTACCTTTATTCATCATAACCCCATTTGTCATCTCATCATTGGACGTCATTTTTATGCACCGTTGTATTTGTGTCTGCTCTCTATTGCCAGAATGTATAAGAATTGTATAAGCTGTCTGTAACCTCGCCGTGATACCTAAGGGTCTGGGTGTGTAATAAATGTAATGAGATAAAATAAATACTCCCAAACCGACATCCCTAAAACGAAGGAATATGATTCGGGTTCTGTAGACTTGGCTAAGGCAGTCTACTCTGAGAGCTGATCATATACCACGTTGTGCAATATACTTTACTGAGCATTTTGCAACACCGGAATACAGAATGCGAAGCTCGGAAAACGTTAAATGTATTATTTATTTATTTATTTATTTATTTATTTATTTGATTGTTTGTTTGCATTTTTAAAGCGCTCAAACAGCCTCGGGCATCGAGGCACTTTTACAGAATGTTTTGTTGTTGTCTTAGTTGCATATTTATAACGCGCTTAAATACCCAGAGGTTTCTAAGCGCTACCCGCGGATCGAACCTGTGTTGCTTTGTGTCGTCTTGCTTCCAAGGCGAGCACATTGCCACTGAGCTATCCTCCCTGTCCACACTGCATAATCTACTACTTTATTTAAGGGCCTTGAACGAGATCACATCTTTGCTAGAATATCATCTCCCTCCCTTCTGGTTTTCAACACTATTTTTCTGTCCTTGTGTGGCTGGACACACGAGAGTTACCTCCAAACCTGGCTCACTCAGTGAATGATATGATATGACAATTATAACGCGGATATGCACAAGTGTTTCAAGGCGCAACGAGGCAAGGGAGGGGAAACAGAGAGAAGATAGAGGTCGCAATCCTCCTAGGCCAGGTGACATTGAGATTGTGCAAGTGCAGGGGAGGGGTGAAGGGGAAAAGTGCAGGGGCAAAGGAGATGGGGCAGTGCAGTATATAGGAAACAGTAAAATAAATAAAGGACATAATGATAATGTTAATGGATATTTGTGGTTGTGTTTGGTTAGAATTTGAGAGGTGTATGCAGAGGGATGAAATTGTTAGTGGATTGGTTAGTTGGCATTGCTGTCCTTCTAATTATGTCTAGGTGTGATGCTTCCTATCATTCACTGTTCCATCGGAGTGTGGCACTTGCTACTTTCAATATTCTATCTAGATGTGAGGCAGGCTAGTGATCACGATTCCATTCAAGTGTTCCACTTGTCATCATTCACAGTTTCATCTAAGTGTAACACATGCTAACATTCATAATCCTATCTAGACGTGAGAAAAATAAATGATAAATAATAAATAATAAATAAAAGTGCGGCCAGTTGGTGGCAAGTGCAAGTGCAGACATCAGGTGTTAAGTGCTAAAAGGGGCTGTAGGAATACAGAAACAGTCCCTGAGTGCAAGGGTTGCCAGGGGGGCAGTGCAGGTGTGCAACTGGCGGGGAGGGGACCTGGGCCTGAGATCAGAGGGTAACCAGTGCCATTTCAGGTTCAGCCAGGAGATCAGCAGGGGAGAGGAGAAGAGAAAGCAGAAGCAGAGAGCAAGGTCTTGAGGTGCTTCCGGAACCGGAGATGGTTCTCCTCAAGTTTCAAATTGGCAGGGAGGCTGTTCCAGAGGGAGTTCCCAGCAGAAGGAAGAGATCTACCACCAACTCGCTGCTTGGAGAAGTGGCTAACCCTGAGGGAGTTGGAGGCGGATGAGCAAAGAGCTCGAGAGGGAAGATATTTAGGAAGAGAGAGTTGAAGGTATAGCGGCCCCAAGCCTCAGAACGCCTTGTGGACAATGCAGAGGGTTTTGAACTTAATCCTCACCGCCACTGGGAGCCAGTGCAGAGATTTCAGTCCTGGAGAGATACAATCCCTGGGCTTGAGGCCAAGGACAAGTCTTGCAGTCCTGTTTTGGAGGAGTTGCAGAGGGCGGAGAGTAGAGGCAGGAAGATTTAGAAAGAGGCTATTGCAGTAGTCCAGCCTACAGAGAACCAGATCTCTGGAGACAGCAAGCTTTTGGGGGAAGCAGAGGAAAGGAAGAATACCTCTGAGGAGGTGTAGCTGGTAGTGTGACTTCCTAGAGACGTCGGATATGTGAGGAGAGAAGGAGAGTGTGGAGTCAAAGATGACCACGAGGTTTTTAGCCTCACAGGTGGGAGCAGGAAGAGGGCCAAGGAAAGGCCAATGTTCCTCGTTGTAAATTATAAAGCATAACCGAAATCCATCCCTATATCAGTTTTATTTAATCAGCACAATTTATTAGAAACGAACAATAAAAACGTTGAAGCTTCCAAGATAACATTATTCCAAACCTCTTCAAAATAATACTTACCATTATTTAAAAACAATCCTTAATAAGGGATTTAAATACGAACCCACGCCAAAGCATACACCCCATTGTTTGCAACAAAGGAGGGTCAGGGGGAGATATGCATGACAATTCACTACTACTGATGGTGACCAGAATTAGTAATGAGGTCCCTTTGTTTCTGCCACACTTTCGATGTAATTGATGCAACTGCAAACACCACACTTGGACTTGCAGCCAAATGCGCTCAGAAAAGTTCCTTTGGCAAATGAGTTACTCTGGGCTCCCTCAGTAAAGGTCAAAGCTAGGCATACCTGAGTAGTGTTTGCATAAAAAGAAAGTGGGGCATTGTTTCCTGCCTCCAGTAAACGAACAGAGACAGTGGATTCAGAATGTGTCCACTTCCCCACTATCACCCTTACAGGTAATATTCCAACCGAAACTTGGCATAAAGAGTACACATCTTGTGGAGTCGCAATTTCATGAGGATGTGGTTCTGGGCTATAATGGCTCAAGTCCCAAATAGAGCTCCCACCAGAGGTTGGCCTGGATGAGCTCATGCAGCACCAAACGGATCATTATCCGATTTTACTTCAATCACCTTAAGGTCCCATACTGTAATAAAATGTGATGACTCCCACTGGTGGTCCAGGCACCAAGTACCTAGCAACCTTTTTCTGTGGGCTCCTTATGGCAGATACGCTGCACCCCTAGATCCCTTTAACTCTTGGAAATGGACATTGTAAATAGTCAATACTCTGACCCAGAGGAGAACTAGTCTTGAAGCAGCTTGCCTTTTAATCGCCCTCAGAACCATCTCAGGAAGCCCCAAATGTGTTTTACAAAAAATATTCTTTGCCACCTGGAGGTCCTCTATGTTCACATATCTCCACATTTCACTAGCAAAGGGGGCACTGAAGGTGGCCATAGTGTTATAAGCTTTAATGGGTTGATGAGAACGACTGGCCATCAATTCTCTGGTTGGATTACAATGCACCCCCACTCACTTCAGAGTTCGTTCACGCTTCTTGTACTGTGGCTTCCAAGTGCCCAAAGCCAAAAGGCGAAACCTCACGTAATTGTACCACCTTGCAACTTCTTGGATGATCCCCACTATTATCCTTTGCTTTAAAGAGACGGCATGACCCCCCCATAACATGTTTTTATTCTTTTATTTTATAAATAAAATACTGTCAACAAGGTGACCCCATTTCCCTTTTCCCACCCCTTTGATGATCCCTTACCTTCGTTTTCAGCCTGCTAAGATCAAGCCCCTTTACTCCACAGTTTGACTTCAAACTGCTCATCAGTTTAAGATCTTTTTCTGTCTGAGCTAACAGTATAGCATTGTCTGCAAACAGGATCATGGGGACTTTAACGTCTTCTGTCCTTGGAGGGGCGACACTAACCTATTGCAACCATCTGTCTAAGGGATTTATAAATAGATTAAACTGGGTTGGGGTGAAGTCACGCTCCAAACCCATAAAAATCCACTTGTGGTCTCCCTGTCTGCCCTTACTGCACTCATCCTATGGTATTCTTATGCAAGGCTTGATTGAAGGATATTAAGGCACGGTCCATACCTTAAGTCCTCAGTGAATAGGGTTACTGTTTAGGAAACCGAGTCAAAGGCAACCTTCATATGGACAATTGCTAGATGAGTGGACCTTCATATAAATCTAGGTATGCTGTTATGTATTGTTGTATTAGTGTGGACGATTGCCTTGAGGCGTGGTTGTACTTCAACCCGTGGCTCTGGAAATTTGAAGATGTGTGTGAGGGGAAAGAAATCAAAATATGTTAGTAAACAATAGCAAGACCAGTTGTTGAAACAAAGGAGCACTTTTTAGATTTGGCTATTAAGTGGCACTAAAGTGTCACTCATAAGCAAACACTAATACATCAGAGTGCAACTAGGGAGAAATGGCATATGAGGAGGGACACAAAGCTTGTTGTTGTTTGGTTATTTACCCACCCATTGTCCAAGGCCATGATAATCCCTATGGCATTCCCACCCACTTCCTACATCCTCTTGGGGGTCTCTTTGAGCTCACTTTATCAAGCCTTGCCATCAAACTTTGTGCTCTAAGTGCCTGCCAATGTGTTTTTAAAGCAGTCTTCAGAGAGATCATGACTTAATTTGAGCTGTAAACTTTCTACTGGTTGGGCATTTGGCAGGCACTGCCATTATATGCCAAGGTATTCGCACCATTTTGCAGCTGCTTCCATCGATTGGCCAGTTAAAACCACTATGCACTTTTTCCCCATTTAGCAAGCCCCGCCCACCTGGTGCCTTCCTGGTTGCTGCTCTTTTTCCCTACTTAAAGAGCCCTCCAGCCTCTTCCTTTGCATATGGGGAGCAGGTGCAAGTGGATCTTAGCCACCTGGCCTAATCCCCACCCACCTTCTTAGCCCTACCTCTTTCTTCCTGCTCTTAACTCTTCGATCAAGGGGGACTCTCGCCCGGGCGTTCGAAGCGAAGCGAAGGGCAGACAAAGAAAAGGGCAATTCCTGTTTGGACCTGTACGGACTAGGAGGACCCAGGGCCCGACCCCCTGCTCAGACAGCAGGCTATCATGCACCAACATGTGTTTACTCCCTCTGTCCCCACAGGACATCCCTACCCCTCTGGTCCCCGAATGATGTTCCCTTGTGCCCCACCCCCTTCTCGCCCACAGGTGTTGCCTGTTTTGCTTGATTCTTCTACCCTGCTCCCTCTCGCCCCCTCCAGCCTACTTCTGCAGGAGTCTGTCCTGATACATTCTGGCTTCACCATCACCGTCTTGTGGCCAGTGCTGGATTTGACTTTATGGACTTCATTGATTCATGGTGCGTCATCCTTTCTCATGGTGGCCCTGAGTCATGCTGTTCCCATCTTCATTTTGTATCCAGGTTTGCAACATTGTGTTACTACTGACTTCTGCAATTGTATTTGCTCTCCCTTCTTGCTTCTCCACTCTTTTTGACTGCTTACTCTCTGTTCTCTCCTCTTCTCCTTTTTCCTATCTCCTCCCTTCCTCCTCTTACTTTCTTTTATGCACTTTATCAGAATTGTCCCTGGACCTAGTATGATAGCAACTTCGTCTGTCTCCTCCTCCCTCCAGCACGATCTGAAATGCCGTCGGCCCTAGTACGATAGTCGCATGTTTTGTTCATCCCCTCCCTTTCTGCACCCATCTCCCTCACCTTTTGTTTTCTACAGCTTTACCAGAAATGTCGTCAGGCTTAGTACGGTAGTCGCCTGTCTGTTTCCATTTCCTTTCCACACGCCTCCTCCTCCCTTCCTTATCTATGTCTTAGCTCTTGCACTATCTGAAATATCTTCAGGCCGAGTACAATAGTTTTTTTGTAAACTTTCTTTGTTTTACAGTAAACACATACCCTATTGGGTATTAAACACGCCCACCACAATATAACCCAATTCAACCCTCTGCCTCACACAATAGACCCACAATGTACAACCATAAACTTATTAAACAGCCATTCAAGTGAACAATACTGCATCAAACTCATCATTTTTTCCATGACATCAATTATGGAGATTTTTCCTCTCAGCTACAACATCGCAATCGGGTGTTTGTCGCCGACTCGGTCGATCCGGAATAGAGTCTGGGGTCTGCGCTACCTGTGCTACATTCTGCTGATATTGTCTGAACGGAGACCAATAGTTGAACGGTCGGCTAGTAGTTGGTAATGTCAAAGCAAACCTAGATTCTCTCCGTTCGCAAAGGGTCATGCACTCCAGCCTTCTCGTAAATGTGGGGGGGTTGGTCTTACCCCAGGACCTAGCTACTAAATATCTAGCTATTACAGAAACCATACTCAAGAGCCTCTTTTTGGTGCGAGTGCCCCCTTGAACCAGGGCAAGGAGCCATAGTTCTGGAGTGTAATCCCGCGTTGAGGTGAGCATTTCCAACAGGGCCACTTCTATATTGTCCCAGAAGGATCGACTGTTCGGGCAACTCCAACTGACATGGTAAAAATCTGCCCGGTCAGCATTGCACCTTTTACATACATGTGGGCTCTCGGGGTAGAACTTGCATAAAGAGTATGGGGAGTAGTACATTTGGTGCACATACTTATAGTGAATCAGCATGTATCGGTAATTTAATGAGATATATTGTGTTTGCATACAAACAGATTTCCACTGTTCTCACTCAACACCTTCCCCAGGGATGTTTCCCACTTGACTCTATACGCATGTTTCTGTACCATTCTTCCCCCCCTTATCAACTTAACTTATTATCGGTGCAAGTGGGAAGTCGGGCCATTTAGATCTGAGGGTACATTGCAGTCTGTAGTAATGTAATAGAGTTACGGAATCATGCACGCCCCTGGAACTCAGCTCCTCCCATGATACAAAGCAACCATCCTTCACCAGCTCCCCCAAAGTATGAACGCCCAGGGACTGGAACCGCTCCCTGAAGGACCTTTCATGCGTGAGTGGGATTTCTGTTATGTTATATATTGGCAACTCAGGAACAAAAAAGGGGGAGGCTCATAGTATCTGAATTATTACCGCCCAATCCCGGCATGTTATCGCAATGGGTTAGATCTCATTTTGCGGAACTGGATCTCTGTCTCCCCATAACATACCCATTAGAGCGTCCGGATGGGAGATAGCCCTAGCTATCTGGGCATGTGGGGACCCAGGATCTGGCAAACTCCATCCGGATATATATTGTGCCTGAGCGGCTAAGAAGTGAAGATAAAGATCGGGATACTCCAGGCCTCCCAATTCATACGGTCGAGCCAGGGTATCAGACGCTAACCTAAGCTGTCTGCCCGCCCATACTAGTCGTGTCATCAATCTCCGAACGCGGGTCCAGTAGCTAGCTGGAGGCCATACCAGAACATTATTATATACATATAACAATTTGGAAAGCATTACCATTTTTTTCTCAGCACTATACGGGCGGCCTGGGATATCGGAAGCAAGATCCACACCTCTACCTTTTGCTCCAGATCATCTAGCAGAATTACATAGTTGGTTTTATACACATGTTCCTTGATGGTGGATATCATGACGCCCAAGTATCGGAAGCCATGTGCAGACCACCGGAATTCGTTGCCTATGTTGGCTCTCTGCACAGCTGGTGTTAGGGGGGAGGACCTCAGACTTCTCCCAGTTAATCCTGAGCCCTGATAGTTCCCCAAATCTAATCACTTCGTGCATCAATGGTGGGAGGTTTTGACAGGGTTTTTTTAACATAAAGGATATTGTCTGCATATAAAGATATGATAGAGAGGTGCGTGCATGTACGAATCCCTCGCTCTGCGTGCAGTTCCCGGATATGACAGGCCAGGGGTTCCATTGTGAGGGCGAGTAAGACCGGGGAGAAGGGACAACCCTGCCTAGTGCCACGCGTACGACATATATGTGCAGACGTGAAGCCATTCGTATACATAGCCGCCCTCAGCGCCGTATAAAGAAGCTCGACCCACCTGATATAAGTTAGACCCAAGCCTAAGCGCCGGAGCACCTCGAAAAGGAAGGACCATTCAACGGAATCGAACGCCTTCTCGGCATCTAGGGCGACTACAGCCATCATGACTTCTGGGTTGATGTTATGCATGACGATAAAACGATAAAGAGACGGCGTAAGTTATTCTGAGTAGAGCGTCCAGGAATGAATCCAGCCTGGTCTGGTAACACTAGGCCTGGCACGTGTGGAAGTAGATGGTCAATAAGGATTTTGGCGAGAATTTTATTGTCGGTATTTATAAGCGACAGTGGCCTGTAAGAGGATAGATGAAGGGGATCCTTCCCAGGTTTCAACAGGACAGTAACTAACGCAGACCTAGCAGAGTCTGGAAGGACGCCCTTAGCCAGCGCTCTGCTAAACATCGCTAGCAGGTGAGGGGTGACCAGTTCAATGTATGCTTTATAAAATTCAGCTGTGATACCATCTATACCCGGGGCCTTCCCATTGGGGAGAGATTTGATGGCATTGCGAACCGCCTCCTCAGTAATGGGGGCGTTGAGAGCACTGCCTTGCTCAAGGCCCAGCCATCCCAGTGCCACCTCAACTAGATAACTGAGCAACGTATCATGCCCGGGGGTGGGGCGCGAGGTATATAAGCGATCATAGAATTCCATGAATGCATCATTGATCCCCTTGAGATCCCTTATTCGATCCCCACCCTGGCCTTCAATTTCAGCTATATTGGTGGAGAGCCGTTCCTTCTTAATGGCCCAAGCTAAGGTCTTACTCTGTCTATCCCCCTCTCCGTATCTGGCTGCCAGAATTGGGTCACCCATGTACCTCTCTTTACTGTCCGCTAATTCCTGAAGCGCCTCCCTATGTGTTTTTAGATCTCTGCGAAGTTCGGGGGTGTCCAGAATACTCGGTTGTCTTTCTCCCTCCCGTATGATATCCTCCAAACCTTTCATAGATCGCCTTCAGTACCCCTCCCTCTCTTGACATGCAGTAGCCTCGTTAAAGCCTTAAAGGCTTCCCAAATCGTATCACAATCCGGGACCGAACCCATGTTAGTTTTAAAGTATGTGTCTATGTCCTTTTCTATGTCAGCTAGAAACACTGGGTCTCTAAGGGCAGTAGCTCTAAATCACCAGCGAAGCTGGCTACGGGGCATTCCACTGACTCAAACCGAATTAACACTGGGGAGTGGTCGGACAGAGACCTAGGGAGTATGGTGGCCTCCGTAGCCGCTCTAAGAATGGAAGTCGTGGACAGCACATAATCAATTCTAGACGAGCTGCTGTGTACTCCTGAGAAGAAGGTATATTCCCTATCGTTGGGATGTAATCTGCCCAATACATCATGATCCTGTGAGATATTCGCCCAGGCTTTGACAGCTTGCGGGGGGTTGAATGTGTTGTGGCAGACCTATCCATATCTAAGGTAAGGGCCAGGTTGAAATCGCCAGCCCATAGTATCTCATACCCAGTGAATTTGTGGAGATGTCTAGCACACTGACCGAAGGACTAGGTGAGTCTGTGTTGGGTGAATGGACATTTATAATCAGTAGTCTGAGACCAAACGTTTCACCTGCCAATATTAAGAATCTCCCCTCTCCATCTCGAATCTGCTCATGTAGCCTGTACTGCAGGGTTTTATGGATATAAGTGGCCACGCCTCTAGAGTGTGAGGAGTACGAGGATTCAAATCTATGCGAGCACCCCCAGTTAGGGCTGGAAGAGGGGCACCCCTGGCTAAGTGGGTTTCCTGAAGACATAGTATATTCGCCCCATGGTTCCTACTGTAGTTGGCTATCAGCCGTGTCTTTTTCTGGTTGGTCAACCCTTGTATATTCCAAGTCAGCACCGAAAAAGTCAACCCGGACTTATCACACAATGCAGCTGCGATTATTTGGCCATCCCGAATATGGCAACAACGCGAGTGGTGTGTTCAGATTGGAAGTATAGTGGGTTATCTGCATCACTTGAATATGGCGTGGTTGAGTGTGTTGTGAAGGGCAATTAGGGCTTGGTTGAAAACTTGAAACTAGTAACAACCCCCCCAACCCCTCTCAAGCCACAAACTTGAACCTCCCGGCACCTGTTCCCTCCCCAAAAGAAATAACTCAATACATCTAAAACTGTTCAACAAACCGCAGTGGCTGTGGAACCTAGGGCGCTAGGGGCAAATTACATGCTCCAAGTGGCTGCGTCAAATATTGTGGCACTCACGGCCGAGACCAGTCGCCCGAACCAGGGGATATCATATTGAGAAAACTGGGAACCGAGGACTGAGTCCACCTGTCTCTGTGTGGGGACTGTTCATGAACGTCGAGTAGATCGCCCTGGTGATCCACCCAGGTCGGGAAGATTCCTTGCAAATTGTTCCGCTGACTACGCTGAGGTGAAGAAGACAGTCGATCCTCCATGTTGGATGCAGAGTTTAGCGGGATACAGCATAGCATATTTCACTCCTTTTGCTCGCAGGATACCCTTTACGTTCTGGAATGTCCTACGCTGATCCTGGACATTTGGACTGAGATCAGGGAACAGTCAGATCGTGGAGGAGCCCCACCGCAGTTCCCCTTTTTCCCTAGCGGCCCAAAGGAGAGCATCGCGGTCCCTATAGCAGAAGATCCTGACGATGATCGGGCGCTCAGGGGCCCGAGGTGGTGGCTTAGCAGCCATCGAACAGTGCGCCCTTTTGACCATAAACATCGATGTGAGCGGAGGATAGTATTTCGCCCAGTAAGGTTTCCACAAACTTCTCCATGTTGTCAATTGAGGTGTACTCCAGGACCCCCAGCATACAAATGTTATTGCACCTCGAGCGCCCTTCCAAATCTTCATTCTTGGGGAGCACCTTCTTCACCATTTGCTGCATCACTGCCATCTCCTGTTGCAACGTAGCAACCTTATCCTGTTCATCTCCTACGCCCCTGTCAGGCTGTACCACTACACCAATGGAGGTCTTTAGCCCTGGAGATGTTACAAGATGCTGTCAAGAGTATTTGCATAAGAAATCTGATTGGCATCACCAGTGTGGAAGCACTGCTCCTGCAGGACAGGGAAAGCCGGTGACCGCCGTTGTTATATCTCTGCAGTACAGTGTATGGGAGGATAGGTCCATGGGACCCCCTCCCCGACATGCCCCACCTGCGTGTGGCTCGTGGCTCGTTAGAGGCCCACCTTGCACCTATGCTCAGGTGACAGGGTGGCTGCTGATCGACACACAGGGCCAATCAGATTGTACTGTAACACACCACGGACACCATTTTAAAAGCCTCAAGGCTCCATTTTAGATAGAAGCAACCAAAACCCCAATGAAACAGTCTGCTCGCAAAAGCTGCAGCTTGGCCCCAGCTCACTGCGCGCAAGGGAGCCATGCACTCCCCCGGCGCCTCCACCCCATGGCAGATCCGCTGAAGGCCTGTTCTCACGAGCAACCAGACACGAACAAATATCAGAACAAACACTGTATCATTTACCTTCCGCAGTACATCATTGTCCCCGAAGTGACCTGACTAGCAATCCAAACCTGGAAAATAACAAACACCATCTCAATTGAACAGATCTCGACCCAGCAGATAACCCCTAACATTTAAAATATATGGTGTCAATACCCTCCTCGTATGAACCCCCGTCTATGGTCCCCAAATGAAGTGTTAACCACATACGAAAGCCTAACGATTCATAGAATTGTTATATTAAGTATAAACACAAGTGTTGGGGAAGGGATAAAAGTTTATAAATATTGGCAAAGAATTACCTCAGCCCGTGTAAGAGACCATGTGCCTTGAAGACTCAATGAAAGGGCTTGATACAGCCCATTTAGTGCTAACTAACGAATGCTGCTAAGTACAAAGGAAGTCGGAAAAAGCATTACTGAGAATATTTGTGTGTCATACAGTGGGACATGTTTAAATGTATGAACAAGAATGTAAATGTACCATCACTTCTGAACGTATTGCTTCTATGCTCCTGAGTACACAAACCTAATGCTACCTCATGTGTTATCCAACTGCTACCGTGTGTAATTGCTAAAATGTAGTTAATCGATGTTCTGTGATGTATGAAACACTGCCAGACTTTCATAGTCGTATATGAAATAGTACATGAATGCATAGACATTAGAAATGTGTAATCACTCTAACATTACTAACTTTATTAACTGTCTCCTCGTACTGTATAGTGTGCAGCCCAGGCACAGCAAATTGCTCATGAACACAAGGCCATCTCCCCCTCCTCCCGCCAAGGTCCGCCAGGGCTAGCTGGTGCGTGGGCAGCACAGCCTCACCTCCCCTCATTCTGTTGGACCCGCTTCAAGTATTCACCTACCCCATATCCGAGGCCGCCATGGTCGGCCAAATGAATTATTTACAACATGGTCCTAAACCCCACCGCCTCAAGGGGCCAAAGGTGCACCTTCACTGATCCAGTAGTACTCCAGCTCACCCCAAGTTAATGGGGCTCAGAGAATAGATATTCAACCCTGTACTAACATATCGTAAAGTAATTCTTCACCACAAGAACGGAATGACAGGACAGCTAACCTCGTGCCCTCAGACCAAACGCCCCAGTTTTATGACACCCGGTCAACAGGTCAAAAGTAACAGTGCACTGTTGTATTGGTGAAGCTCCACATTGAATGTTGTTCCTCCGGTATCCTATTATTTTTTAGAGTAACATATGGTAGGATTTACAGGACAACCAGGATTGTCTAACGAATTAGTGTTTGTGTGTGTGTGGCCACAAGGGCAGAATGTTAGGGCAGCAATCTATCAATGACATTGACCGTGCCTGGCCCGGCAGCCCCACCCCGATGAGCCCAGCTGACCCATCCACCCCACGTTGGCACCACGCTGATGTCCACCAATCCTGGAGCTGCTCATCACTGCTTCACCTATAGTTAGTTGACGCCAGCCAATCCCTAAGACTATGTGCCCGCTATAGTGTGTAGGACTTATGACGTGGTTTTGTAATAAATAAGACTGTCTTTGCTATTGTCAGACAGGGCGCTCTCGGAGCTTGCAGAGTCCTTTGCATGCGCTATTTGACTAGATAAAGAACCCTTTACATTCACCCGCACTTGGTCTTGTTCTCATTCCCTCCTGGGGTGTGTGCATTATTGCCTGTCATTGTGGGGAGGGTAATGCCTTTTGGGGACGCTTGCTTTCAACAGCAATGCCTCAAACATAGCTAGATGACCCCAAAGTTAGTTCTTCAAGCGAAGGTGGGGTGAAACCAAGGAGAGCTGGCTAAGTGGCAGCTGATCTTCGTTAGTATAGTGCTGCAAGTCTCACTTCGTGTTACCTTGCCACAGGATCCTCAGAGGGGGCCATGCGAAGATGGTGCCCAGAGGGCAGGACCCCCCACCAGGGAAGAAGGAGTGGGGCTCACCTGTATGCAGTCAGGATGGCGGTCCCGCAAAGGGTCGGGGGGCCAGAACGCATGAACAACACAGCACTGCTCAGGCCGCCACAGCCTCGGCTCGGCCCGGTCTCCCCCCTCCCCCCCGGGACAGCACCTCTGCCGATCACGGCCGCCACAGAACTCCGGGGAGCGACAGGTCCACCAAGTGCGACGAGGTACACCACCAGACCTCACGGGAGTGATCCGCAGGAAGTCTCTGCCAGTCCCGACGCTGCAGTGTCACAGATGGCCTCTCCCGCTGACGGCTCGGCTCTCCCCTCCCCCTTCTCCCACTCCGCCTTCCCGTCTCTCAGCTCGGAGCCACGTCAGACCAAGGGGCTGCACGGAAGTGCAAGATGACTGCATTAAAATGTGCCCCAGACCTTATTACATCAGCAGGGTGGCCCCAGAAGTCAGGAAAGGGCCCAGTGCCAAGGATATAGTTGCCGAAGCCGGAGCTTCTCAGGCGGCGGCCATCTTCGAATTCGCGCAACAGCACCCCCGGCCGAGTACAATAGTTAATTTCACAACCTTACTGTTCATGGCCTGTACGAATGGCTTTGTATTTTCCCTTGTTACTCCCCTTGCCTTGAAACGCTTTCAAACCCATTATGTATAGGCACTATATAAATAAACTATCATATCAAATCATATGGCAGTGCCTGGCAAATCCCTTTCCCATGCCTGCAAAAAAGCCAAAACTGTTGGCATTGCTAATGCTCATTGCTTTTTCTTTCCGAAAGCACAGTTCAGGTAAGAACACAAAATCGCCTGTGTAGAATACCGATGAGCACAGAAGAGCATAAAATAGCCAAACACATTCCAAATTTGATTTCTAAACATATCCCGCATTGGATTGCAGCTGGATTTTGTTTATTGGTGCTTAGTTATGTAAATGTCTGACATCCCTCTGTGATCCATTAATGCAATCCTATGTTTCATAACATTTGGCATGTCGTACGTACCATGTTCAATAAAATACCTACATATAAAACCAACAATTATGAACAGGAGAAAAGAGACCTACATCATGAACAGGTCGCCTATAACCCAGAAATCTAACTGAGCCTAATTTGAAAAACATATTTTAATGTGTAAACTAGCGTGCTTTTGACTAAAACCATAAGAGACTAAATATGTTTATTTTGTAAAAAATGTTAGATTTTATGACTGGACACTTTTCTTTGGCAAAGGTCAATCCTATAAAGTGTGTTCAGGTCATGTACTTCACGTTTTTCTAAAAAATGAGTATTATTTAATTATATAGTTTTTTCTAGCCCACTATGGACCTCATCGGGGGTGGAGCGGTATCCCGGCGCAATTAGCACCGGTATACCGCCCAACACTATTAGCGCTACTGCAATTTGGTCCAACACAATTTGCGCCGGATCCCAAGTTGTGGTGTGGAGGTAAATCCCCATTCCCATTGGGTCCATTGCACCCAATGGGGGTTTCTTGGTTCTATTAACGCCACGCTAATAGTGCCATAAACGGGCGGAAAGGGGAGATTTTTACCTCCAGCAAAAAGCTGGAGGTAAAACTCCCACTTTCCGCCAACTCGAGATTGGGCAAAGCGGTAAATGCGGCGGTAATAGTGTTACTGACGCATTTCACCGCTCCGCCCCACCCCTGATGAGGCCCTATGCTGCAATTAGTGAATAAGCAGTGCTTAGAACAAAATGATCGTATAGAACCTTATACTTTTTTTAAAAATAAAAAATGTGCATTTACTGAGTGGCCAGCAAAATGGCTGCATTATTTATCTGAGCCTTGGGAGGATGTGAGTCCTGGGTCAGTTCCCTGCGGTCCAGAATGTGCCGTGTGCTGGCTGAACAGTGGTGGCTGGTGAGTAGTTAAAATGCTTGGGTGTAAATGTCTTCCCAGACTTGACCCAACCACGGCGCTTGAGCACAAAACGTTGTGGGGGCTTCCAGGTTGTTTTCATCTCGAGAAAACATTTGAAATAGTGAGTTGAAATTGTAAATTTGACTGCATGTTTTCAGAATAATGGGGACAAAAGCTGTACAATTTACAATCAGTTCTGCAGGAGAACACATGAAAAAGTGTAATATATGCTAGGATACCAACAGTACATAGGCACATTTTTCAACCCATTGCCATTCTGGCTGAGGTCAAAGAAAACTTGTGTGGCCTTTCTCGACTCAGTATCCTACCATTACACTTTAAAGTACATTTTCATGCAGCCAGTAACATACAATATACAACGTCATCTGGTAAAATACATTTTCATGTTGGCAGCGCCAAAGCAAAAGCCTTCATTGCCACTAAACATGTTTTCAATTTGCTCGTTCATGCCGTCAATGCCCAACACACTATACCATAATGTCCCTGTAAGATATGTATTCATGCATACACTCGCATTCCAATCTTTTTGTTTTTTTAAACGTACATTTTTGGTCTCACAAAAGTGCTAGTGGGCCTGGTCTTCCTTTGTTCTGGCTCCTCCCTCGGCAGCAGATGTAGGTTTGAGGAGTGAGCGTTTGGTGTTTCTCTTCACCCATCCGTCTTCCTGATTCACAATCTGGCTGAGGTCTACATCCTGATTCCACTCTCAGCCTGAGAAAGGCAGGGACACTGAGGGGTGAATAGCTTCATTGTGTCCCATTGTGCTCCTTTTTTTAAGTACTGTAATGAATCCAGTGAGATTATCACTAAAAACCTGGTATAGGCCTCTTCTCCTGTGGCCAGGGAAAGACAGCCGCTACTTGATCCTGACCCTGGGGGTGGTTTCATGTGGGAGGGTCACGGGGGAGGTGACTCTTGCCCAGAGACGGTGGGGATCGCCTCAACTCATAATTCCCCTTTAATTCCTGAATTGGGAATGTCCTATTGTAAAGTTAAACTTAATGTTATACACTCTTCTATGGACTTCAGTTCCCATAATGCTAAAAGTACTGTGACGAAGAAGAGAGCTCAGAGGCACTGAGAATTCAGAATGGTGAAAAACAAAGGAGCAGGCGAGTTGCTGTCATTCAAAGCACTTGAGCGGGATAGTTAAATCCCAAGATGAAGATCAGCAGAAGGGAGTTGTTGAAGCTGATGTTGAAGAAGAGAACAAAAGTGCAGCAGAAGAAGCCCAAGAAGCCCAAGGAGCAGTTAATGGCCATGCGGGAGGCGTAGCTGGGAAAGCTGAGGCCATCCAAGGTGCAGGAGCAGCCACATAGAGAAGCCCGCTAGCAGGAGTCACCATGAAAGGTGAAGTCCAGCAGAACTGCTAAGTATGCACAGAGGAAAGTCACATATTAAGAAGAAGCCCAGCTGATGAAGTGAAGTGTTCCTGGAGCAGCGTGAAACAGAGTGGTAAAACCACACAAGATCAACAGAGCTGTCAACGCTCCCAATAACCGACAAGCAACTTACCTGAGGCTCTCAGAAGAGGAAAAGAAAGCCAACCGGACACTGAAGGACTGTCGCGAAGCCCAGCAGCAAACTGGAGCTTCCGTAGAGAACTTGTGATTTGGCAGAGAGTGAATTCTAACCCCAGGCACTCCGTATACAGAAGCTGTTAAAAAAAGTAATTTTGAAAACCAAACAATTGATGAAGCAAAGCAAAACATTTATTGAATGCAGAACAATTAATGAAAACAAAGCTAAGTAGCAGAAAAGAAAGTTCCTTTATAGGGAACTACAAGAAGGGAAAGCTAACAACCAGTATTAACCATAATAGGCTGTCAAAAGACTTTGGGGAAAACAACCAGTGAGGAAAACCGCTAACCAATACTACTCACAGCCCAGAGGCTATGGGCATATTATATCAGGGCAACCCCTGGGAAAAGCTGAAAACTAGCAATAGCCTCAGCTAAGAAGTTGTAAGGACGTCTTAACAAAGTAACCAAAGCATACATTCCCTTTACTCCTACGTCCCGTCCCCTTTCCTCCATACTTATGGGACATCTCTCCATCCTGTGGGACGGGACCGCAGCACTTTGTAAAAAGCATCAACATTTTTCCCAAAATTTGTCCTTCCTCTCTTTCCTGCGCGCGGCCCGGCACGCGGCCGTAACCCCGCCCACCTTGCCTCCGCCCCGCGCATCGCTCATCAGTCCTTTTCTCCGCTCGATCGGGGCCGGACGCACTTGCATCCTCGGAAGATTTTCTTCCCTTTTTTCCTCTCTGGCTCTCAATAGCGTTTGTTTATTAGTCTGTCTATGTCTTTCAAGTTAGACTTTCCATATTGTTCATCGTGTCACCGTCGCTTCTCGAGGGCGGATCCCCATCCTCTTTGTTTAGAGTGTTTGGGTCCGGAACACCGTTGGGACTCCTGTTTTTACTGTGACTCCCTTTCGGTCCGGGCACTTCAACGTCGGTTGGAGCGGTGGGAGGAGGTGTTCCGACGAACTCCTCCTTCGCATTTTCAGGCGTTCATCGACAAAAAGAAAAAACGCCCGGTAAGTTCTTTACTTTTCAGAGCACCCCGGTCGGGGGATACCTTTCCGGGTTCCTCTCGGTCCGGGAGGGGCATTGATCGCTCTGTCACTGGGGTTTGCCATAAGGTGCCCATTGGGCCTAATAATTCTACCTGAGTTTTTTCCGAGGGTCTCCGTAAGGTGCCTGTGTACACCGGAGTATGCTCCGAGGCCCCTCCTGTGGGGGCTGTTTGTAGACCCAGTTCTACAGAATCGTGGGGTACTGGAGCTCGCTCTGAGGCCTCTCTGTCGGCTTCCCTCAAAAACAAGACCCGGGTGCGCCCGAGGCCTTGGCTGTGCTTGTTGTTACCGAAGGGATGTTTGAGGCCCGTGCAGATAAGGCTGTTACCAGGCTTGGGTCCGAGGTCCCTCGTTCAGAGGCTAAAGCTACCAACAGTTCTGAGAGGCTGGACAAGGCCTTGTCGGTGAAAGCGGTTGCTCGACGTTCCTGCTCTTGTGGTGACACCAGATCTGTTGAGGGGGCAAAGAAGCAAAGTTCTTATTTTACCGGCAGTGCCGAGGTCCTTCCTTCGAAGGCTAATTTGGCGATTGGTATGTCTCAAAAAGAATTCCAGGCCTCATAGTACCGGCTCTGCCGAGGTTCTTTATGTTAAGGCTAAGATTAAGCCCCCTGATCCATCGATGGGACCCCTGCCTCACTTCCTCACGTGCCGCAGTTCACCTCAGATGAGGACAAAATGGTGCCTGTTCTCACCACGACCACGGCGGCCATTTTAGGTGCTACCCCTACAACTACGCCATCGGCCTCTGGTGTAGGGCTCGGTCCCTTTGGTGAACCTAAGGTCCCTTGTGCGCATCCTTACCAGCCGGTTTATGATTGGAACGCCCGGATGCCTCTTCCGCACAATGTTTCGTTGCCCGCGGGGGCGGCACCTTTGATTTATGTGGATACGCGGTTAGAGGGGCCGGTGTGGCACCCTTCCCCGTTAAGTCCCTGGATTTGTCCACCTCATGATTCCGAAACAATCTCTTGAGGACGCCTTTTTCGGGAACTTTCAAGCGCTTATGCGCACCGACCCCATGAGGGAATATTTCAAACGGCTTTTCAAGGAGATATGTCCACCTGCGTCTCCGGCTCCACCCGTTCCTCCGGTGGTTCCGCCGGCGCCTCCCTTGCCCGTGCTGCCTCCCCCAGCTCTTCCGCCTGTGCCTCCGTTGTCCCCAGTGGACAAGGCAGTGCCTGACACGTCTCAACAGGATCCTGACCTGTCAGATGATCCTCAAGGCGATCAGGACAACGAGGACCTTCCCCGCTCTATCAGCCTTTCATGAGCGGGTACTGGACATGAGTTTCTTAGATGTTCCGGTGCAGGAGGCACCTGCTCCGCAGGAGGGCGTGCTTTCTGGGGAATTCACCCTGTCTCCCTTGGAGCGTACCGGCCTGTTCCTGCAGAAGGACATTCTGGCCGAGGTCCGAAGAGTCTGGGAAAAGCCACACTCAGGACTTTTTGTCAATAAGAAGATTGACACGAGGTACAGGCTACATTCCTCGGAAGAGGTGGTCCTGTCGTCTTGTCCGCCTCCCTCCTCCACAGTGGTGGCTGCGGCCACGTTGCAATCCAGACCTGCAGCATCTTCTTCCACGACGGCTACTCAGGTCTTGGGAAAGGAGGACAAGCTCCTTGACTCCCTAGGGAGAACATTTTTTGCCAATTCGGACTTGCAGCTCAGGTAGGCCAACACTGAGTTGATATTAGCGGGAGCTAAAAAAGCGGATGTGGAAAGGTCTGTTGGAGTTTGAGGAGCACATCCCGGTCGAGAAGCTGGAGGACTTCAAAGGAGGCCTTTCCGATGCCAGGGTCTTGGCCCGGGATCTCCTGGAGGCTGCGGCTCAGCACGTAGACACCTCGGCTCGGGGCCTTATGCTGGGGGTTGATACCTCATGGCAGGCGTGGCTGCATGCCACTAAATTTTCTAAGGAAGTGCAAGACAAGGTGTTGGATCTTCCATTTGATGGTAAGGAGCTTTTTCATTCTTCTACTGATGTAGAGCTCACCAAGACCAAGGATAGCACTCAGACGGCTAAATCATTGTCTGTTCTGGTCAAAGCTCCTTTCAAATCCCAGAGACAGTTGTCACAAAGTCGACCCTCCTCTGGTTGTAGGGGCTTCCTCGACCGAAAATCCCGCAGAGTGGATACTCCAGCGGGGAATAACCGCCGTAGACAGCGGCACACGTGGTTTTTCTCTCGCTCCTCAGCCTCCTCATCAGGTTCAGGTGGCACCGCCACCAATAAGCCTACCAAATGAGGGTTTTCCGTGCTCACACGAGACCCCGGTGGGAGGACACATTGTGTTTCATTGGGAGGCATGGCAGACCATCACAGAAGACAGATGGGTCTCGTCAGTTGCTCGAGCGGGCTTCCGCTTACCTTTACCCCCTACCCCACCCCTCAACCCTCCTTTTCAGCTGTTGGGCTCACCCTCCCTCAAGGCCGAAGTTCAGAAACTTCTGGACCTCAGAGCTGTGGAACCTGTTCCCCTTGGGGAGCGAGGGGAGGGCTTCTACTCCCGTCTGTTTACGGTGCCCAAACCCAACCAGGCTGGCCTGCGCACCATCCTAGACCTTTCCCAGTTCAATCTTTTCCGACCCCAAGAGAAATTCAAGATGATCACGCCCAGCCAGATACGCTCCTCCTTACAGATGGGCGATTGGCTCAGCGTGGTGAATCTGCAGGATGCGTGATTTGGAATCCACACAGGACATTTCGAAGGGATTGTGTCCTCCGATGCATTCCTTATCTTTGATAGATCATCTCCAGCTGCTGGACTTGGAAAACATTTTCAGTAGAGGGCGCTGCGCGTCGACGTCCCTCGAGCCGATGTCCCTCGACAGCCTCCGTATCGGCGCTGACATCATCCCGCGTATAAATAGACTCGCGCAGCGTCCGTTGCTCAGTTCCGTTTGTCCACGCTTCGTGGGGCCTCGGAATATCGTTGCTCAGTTCTTCAGTCAATTATACTTCATTATTCCTTGAGAATCCCGACTCGTACTCGATGGCTTCCTCATCCGAACCGACGACTCCACGGACCGGCTTCAAAAAATGTCGAGACTGTGGAAAGAAAATGACGTTGACGGATGTTTGTGGTGTCTGGGAGTAGAGCACCATTGTTCGGAGTACGAGGACTGCATGTCCTTGACGGCGGAAGCCTAGAAGGAGCGTAAGGCGAAGCTCGAGAGAGGTAAGGCAGTTAAAACTTCGTCGAAAGTTTCTTAGGCGGAGTCGAGACATTCGTCTCCTCGCCATCGCAAAAGGCATTTTCGTTCTAGATCTCGAAGCAGTTCCCTTCACTCTTCGAGATCTAAGCATTCAAAAAAGAGACGTCGAAGATCCCCCTTCCTCGTCGTCATCTTCTTCCATTTCCCCAAAAAGGGTTTCCTGTCCCACAAAACTTAGCTTAAAACAAAAAGTGTCTAAACTTAAAGACACTCCCGTCCCCTGCACACCTTACATACTGAAATAAATCAGTCAATTTTCAGAACATTTAAACTTTTATATACAGAAATATCAGGTTAAAACGTAAATAACAGCATATATACACTAGAATCAAGAAAAACAGATATCATATGGCTTCACATATGGCCAGCATGGAAAACAGAACAAAACAGAAAAAGAAATGGTCCCAACTTTAGAATACAGGCTCAAGCTCTACGCGTTTCGGGGAATAACCCCTTCTTCAGGAGCAGAAGATCTGCAAATGCAGATATATGCAGAGTTAACACTCATCTCATGGTTTAATCAAAGTTTCACCTGCCTAAACAAATTCTACAAAAGCTGTTCATTAAATGTCATGTCTACACACATATCCAAAGAAGTAATACATGTTCATGTAGATGTTTAATCACAGTAATGCAACTGGTGTGACTCCAAAAGTAAACCTCAAAAAGAATATGCCCAAGTCAAGTAAAAAAACATTATTATGTACCTTGTATAGAAAGTATTGCCAAAGAATGTTCAATGTACGTCTGTGCATGACATGCACAGAAACCAGGATCCCTGCGGAGACTCTTGCAGTCGTCAGCAAAATGGTATGATTGAAGAACTCTAAAATGCCAAAACACATATTTGAACACCAACTAAAAGAACTAAACTAAAAAAACGGAATTAAAACCATATTCAAGTGCACCTAATTAAGCCAGCAGCCCATCCGTGCACCACCAAAATCACCAAAATCAAAATAAACCTTCTGCCACCACCTCTGCTCAAAACTACAAATTAAAATTGAAATAAAATACCCAACCTCAGTGAAGACCAAACTTGTGAATCTAACCAAACCTCCACAGTGATATTTTCACCTCAAGCATATTCCTGCCAACCTATCACAGTGCACTGACTTCAGATAGTTTCCGAACATGGAAAGTCCGCATCTAGTGTAAGGCATCCTGCCTTTTGTGGAATCGTACTGTGAAACTAATAAAATAAACACATAATGGCCCTTTAAAGCAATGCAACTCTCCAATGAGAAAACACCGCCCAAAGGGCTAGATCTTACCTTATGAGACTCCCCGCTTCACATTTAAGTAGGACAAATCCTCTCCCTTTCACACGCATCGCTTCCAAACCGCGAATGCAATTCCTAACGTTATTTATGCTAGTTCCGGGTGGTCACATGACGGTCACATGACACTCGGATACTGAGCAATGATAGCAAGCGATGCCGACTACGTGTAATTCTATATGCACACAGGAAATGAAACCTGCCAGCAAAAAGAAGCTAAAGTCTTCTGCTACATGCTATTGTAAAGTTAAAATCACTTAGGGAAAACAAAGTCAAATAACAGCAACAACATATTGCCTAACCCTTCATACACGCACATGTACATGAAACAATAAAGAAAATAACCGAATAATAATTTACAACTTTGGGCGGTGTTTTCTCATTGGAGAGTTGTATTGCTTTAAAGGGCCATTATGTGTTTATTTTATTAGTTTCACAGTACGATTCCACAAAAGGCAGGATGCCTTGCGCTAGATGCAGACTTTCCATGTTCGGAAACTATCTGAAGTCATTGCACTGTGATAGGTTGGCAGGAATATGCTTGAGGCAAATATATCACTGTGGATTTTTGGTTAGATTCACAAGTTTGGTTTTCACTGAGGTTGGGTATTTTATTTCAATTTTAATTTGTAGTTTTGAGCAGAGGTGGTGGCAGAAGGTTAATTTTGATTTTGGTGATTTTGGTGGTGCATGGATGGGCTGCTGGCTTAATTTAGGTCACTTGAATATGGTTTTAATTCAGTTTTTTTAGTTTAGTTCGTTTAGTTGGTGTTCAAATATGTGTTTTGGCATTTTAGAGTTCTTCAATCATACCATTTTGCTGACGACTGCAGGAGTCTCCGCAGGGATCCTGGTTTCTGTGCATGTCATGCACAGACGTACATTGAACATTCTTTGGAAATACTTTCTATACAAGGTACATAATGTTTTTTCACTTGACTTGGGCATATTCTTTTTGAGGTTTACTTTTGGAGTCACACCAGTTGCATTACTGTGATTAAACATCCACATGAACATGTATTTATTACTTCTTTGGATATGTGTGCAGACATGACATTTAATGAACAGCTTTTGTAGAATTTGTTTAGGCAGGTGAAACTTTGATTAAACCATGAGATGAGTGTTAACTCTGTATATATCTGTATTTGCAGATCTTCTGCTCCTGAAGAAGGGGTTATTCCCCGAAACGCGTAGAGCTTGAAGCTGTATTCTAAAGTTGGGAGTACATTTCTTTTTCTGTTTTGTTCTGTTTTCCATGCTGGCCATATGTGAAGCCATATGATATCTGTTTTTCTTGATTCTAGCGAATATATGCTGTTATTTACGTTTTAACCTGATATTTCTGTATATAAAAGTTTAAATGTTCTGAAAATTGACTGATTTATTTCAGTATGTAAGGTGTGCAGGGGACGGGAGTGTCTTCAAGTTTAGACACTTTTTGTTTTATGTTTAACACAGGCTCCAGTGTCAGGGCGTGTATTCCTCCCCAGCACCCATAATTGTTTAAATGTATTTCTAAAACTGTGTATCTATCTTTTGTGAAATAGGTGTGCTCCGATTGATATTACTTTCCACAAAACATAGCTCTCAGGCTGAGTGGAAGGAATTCAGGAAAAAGATGCTTAGCGTCTTCGAGAAAGCGGCCTCGCCCCCCTCGAAGACTGCTGAGGGTGATACCCTGGGTGAAAGACCCAAAAAATCAAAACGCTGCGAGTCGCAGCACCCAGCGAAAGAAGCTACTTGAGAGCGTCATGAACCCTCGAGCAAAGGCAAGGTCGCGTCTTCGACGCCATCGTCGAAAGTCCCTTCGACACATAGATCTGCATCTTCGACGCCATTATCGAAGGGTCCTTCGACGCATAGGTCAGTCGATTCGACGCCGTCTTCGACGCCGAGAAAGGACAAACCCACGGCCACCTCGCAACCAGTGGCAATACCCAGAGCCTCGATCACGAGAATGTCGTCAACAACCTCGAGTGGAATTCCGATTCTCTCGAGTGCCTCGAGGTCTCTACCAACTTTCTCGACGCCTTTTTCGATGGCTTCGAAGCCTTTAACGTCCGCGTCGACGTCAACATTTTCTCAGCCAATTATGACTAATTTGGCCCCTTCTGCTCTGTAAATGGGATTTATACCATTTCCAAGACCTGATCATTCCTGAGCCTTATCTATTTATGAAGAAGGGGAGAATTCGGATCAGGAAAGACCTTTTGAGTTGCAGGGATCTGCATAGCCTGTACCAGAGGAATTTACCTCTGAGGAAGGTAGGTTAAAAGACCTCCAAGAATCCTTACATGAAGCAAGTAGGTTGGACACTTCCCCGGAAGTGGATTTTGCCAAACCAGACCCTGGGAAACATGCTGAAACCCCTTATAGAACCTTGATGGCAAGGATAATAGAGTTTATGGGGTGGTCCACACCCTCACCTGCTTTTCAGCAAGACGACCTCACAGACATTTTGGTTAAAGGTTCACATGAGGATCCTGTGGTGCCATTTCATGTGGCATTACAAAGGAAAATATTGGCAAACTGGGAAACACCTGAGGTTATCCCGGCGGTTAACAAGAAATTATCAGTTAAATATAGGGTGTCTACTGCTGACCCTGAATGTCTATTCAAACACCCAACTCCGGAGAGTCTGGTTGTTCAGGCAGCAACTTCGTCAGATAGTAAATCAGCTTAACCTACTGTTCCACAGGACAGGGATGACATGAGATATGACTCTATGGCCAAAAAAGTATTTTCTGCATGTAGCATGGCGTTGAAATCCATCAATGCTACTTGTACGCTCGCAAGGTTCAGCCACACACTTTGGGAGTGAGCTTCATCAGCGGCTGACTGCCTCCCGGAGGGAGAAGAATGGGAAGCATTTCTAAACATCATTAAGGATGGTAAAGACGCAATGTGCGAATCCCTTCAAACTGGCATCGATTCTGCTGACACCATCAGCAGGGCCATGGCAGCAAGTGCAACAACCCTGAGATTCGCTTGGTTGCGAAAGTCTGGTTTCCCTCCAGATGTGCAAAGCAGACTCTTGAATATGCCCTTTGACGGCTCTTCTTTGTTTGGTAAGAAGGCGGATGACAGTTAGAAACGCTACAAACATCTAAGGCAGCAGCAAAATCCCTGGGAGCTGCAATCCGTCAGACACCATATCGCCCCTCAAGAACCTCTTGGAGAGGTAAGTCCTTTTGCTTCTATTCCACAGTCGGAAGAGGCAGAGGACAGCCGGTTTAAAGGGGTTAGAAAAGATTCACCCGAGGTGGAAGGGTTAAAAATACAAAAGCCGCAGCAGCAGCAGGTGCCTCTTTACCCTCGGCATCTGCATCAGCCGCCTCCAAACCGCTCTGAGGGCTCTCCTCACAAGACACCAGTAGGGGGCAGGTTAACTCAACATCTGACGGAATGGCAGGCTATTACGTCAGATGCTTGGGCATTGGAGAAAGTTGCCCAAGGTTACTGCCTGCCTTTTCTACGCATCCCTTAAAGTCATCCACCGGGGAACAGTTCTCTGAAAGTTCCAGATCCGCTCTTCTTGCAGGAAATTGTAGACCTGCTAGAGAAAGGTTCCATAGAACCGGTACCTGTAGCGGAGAGGAACAAGGGCTGGTACTCCCCCTACTTTCTCATACCGAAGAAAGACGGAGGACTGAGACCTATCTTGGACTTACGAGAATTGAACAAGTTCTTCAGGAAGGACAAGTTCAAAATGGTAACTCTCTCTCAGATCCTTCAGGCCCTCCAGCTCCAGGACTGGCTGGTATCTCTGGACCTCCAGGATGCTTATTTCCATGTGCCAATCCATCTCAAACACATGAAATAACTGAGGTTCGAAATTGGCGGCTCTCATTATCAATTTAGAGTTCTGCCATTTTGGCTGACCTCCGCCCCGAGGGTCTTCACCAAGCTAATGTCAGTAGTGGCTGCAAGTCTAAGGAGGGAAGGGATTCACTACTACCCCTACCTGGACAATTGGCTGATCAGGGCTGTATCTCCGGAACAAGCTCAGATTCAGCTAGATTATGTGTGCCACTTCCTTCACAAACTGGGCTTCTCCCTCAATTTAAAGAAGTCACAGATGATACCATCACAGAGACTCCAGTTCATTGGAGCGGTCGTAGACACTTCCCTGGGAAAAGCCTCGCCACCGGAGGTGAGGGTTCAAGATATTCTGCAGATGGTCACCAAGTTTCAAAATGCCCAACGTCTCCCAGTCTTCGACTTTTTGAGGTTGCTAGGCCTCATGGCATCCTGTATCTTACTTGTGCCAGAGGCTCGCCTGAGAATGAGATCTCTTCAGTGGGCACTGAGAACTCAGTGGTCGCAATTCTCAGGGAGAATTACCGACCTCCTTCAGGTTCCGGACAAGGTGGCTCGAGACCTTCAGTGGTGAGCCTGCCAGAAAAACATCTTGAAGGGAGAACTGTTTTGGCAACCATGGCCGGAGATGAGAGTAGTCACAGATGCCTCACTCACGGGGTGGGGAGCCCATACCAATGACTTGACCATCAGCAGTCGTTGGTCTCCATCGGAGTCCAGACTACATATCAACATGTTAGAGCTGAGAACAATCAGACTAGCGCTGAAGGCTTTTCTGCCATCTGTACAGGGGAAAATGTCCGGATAATGATGGACAACACAGTGGCCATGTACTATCTCAACAAAGAGGAGGCGTAGGATCACTGCCACTGTGCAGAGAGGCAATGCAGCTCTGGTTTTGGGCAATTCAAGAAGGAATCTATCGGCAGTTCACCTAGCCGGAGAGAAGAACTTGACAGCGGACGCTCTGAGCAGGCAGAGCACAGTCTCCCACGAGTGGGATCTAGCTCGGAAAGTCCTTCAGGAGATCTTTGCCCTTTGGGGAACCCCTCAAGTGGATCTGTTCGCCACCAGTACCAACAGGAAATGCGATTTATTTTGTTCAAGGGAATTTCCCCTGTGGGGAGCTCTAGGGGACGCGTTTGTAGTGGATTGGGAGTTAACACTCCTGTACGCGTTTCCACCAGTCCCTGTCATTCCTCAAATGATCAGGAGGTTGAGAAGATTCCGGAGGACCATGATCCTAATTGCCCCAGACTGGGCCAGGAGAACGTGGTACCCAGACCTTCTGGAAATGTCCATCTGCCCTCCAATTCGTCTTCCACTTAAGGAGAATCTTCTCTCACAGAAGGGAGGTCAAGTTCTCCATCCAGACATCGGAACCCTCAACCTTCACGCCTGGCTTCTGAAAGGTTGAGATACAATGATTGGGACCTCCCTGATGACGTCATGGAGGTGTTGCTTTCGGCCAGAAGGCCAGCAACAAAGTCTTTATACCGCTGCCGTTGGAACAAATTTTGCAGCTGGTGTAGAGAAGAGAATATCAACCCCTTTTCATGTGGTACACCAACGGTGTTATCCTTTCTACTCTACTTGGCAAATTCAGGCCTTCAAGTTGGCACTATCAAGGGCTATCTCGCAGCGCTATCGATCTTCAAGCGCACTGCAGAGGAGTCATCGTATTTCAAATTACCCTTAGTAATACAATTTCTAAAGGGATTAACTAATGTCTACACTCCATGACCGTTCCAGGTTCCTTTATGGGACTTAAATTTAGTCTTAAATTTCCTGATGGGTACTCCTTTCGAACCACTCCACTCTTGTTCGCTGAGATTTCTCACCCTTAAAACTGTCTTGTTAGTGGCATTAACATCTGCTAGAAGGGTGAGCGAATTTCAAGCTCTATCTTGTAAACCCCCTCATACAATTTTTCATAAAGACAAAGTTGTCCTACAGGTGAAGCCTAATTTCCTCCCAAAGGTGGTTTCTGAATTCCACATCACTCAGAAAATTACCTTACCTTCATTCTATCCTCCTCCCCATCAGGGGAAAGAGGAAGAAAGGCTACGTAGGCTGGACCCAAGGCGGGCTTTAAGCTTTTACATCAGCAGACTTGCTAGGATTAGGCAAGCAGACCAACTGTTCGTAGGTTACTCAGGGCACAAATTGGGACTACCGATAACAAAACAGACCAGTTCCAGATGGATTATTTTGGCCATTCTGGAATGTTACAAACTAGCAGGGAAAGCGCCTCCTCAAAATCTTAAGGCTCATTCAACCAGGGGTATCGCAGCCTCTTCGGCCCTCCAAAGAGGGGTTCCGATTCAAGACATATGTGCGGCTGCCACATGGTCGTCCGCACATACATTCACAATATTTTACAACCTGGATTCCTCCTCTAGTCAAGAGACTAGGTTTGGCAAAGCCGTATTACATTCTGTTCATTCCTAAAGGCAAACATGGCGTTTTTACTCCCACCTCCAATTACACACCACTGCTATGGGAGTCTATCAAAGATGAGGAATACGTCGGAGAACACAATCCCTTCGAAGAACAAGTTACTTCTTACCTGGTAACGTTCTTTCGATGGGATGTTCCTCCGACATATTCCTTATCGCCCCTCCCATCCATCGCCGCAGTAATACTTCCCTTGTGGTTGCAGCTTATGTTAACGTCAAAACGGAATTGGGCAACGGACGCTGCGCGAGTCTATGTATACGCTTGATTATGTCGACGCAGATACGGAGACTGTCGAGGGACATCGGCTCGAGGGATGTCGACGCGCAGCGCCCTCTACTGAAAAATATTTCCGAGGCCAGCATGCTGGAGATGATCTATCAAAGATAAGGAATACATCGGAGGAACATCCCATCGAAAGAACGTTACCAGGTAAGGAGTAACTTGTTCATCTCCGCTTTGGGAGAGGAGCACTTCCAGTTTCGGGTGCTTCCTTTTGGCCTCAGCTCGGCGCTGCGTGTCTTCATGAAGATGATGTCGGTGATTGCAGCCTATCTTCGTCTACAGGGTATCCATGTGTATAATTATTTGGACGACTGGCTCTTACGCAGCCCTTGTCCGCTGGCAGCAGCGGGCAACCTCCAGTCTCTCCTTCAGCTCCTGTTCCATCTTGGGCTGTCGGTGAACTGGTGGAAATCCTCCATGACGGTCTCACAGGACCTGATTTTCCTGGGTTTTCGTTGGAACACGATCGACTGCAGTGTGTATCTGACTGGGGACAGAATGGCAGATCTGTTAGCCACGTGTCAGATGTTTGCGCAGTCGGATAGCATGTCGGCCTGGTGGTTCCAAAGGCTTCTGGGCCTCATGGCCTCGTGTGTACTGGCTCTTCCTCTTTCTAATCTCAAGATGAGACGGACCCAGATGGCTCTTCGGAGTTCCTGGCGTCAGGCTGTGGACCCGGATTCCAAGCGGATAATGATTCCGGATTCCATGAGAGTGGACCTGGATTGGTGGTCATCTCTCAGCAACCTGTCGGGGGCGCGGGGTTTCAGGACCCAGCCCCTACGGTGACGATCACGGCGGACTTCTCCCTTCTGGGGTGGGGTGCGATGTTAGATCTTCTTCAGGTCTCGGACCTCTGGTCGCCTCAGGACAAGCTCCTGCACATAAATCACTTGGAGGTCTTGGCGATCTTCCTAGCGCTCAGGGCGTTCAGACCGCTCATTGTCAACAAGGTGGTCCGCATACGCACGGACAACGTGGTGTCAATGCATTACATCAACAAGCAAGGGGGAACGAAGTCTCCCCCCCTCGAGGACCTGTCCATCCAGATATGGGAGTGGGCCGTGCTTCATGGTGTCTGGCTGCTTGCAGTGCACATCCCGGGCCAGCTGAATGTCACAGCGGATGCCCTCAGCCGGCAGACGGTGGTCAGCTACGAGTGGGAATTGAAGGCAGAGGTCCTCTCATGGATTTTCTTGCGTTGGGGCACACCGGAGATGGACCTCTTCGCTACGGCGGTGAACAAGAAGCTTCCTCGGTATGCCTCCAGAGGGGGGCTGGGAGCCTCCTCTCTGGGGGATGCCCTCGAGATTCCATGGCACAACATGAGAGCTTACATCTTCCCGCCTCTGCCTCTAGTTCATCGTGCGATCTGGAAGTTGAAGAACTCAGTGAACTGTTCCCTTCTGCTCGTAGCCCCGTGGTGGCCAGCCAGGTTTTGGTTCTCATAACTTCAACACCTGTCGGTGTATCCGCCGATCAGGTTTCCAGTAACTCCCGATCTTCTTCACCAGGGGGAACTGCAGATGCGGCCCCCCTCCCCACAATCGCTCAGTTTGGCGGCATGGTGCCTGAGTTCAAGTGTTTAGAGCATCTGAATTTGTCTACGAATAACATGCGCATTATCGAGGCAGCCAGGAAACCATCGACCAGATCTCAGTACAAGAGTAAATGGCTCAGGTTCTGTCATTGGTGTTTGGAGAAGAAGTTGGATCCAAGAGTGGCCACGATTGACGCAGTCCTGTCCTTCGTGTCCTTCCTAGCAGAGTCAGGGGTTCATGTTCTGTCATGCAAGACTTAGCTTTCAGCGGTTTCCGCTTATCTTTCTACAGACCAGTGTGCTCGTATTCTCTGAGTAACCCAGTGGTTAGGAGGTATTTTGCAGGTTTGACACGCCTCTACCCTCCGGTTCGTAGTCCGCACCCGCCGTGGGACCTAAATGTTGTCCTGGCGGCGCTGTGCCATAAACCCTTTGAACCAATGGCTACGGTGGACCTCAAGTACTTGTCTTGGAAGGTGTCCTTTTTGGTCGCTGTTACGTCGGCAAGGAGAGTGAGTGAGCTCCAGGCATTGTCGGTGGAGCATCCTTTCTTGGTCTTTCACAAGGACGAGGTAGTCCTTTGGACAAACCCAGCCTTTCTACCGAAGGTGGTGACCAAATTCCATCTGAATCAATTGTTCTCCCTACAGTTTTCCGAACCCTGCCTCTGAGGCTGAGAGGGTTCTACACTGTCTTGATGTCCGAAGAGCTCTTAAATTCTACCTGGACAGGACTTCTGAGCTTAGGAGTTCTTCTCAACTTTTTGTGACCTTCGGTAACCCCCAGGGCAGGCATGCGTCTAAGGCAACTATTTCTAGGTGGATCGCCGCCTGCATCACAGAGTCCTTCACCGTCCAAGGGCTGAAACCTCCTAAGGGTATTCATGCACACCTGGTGCGGGGTAAGGCAGCTGCGGTTGCTTTTCAGAAATATGGCCCCTGGGAGTCCATTGCTAGGGCAGCTACTTGGGCTTCCCCATCTGCTTTCTGTAAGCATTATTGTCTCGACATGAGCTCAGTTTGGTCAGGCTGTACTGAAAAACCTGTTTCAGTAAGGGGTATTTCCATCCACCCATAGTTCCTGTAAGGAGTTTTTGGGAATCTCCCATAAGTATGGAAGAAAGGGGACGGGACGTAGAAGTATTACCAGATTACTCACCGTAGTGACCACCTTACTCCTAGTCCATAGTCCCCTTTCCTCCATACACCCGCCCGCCGTCCCCTCTAATAAGGTTCCTCTGTTATTGCTAATGGGTGTTTGACCTGGCGATAGAAAAGGACTGATGGGCAATGCGCGGGGCGGAGCCAAGGTGGGTGGGGTTACGGCCGCATGCCGGGCCCTGCGCAGGAAAGAGAGGAAGGACACATTTTTGGAAAAATTTGGATGATTTTTACAAAGTGCTCCGGTCCCGTCCCACAGGACGGAGAGATGTCCCATAAGTATGGAGGAAAGGGGACTATGGACTAGGAGTAAGGTGGTCACTACGGTGAGCAACCTGGTAATTCAGAGAGATACTTTTAGGAAAGCTTGCATTTCATAATGCCTGCAACGGATCTATGTGATCACTGCGCCGCCCGTAACTGCGAGGGCCAAAAATGCTGACGCCAGTTATGGCGCGACGCAGTGATCATATCGATCACTGTGCCCGCTTCCCCCAGCCAGCAGTAGCTCTCCCAACCCCCCCACCCCACTTTCCTTTAGGGCGGCACACTTCTGCGTGTGCCGCCCGCACTGTGCAATCCCTGCAGCATCAGCTCTTCCCACTAACGTGGGTTAGACCTGACGCTGCAGGGTGCTTTTCTTTTTTTTCTTTTTTTCTTTTTTCTTGCGTGTCCCCCGCTTTCCTAAATGGTAAGCGGGGGACACCCCGGCACCCCCCCCCACACCCGTTACTGCACCCATGTAGAGCGGGGGACACCCTTGCAACCACGGCTCTGCTTGGGTGCAGTAAATGTCGCCCTCATTTTGTTTGCCTCCAAAGTCGCAGTGACTGCGGGGGCGCACAAATGAGGGCGACATTTTGGTACGATACCCCTGCAACCAAAAGACTGTGAAAGCATACAGAGAGACTGGTCTGGAGAATACTGGAATCAATATTGCCACCAAGTTTTAAGTTAGTTTTGGGAGTTTTCTTCCTGGCAGGAGAGCACATCAGCAAAGGGCCTATTCTAGTCCTGACAGGCGAGTGGACCAGGAAAGAAGATCATGATTTGATATCAGGCAGGAAGATATTTGAAAATAACCTAATTAATATAATGTGTGTACTGTAACATGTTTGACAAGCAGTAACACTACTGAAACAAGTTGCTTTTTGCTATCCTGACAAGTGTTTGAATCGAGAAGTATTAAGAAACATTGATGTGCTATCTTGACAAGTAGTTCCTTTGAAGAAAGTGTTACGTGGTGACAGAATAATTATATCTGGCTTTGAGAAGAAAGTTTATCATCTCCTTTCAAGAAAGATATTTTGGAAGACATTTACTTGTTTTAAGTTATCAATCAACTGTGATGAAAAGGACATTTGTGATACCCCTGAGAAAGACACAGTGGTTAAGAAAGACTTTTTTCTACTTCTTTGAACAGAACTGTAATTTAAGTATTCCTGAATTGATCCATGGTAAGGGAATACAACCCTGGTCACAAGGAGTACTTCCAAGAATATTTCAGCTTGAATTACAAAGACTGTTTTTCTTGAACCAAACGTCATCCGTAGTTTCCTTGTATGATTTGATTGTATGTATACGTGTGAGGGCCAGAGATATTTTTGACACTAGGTCATTTATCTTTAGCTTTAGTTTGCTAGGCAGGTACCTCTCTGTGAAGCTAGGGAAAGTTGGGTATCACATTTCTGGCCCCTGGCAGTACCCAACAGATACAACAAAGACAGCAGTGTCACTTGTGATTTGGCCTCCCAGATACCTTGCAAAGCGATGTGCTGCTGCCTGTCATGGCTGTTTTGTAATTGTCCCAGCCCATGCAGAGCACTACCATTTGCATTATGGAGCAAGTGTCTTTCAAAATGCAGTAACAGTTATACTCCCAAATTGGGGGAGGGGTCCTGACCATAATAATCCAACTAGCACTGTTGCTGACACAAACAGGTAGGAGAAACAGTGGTGTGTGTCTGCGGGAGTAAAAACTAACGACGCAAAGGCTAGGGCAGGTGATACCAGCAGTGACCTTGCCTCCCTCTGACTAGTGACAAGTGACTACAAGGATGGAGGTTGCGGGTTTCACTGTTTTCCGGTGGCATCTTTAGGCCTTCACTACAGAGAAGCAAGGAGGGGGAAGCACAATCACGTGTACATGGCAAGCAAGGAGGGAAGTTGAAAAACTCTTTTAGTGGTCTCCCACTTTGGAACTGTGGTTCTGGTTGGACCACTGGGACAGCTTCCAGAAGGCAGAGGATGCACCTTTGCCCAAAACATCCTCTGAGGACGAGCAGATGTTCTCTCAGCCATGCTGATCACACAGGGTGACAAGCCTCTGAACTTAATGAGTCAAGTGATGAACCGATGACTGGGATTCTGAAAAGAGAAAAAGCACTGATCGCATCCCTGCAAGCGTTACATAGGAGTGACAGGCTGGAGCCAAAGCTTAACAGTTTTCCTACCAGTATCAGGTGAGGACAAGCAGCTGAAGGTGGCAGAAGTGTGTGCTGTAAAGGAGAAACCGGATAGATTCAAGCAACTTAAGCAATCCACAGCAGAGACTGTGGACCGTAGAATAAACTAGACATCATGAACAACAACCCGAGAGAAACCAATTTGCAGCTGTTGGTGTCCCTGTCTTTGCCAAAGTAAATAACTGGGCTACACAAATGGTATACACTCTGCATAAGTGAATATTATGGTGTTCAGATTTTGTTTTTCTGGAAGGCCACATAGCTTTGTTCTTTGTCTGCTCTGGTGACCTGTATAGACATCATTTGCTGTGCTCTCTGCTGTTCTCTGGTTGTCAGAGGATGAAACAGAGCTGTTCTTATCCAGTTTGATTTGCAAAGACATTTATTCTCACAAAATGTGGAGAAATGCCCCAAACATCTTTGTATTTAGGTCTGTGATGGAGAAACGGTCTAATTTTCTACTGTTGGCATATTTTGACCTTACTCCGCTTCTTGTTTGGGATGTGTCACCCCATCTCTTATGGTCACTCAGTCTGTATTTAGTGAGTGTTTGCTTATGCTTCATGGGTTTAATTTACTAAAAATGAAGTAATCTTCAAGTTTACAGTTTTGTCCAAACACCCTACAGTATTCTAGCTTGTTGTGTTGTCCTAGTTGTGCTCTCCTTTACATTGTTCATTGCGTCTTTAGGAGCCCGTTCAAAGTCCCTAGCCAATTTCTCTTCCTGTCTTTGGTTTTACCTTTCTGTACGGGGCGCAGCTGCCAAACAACCACAATGATTTAATATATTGTTCAATTGATTGTTTGGAGGATGTTGCAGTGACTTGTAGTGTTGGGAGCTTTGGTTAATGCTCTTGATATGGCACCAGAATTGAAAAATCTTTATTTTGTATGTTGAGCAACAAGGGGATCTCCCTATATGTGCTCAAAACTGATGATTTGGGCATCTTCTATGCAAGCAAAGTACCTGTTTGCCTAGCTCGAGGGGCAGGAGCTTCTGTTGACGAGTTGCCCCCTTCTGCTTACTTTTTTAGTGGTCCCTACACCTCACTCCAGTATAGAAGGATAGGGGTGAGGGTGCTGTCAAAACATTTACTCTCTAATTTTACTGGTGCATTGACGTATCAAAAGGTGCTTCCCAATGGCATAGAATGCATTGCAGGCTTTTTCTTGAAGTGTTTTTATTGCCATATGTGAAATGAAAGCCGGACACAAAGTTGTCATATTTCTAATCAAGCATTTTATGGAATGAAAGTGGGTTTGGAAAATGACTCTCTGCCCTATTCTAAAGAGGAACTTCCCTACCTAGAAACCAAAACTAAGGATCTGTCTGTGCCAGAATATCAGGAACTGAAAGTGCCTTCCTTTTGTCCAAAACGTCCTATCCGGACCCACACACTACAAACAAAACAACAAAGCGAAGCAAGGAAAAGTCTTTAATTTGATGTTGGCAAAAGTGTTCAAAACCAAAACTATAAGAATTACTCCTTCACTTGTTCACTTGAATCATGAACATAGATCTGCCTCGAAGGTTATTTTACAATTTCCAGATAGATTATATCGAGGCATTGTCCTTAGAGCTAGATGGAATGTCCTTCCCACTAGAGACATCCTGGTCAGAAGAGGGGTGATCCACATGGATATGGCTGGTTGCAGGTTCTGCCTGGCCAAGGAGGAGACTTTAAAACATTTGGTTATGGAATGTGTGATTCTTCACCCACTTAGGGTAAAATATCTGGAATCCCTAAAACTCAACTTTATTATGTTTGAGGATGAGTGGGCTTGGAAAAGATGTTTAAATATCCAAACCACCCATGAGGGCTTGGCTCTATCGTGATTTATTAAAAGCTTAAATCTATACATTCATAACTCCATATAGCTAAATGTGTTCTACAAAGGTTATGAAATTGTTTTTTGTAATGTCTGAGCACAATGAATATTACATATTACATTTTATATCTTATCTTTCTCTGTCGGTAGAGTTGTCTATGTATAATGTGTGTACATTCCCTTTCGCTGTGTTCTATTTTAAATGGTTGTCTTTTAAATGATTGTCTTTTAATGATTGTTTAAAATGATTGTTTTTTGATGTTTTTTTTTGTAAAGGTTTGAATAAACCATATACAAATAAAATAAAAAAATTAAATAAAAAAAAGAATTACTCCAATGAAAATGTTCTCCAAGGAAAATACCCTTGGATCCAGAGGTTGGTCCCTTTTCCTTGAATTCTTAAATAGGATAGCAAAAATGTCTCTTTAGCTAACAGTTCCTTTGTGTCTTCACTGGACTCTCAAAATTCTTGTTTATGCAATAAGTCCTGTAACAGTCTTTCTGTAGTCTTTCTTGTAACTATGCAGATCGCCTTCTATACTCCCTTGTCAGGAATCTTTATACAATTTCATCTGTCTGGTGTACTTGCTTGCTAGAACTGCTTATGCGTTTCAAAGTTATTTGGCTATACTACAATAGTATATACTGTGAGTTGCTTGATATATCTCTCTATGGTAACATTTGTCAAACATGGCCCCCGCACTGGCATTTCCTGCATCTGTACTTGATTGGGGTTTGCCTCTGTACTTTGCCTTAACTGCATTCAAACAAACTTTGGGTATTTACTGTATCAGCAATTTCGTACCATTCAAACATTGGTTGTTGCGCTTGTCGGAATGCCCTGGGGTCCCCAGCTGCTTTGGTCAGACAGACCGGTTCCTTCCAGCATCTCCGACTCTGCTTGCGCCTTTTGGTGTGGATCCTTCACCTGCTTTCCACTTTGGAGTATGCAGACGTTCTTCCAGCATCCTGCGAGGCTCCACGGTCACACGCTGACTTTCCTTTCGGCCCAGACTGGAGAACGCTGTCTCTTAGAGTGACCCAACATCCAGGAGCTCCTGCATGGCTCCCAGCATCTCCACTGCCCTTCTAGCTCAGTGTTTCTCCTCCTGTCCCAGGAGCCGTTACCGTTCCACCACACCAGTGTGTTTGCCTTCCGTACACAAGCCTCAGCATGGGGTTGAACATCTTCTCCTGCATTGCTCGATTCAATAATGCGGTTGCCATCTTTGAATGTCCTGCGCACTGAAGACTTGGAAAAACAACTAGCCTGCATGTTGTACTTAGAGTTCCTGTCACTTTGCACAAACTCCCTCATCCTCCTCCTCTTCTTAGTACCTGGGTGGTTATGGCAGTGGCGTCTATGGATGTCAATCTTAGATGATTTTTCTCAGAGATTTCTGAGGTGTTGTGTGAGTTGTGGGTGTTTGGGTCAAAGGTGGGGGCCTAACCAGAGGAGTGTAGAGAAAATATGTCTTGACTCACAAGGGGAACCGTTGTCTGACAACGGGCCATTAAGGTCTTTGGTGTTGGAGCGTCTTCCTCATGCGAACGGTGGGGGATACTGTGTCTCATTCAAGGAAGTCATGACATCTCCCCGGTAGTTGTCCCCTCCCATGTGATCCTCCCTCATATATCGGCCCCCAGGGTCAGGATCAGGTAGTGGCTGCCGTCCCGATGCCACATGGGAGGAGGTTTCCGCTGGAGAATCAGTGATGACTCCATTGGATTCATCACATACCCTTCCCCTAAAGACTTGGCTTCCCGCTTTAGGGCTATCCCTTGGATGATAATCGGCAGGCTCCCGCGCAAGAGGCTCTTTAGTCTGGGTTTCCCACTTCCAAATTGGGCCTTCTGAAGAAAACCCTTCTTCTTAGTAAATTGGGGAGTATGGAAGAGATGTCTTATTGGTGTTTTTTTGGATTGTTTCGAAGTTGGGGAAGTTGCTGCCAATTATTGTCTCTTTGTGTTGTCCCAGAATGACAGCAGCACTAATTTCAGTGGACCACCCCTCTTGAGCCCTGTTGGTGACTGGGGTCCTATGATAAATCACCTCATTTGCATGTACGCAGGTGGCCTTGATCAAATCTCCCTTTCTCAGGTTCCTGGTAGATATCAAATTAGATTTTATTGCTGTCTGCTTGCTCCCTGACTCAATTAGGGCTCTAACCGGGACTGTTTACTACTGCATAATCATGGGTTTTAAAGGGAGTGCTGTTTGAGAAAAGAAATTACTACCAGTCTCTACATCTTCCTCAGTTAAATCCGCTCCATCCCAATCCTTTCCTACCATGTAGCCAATTTACATTGGTTCTTCTTTCTTATTCGAAAGACACTGTCGGGCCAGATGTCCTAGTTGCTCACACTAGAAACACACCATGGATGTGGGTCTTGGGATTCTTACCTCTTTGGGCCTTACCTCTCCACTTCCTCTAAATGCCACATGCTTCCTCTCTCCATTGGGTAGATCTCTCATCATGGGTTTGTAAGGGCTGGCTAGATTTCTATCTTTACCTAAAAAGGTGAAAAACTGGAAAATCCTCTTGAGCCCTTTTTAGGTTCCTCAACTTTATGGAGACTCTTTAGATGACGATTGGATTCTGCAAAGTTCAGGGCTGACTCTGTGGCTAATGAAAAATTGGACCTGTTCAATTGAAGGTTTGCCTTTTGCAATTAGGGAGGCAAGGAATTTATGAATTGCTGTATGGTGAGTGTTTCTAATAACGCTGATAGACTTTTTCCCTAACCACAGAGACAGTGTTTTGCACTCTGGCCTCTAGCTCCACTGGTGTTTCATCAGGCTGCAACTTAATACTCCAGAGCGTTTGTTTATACAAATGATCTGTTTGGTGCACCTTTGTCAACAACCCTTGTTTGATGTACTCAAAAGGCTTTGTTCCTAGAGGCAGGGTGCATCATTTCAAGTTGTGAGCTACTAGCCACACATAAGTCACCCTCCCCCATTTGTGAAAGAAGTGTGGTGAAGGACATGTCGCAAGCCCATGTGCAGCAATACTTCAGCACTAGTGTTACGTTCGCAACAAGCATTGCAAATACATTTCACATTACAATTAAGAAACAAGAACAATATCAAATCTGTACTCCTCGTTCTCTTTTCCATTGTGAATTCCATATTACATTTTTGAGTGTCCCTTCATTCGGCTGTATTTGCTACGTATGGGTGAGCCCATTACTAGCACCAATCAATGGCCTGCGAGAAAGAACAGGATATGATCACATTAAATCCCACTAGTATATTGGTTTTTAAGCTGTTCTTTCTGCTCTTACTGATCCTCCAGGTCAGAGAACACTGGGGCTGGGGGATGTTCCCTCAAATCTTTCCCTATTACTGGAAGTCAATGTCGAATTGGTTGGCTGCATTTGGCATAAGAGAAAAGTGCACCAACATGTGCACACTTGAAGGGAAACCAGTCCTTCTCTCAAACCTCTTTCAGCCTCTTTATTCTCGGGCCAGATGTGCAGCTGTTATTCTGTTCTTTCTGCTGTCTTCCTTGAGTAACAGAACTTTGTTGGCTTTTGTATTATGTAAAGGAAGTCTGTTAGTGGAAGCTATCAATGGCAGGGCATGAGGCAAAACTGAAAAGTGCCTCAGCCTTCCGCCTACACAAAATGCCAACTAACTACCCGAATTACTGTGGGTGTGCAGTCCCTAGTCCTGTATAACGGTCTTCTCTGCTGAGAAATAACACTTGTCAATGGCTTTGCTTGGATTGAATTATTTCAGTAGTGGGCCATTAACAGCAATCATCAGTAGGGCATCCAAGGTCTCTAAGGCCAATAGAGAGCGATAATCTGTCTTTATCCTGTTTGGTAGCTGAATCCACGTTCACGCGAACCTGTTGTAAGGGGCAGAACTGCACAGAAATCTATCAGTGGAAGTAATGTTGGGATCCGCTCTCTCTGTTCATGTAATTATTTTAAGGACTCTTTAAAAAGATATTCCATTTGGGAGCGAGAGCGTCATTGCCCGCTCAGCTTGCCGAAGGTCTATTTTGTCATCCACGTCAGTGGAATATATATGCTGCCCAATTATAATCAAATCCTCAATTCCATACTTAAGAATTTGTGACTTATCTGGCCAGCATAGGCTGTCAAATATACTGAGATACCGCACTACCTCGGAGGATACTGAGGAAAGACGCACTTCTATGTATTTTACTGCATTATCCATTGCGGACTGTGGAATAGCCTAACATTGATTTTCACCTGTCTCAATTGAGGTCAGTTGCAGCCCATGAAAAGTTTCGCCAAAAGTAACTTTGCCTTTCCTTTTCGTTAGACATATCCTGCACCATTTTAATGCAATGCTCCAGCATACATTTTTCATGGCAGATCATTAGTTCTTTGTTTTGAAACCCTTCAGATAAAGGTTTCAGCTTCCCATAAAAATCCAGCAGAAAATGTACGAGTTTAACCAACTTGAGCTGCTTGTGGTCCTTCAATATACCCTTCACTGTGGCTGAATCACTTGTTCTTTGAGGCTTCAACTTTACTTACCAACCACTGCACTGCGTGGATGTCTTTTAACTTCAATATTTCTTCTAATAAAACCTTTGCAGTCTCGTGCAACTAGTGCAAACCTTTGGCTGAGCCATGATAATATTTAAACACTCTTCTATCCACGTCATCAAAAACCTGCAAATAATACATTTCTTTGCAGACATCCAATATTGTGAGTTGTAATCGGTGGGCTATGCAGTGGATGCTAATGAGCGGAGGGCATATTCCTTTAATCTGAACTCCCAATCCAGATTTATGCCCCACCATACTTGTCGCCACATCTCTTACTAAGCCAGCAATCCCCAATTTCCCTCTATAATCTAATTTCAGGCTATCCAAAAATGCAGTCAGACCATCAAAATAACCATTTACGGTAGCACCTGCAAGAGTAATTGTGCCCAAGATGTCTTCCTTATTTGTCTGTCAATAAAAGAACGGGCATAATAAATATTTGCATGCTCAATAGAAGTGCGGTCTGCTGACCTATCAATCATAATACTGATAAAGGATGAATTCCTGATGTCCACTAAGGGATTTTCTCTAATTACTTTTCCAATGAAGTGTACAAACTGTGCATGTCATTCCCACACTTCTGAAGGACCAGAACATCAAGTTTGGTGGCCAAAGTGAGTACATCAGGGAAATCTTTAAATGGCTTTTCAGACTTTTCTATGTAGTAGGCAATGTTAAAAAGGTGAGTCGTGCTTAAACAAAACAGAATCCATCCTTTTCCCACACAAGGCTAATGGACTTTGTTCAGGGGCAGATTTGTTTTTTTTACTATAAACATTGTCCTTGTTTTTTTGGCTTCTCTCATGCCATACCAAGGTCTCCCTCTTAAAAGGAGCTTTAATGCCATCTATCCATTAGGAATCGGTGCTTTGAGGAAACAGCATGGTTTACAGGTTACTGTGTTTGTATTTTCGGAGAAAGCTAACCACTCAAACTTTTTTGAGCCACAGTACATTGTAATTCCTTTTTTTGAAACCCTTGCCATGATCGCTCATTTTTCTCTTTATTAAAACAGTCTGAATAGGTTTCACATTATGGCCAGTGTTAGGGAGAATTCTCTGTTTAGGCTGAATTTCCTAACCTAGTGAGTCCCCCAGCAGCTTTGCTGGATTTCTGGAGTTTGTTTTTTTTTCCTGCCAAGAGTGAGACTCTCTTTCTCCCACTCTTGGACATGATTTATGGTGTTCCTTTGACTGGTAATGTGTTTTATGGGCTATGGGGTCCTTTATTCCTTAGGGTCTCATGTGTTTTTACTATGTGTGTTACACAGCACCCTCCGTGCAGTGACACAGGGGTGTCATAGTGACACCCCACCATAGACTCCATACCCTGGGACTGACTGTCTCCCAGGGCATGTAAAGTCACCATTGGATTTACTAGGCCCAAAATATGAACAGAAACCAGTACAAACCATCATATTGTGGACGTACTGGTCGGGGCAATTCGATTGCCTCGGGGTCTGTTAGTGGAGAGGGCACGTCTCCGTCCCCCCTGATCGAGTTTTGGCTGGTGGCAGTGGATACTACTTTTTATATTCGACCGCGAATATATCCCTATGGGATTTTCCCATTGTTCGAGGCTACCAACTTTAATTATTTAATTCTCATAGCCTCGAACATACCGCCGGTTTATTTATTTAATATTAATTCACCGGTTGGTATTTTTTGACAGGACTCGATTCTAATATGGCGTTTGTGTTCTCTTCTGTGACTCCAACCCAAGTCGAGCCCTTTGTTCCACTTTTTGGCGGGCTTCTCCACAGAAGCCTCCAAAAGTGGTGCCACTCTGTCTGGGTACCACAGGGGGTGCGGGAGGGGGTTTAGGCACCCTGGACTGAGTTACCTTGGTAACTCAAGTCGCACTCTTGTGTGATTGGCCCTGGTGGTGAGCTGGCTGGCTCACCACTTAGCATGTTTGATTGACAGCTAGGCTGAGTGAATGGGGGTGTGCTGCATAAAAGCAGGGCTTTGGGGACTGGAGCTTTAGAAGTTGGCACAGAACCTGAGAATCCGACGAGGGAGAAGCTGAGCCGACCTACCACGATGACACCACCGGTGGAGCCCTGCGGAACCGACTCATCACTTCCCGACGACAGAGAAGATCTCCCGGCTGGAGAGTCTTCTTCCCCTGACTGGTGGGCACAACCAGTTTACCTTCTTTTCCTCGCATCCCAGGACGTCTTGTGGTCGAATTGCCCGTGCCAAGCACCCCGGCAACCGGATAGCCACTTACCACTAGACCGCGAACTAAAGGACCGCTCCTTTTACCTGAGAACTCCGTGGCTGTTTTCTTCCCTGGCAGTGCAACGGACTCCTGTCTTCCTCCCCGGCGAGATCCTCTCTTCCCCCGGACGAAGCACCGACTTGCATCCGCTGCCAGGAACAACTGCCCTCGCTGGAGTATTCTCACCACTTTAAGGTACCGTGTCCGCCAGGCCTCCCTTTCTAAAGATTGCTACAAGGTAATAATAATCCCTTAACCTTCTGGACTGGGCTGGCCGCCTTGACCATCTAACTAGTCCCTTTCTTTGGTCCAACTCTTTCTGAACCTTTTCAAGACTTTTGTGCACTTCAACCGTGTGAACTTAGACACATTTCGTTCTGATCCTCTTAAAGTGGATCCGGCCTTCTGAACTCTAACTTCACGGTTTTACTTTGCCTTCCTCTCTTGTTGTGTTCTTGTGAAAGTGTTGGGATCTGTTCCAAATTATACTCTGCTTTTCTCTCCCTTTTTAAAACGAATTATTAGAGTGCCATCTGCGTTAAGCGCTCACCGCTGTCTGAAAATAAGTGGGGCTTTACTTAAGACTTGTCTAATATTCTTTTAAGGGAGTGTATATCTTTTAGTGACCGTGTTTTTGAACTGCTTAACATCAGTGCCTGTGTGTTTTACTAGATGTGGTTTTAAATAAATAATTATATCTCTTTTACACCAAGCTCTGGTCAGTGTTTACTTGTTCTACTGTGTTCTTTTGACCTATTGTGAATACTCTGTATACTGTCTAACTCTTCTTGAGGGAAGTCTGACTGCTCAGCCACAGCTACCAAGTGAATCTGTGTGGTACAGACTGCTACCAAGTGGGTTTACTGCCAAACACCTGTAGTCTTAAATCTTTTGCAGTGGTCCTAGAGGGAACTGCACAGGTTTCTGCCTAACAACGTGTGCCGGGATCTCTGCGCCAGGGAGGCCCTGAGGGGAGGGCTATCATCCCGCTATGGCTCCTGGAACAGGAGTTAAGAAAAAAAATGTTTTACTGGAAGAAGGAGCAGCTTCGGTTCCGTGAAAGGGAGCTTGAAAGAAAAATAAAAGTCAATTATAAGACGACGCAACAGCAAGACATGTGCAGATCATTTTCCATTTATTCCCTTTATTTTGCATGCCCGTTAGTGTGTGCATTACGTTGCACCCAGCTACCAAGTGAATCTGTGTGGTACAGACTGCTATCAAGTGGGTTTACTGCCAAACACCTGGAGTCTTAAATCTTTTGCAGTGGTCCCAGAGGGAACTGCACAGGTTTCTGCCTAACAGCCAGGTTCAGCATCAGCCATCATAAAATCACACATTCTCTCTTCCGCATCATTCTCTCTGAAGTCAGGCTCCGTTTCTGTGGACTGAGATTGTTAATTTGGTTTTCCTCATATTCTTTTTTTAGCTCTGATAGTCCGCATGCAAGACTTATGTTCGCAACTAAGAAATTGTACCTTTTAGCCCACTAAATTATAACCAAGCTGAACACTGGCAGAGCCATGCATCAGCCAATGTTGAATTATCTGACTCTTTAGTCTGCCTGCTCCTTCAAATGGCTTGGAAATGAAGATGTTTTGAACTAGTGGATTGGTAGAATGCTCCCTATCCTCGCCAATTCTGTGGGAGAAACAAATCAAAAGAAGAGTGAAATAAATAATAAGTCATATTTTGGCTTTCATAGAAATGCAGCTCAAACAGCAAATGTGGGAAATTACAAAATGTGCATGTCAGCTGGAAAATAAAAAAAGCTAGCAACTGAATCCCGGAGCAAAGAAAGGAATGCATTATCTTCAAGTTTTAATCTCACATTATTTTGCATTCTGAGTTCTGAGACTTGTATACTTCCAATTTGAAAAGGGAGAATAAAGAAGCAACTGTTTTTGCTATTATATTTTAAGGAGTTATATTTGTCAGGTTGGTTTATCATGGCAGAGATGGAAGTGTAATATAAATCACTGGCACACCGTACTTCTAGTTTGTTTACATTTTACAGAACCTCCCAGGTTGCCGTTTAAGACCTTTGGATCTGGTCTTATTATGTGACACACATAGAGAGGCCCTGGCTTTATCTTTAGGCGGCCTGTCCTTTACTCCATAATCCATCAGGAGGGTCTTGATGATAGACATTTAGTGCTGCCACATGGGATACACATTTAGTGCTGCCACATGTGATACATACACATTTAGTGCTGGCACATGGGAACTGGGACTGAGGAGGACCAACTCTTCCACAGCATAGGGATGAAGAGATTCCAACATGAACCCCTCAACACCTGCCCTAGGTATCTGCTCAGTGGACCTACTGTGCAAGTGTGCAAAGGCATGACGAACAGCAACATTTGCAGCCAGGAGAAAGCAGAATGAGATTCCCTTACTGCTTTTATGACTGTCAGTAAGAGTCAATGTCATATAGAGGGTTTTACTAAGGCACGGGGCACTGAATCTCACAATAAAATTAAGAGTGTTTAAAGAAATTCCACCCGGTGTTGCTGAGGGTATGCATTGAAGTGTTTTAAGTCTGTTCCTCGCAGAAATTCTGCAGGCCTATCAAGCAATGGTTAACTTGGTAGCTTTAGAGAATCGGTATCCATGACCCAACCATCTGCACCCAGCACCACCGCTCCAATCCAGCAGTGCTGAGCAGCGAAACCGCCACTCAGAATCCAGTGCCTCCGGGAGAGCCAAATGCTTCCCCAACTGCAGCAAAGCTGCCCCTGCAGGACTGCCTACCAATCCATGTGCCAAATAGGGGTCAGTAGGATGGGGTAAAGCAACTGGCCGGGAACGCCACCAGAGGTCACAGGCGTAAGAACCTGGAAGCCCCTCTCAACAGCCAAGCAATGTACTCCACTGCAATGGCCCCTAGCACAGGCAGAGAAACCAATACATCCTGCACAGACAAACCATCACCAAAAAGACCCTAGGATCTCATTTTAGCCATCTTAAGCATTCTGGGGCAGCACTCTGAATCCATGCCCCTATATACTTCTGCAGACCTGAAGGTCAGGCTGCCAGAAAACGAGCCCACCACCAGCTCCCTGCATCTGGATAGTGCGAGCAAGGCAGCATGACCAGACCAAGCCTCACCAGCTCAGGACTCACTGCACCTTCATATGTCTAACTTCCACGCTGCAGTAGTGGTGACCACCTAAGTAAGCTTTTCAAGTAGAAAGAGAATAATTTAAGAATAATGTGAGAGCCTGGTGAGGCTTAGAGCTTCTCTGTAAAGCGGCCATCTTGAAACCTGGCCTTGGAGAAGTAGATGATAGACTTACTTAAAAATGAAAAATTGAGCAAACAATCAGGATGATAGGATGAATTACAAATAGTACCTTAGCATTTATAGTAAACTCTGTACTTCATTATAGAGAAACTTTACTACACACCTAAAAAAAGAAGTTATTGGGCTATAGGAACCATTTATGCTTTTGTTGTGCTGAACCAGAAACCTTGCAGCACATAATTGGCAAAGGTACCACCCACCACCATTCTGGAATTCAATTCTTGTCAAAAAAATGCAACAAGCGATGGATGTCGCGGGAGAAGTAGAGGGTATGGCGTATAGGCACAAAGGGAAAACCTCTGGCCCTGACTACCTTTGGTTCAAAGGCTCAAGAAACACATTAAACACTCTTTTATCCTGAACCCAATATAGAATCGGCTCAGGTCGGACATTCAAGCACTGCCTATTTCCTAAGTCTCAGCTCGGCAGACACACCCACACAGTGTCCGTGGCTCTGCAGGTCGTTAAGGTGCTCAGGTTGAAAACACATTTCTTCTATCAGTGGCAGAGCCTTTCATATGCGCGCTGAAAGCAAGGCTGTCACAGGGTGACGTAAGGACAGGGCAAACAATTTGATGAGGTCCTTTTAATTTTTGCACTTGGCCAGCGCCGCCACAAACGAGCAAAGCGAGTAATCTCCCTTTGAGTCTATGTATGGAAGAACACAAATATGGTTTATTATTATGACTGCAAATCAACTAAAGCACAGCCATGTTTCTCTGCTGAAGAAAGGTTTATTCTCCACTTATTTTGGGATCATAGCGGCCAGGGCTGGTTAATGTTAAGGGACTAAGCACACGGAAGCAAGACACAGGTCATGATGAACTTTGAAGTCCCTGGCTGTGCTTTTTCACTGCATGGACACAAATGTCAAAGGTTTGGGCTTTTGTGTAGGCATGGGAAAGCACTTGCCAGGCACAGCTGTGGTGGTATTAACTGGTTATTGATGGTAGCAAGCGCAAAATGGTGCGAGTTGCCTGGACATCAAATAACAGTGCCCGGAAAAGCTTAATACTTATACACAAGCCAAACCTGTTGGCTTTGCCAATGCTTGGTTTTAACAGGACTTCAGTGAAGGACACAAGTGCTTAGAAATCGAGTGGCCGATGGCAGGCCTGGTAAGACATTTTGTGTGACACAAATAGCACGTTTACAACTCCAATGAAGCCATTAACTCTTAGAAGACTGCTTTGAAAAAACACTGGCGGGCACTTGAGTGCATAGTTTGATGGCAAGGCTTGATACAGCTAGCTCAGAGTTCCCATGAAGAGGTGTTTTGGACGGGGACGGGCAGGAATGGCCATAGGATTAGCATACCATGGGCAGTCAAATGGTGGGCACATAACCTACCAAACAAGTTGAGATGGGGCATTCTGTAGGTGTTTTAGAAACAGCACCTACAGACTGCCCCTCTTAATATGCCATTCCTCCCTATCTTCACTGTAATACAACTGTGGCTGGCTTAATAGCTTAAACTAACACGAGTGTTTGCCGCCAGCCTGGGTTAATGAGTTGATTGCAGCGCAAATTGTTCGAGGTCATGCACTGAAGTGCGATGGTACACAATACCTTGAAAGAAAGGCGGGCACAGGTGTGACTGCTGTCTGCAGCCTATGGCGCATCACTGCTAGCAGACGCACAATTTCCTTATGAGAAGAACGCGCGTTTTAGTGTTGTTGCCTATTCATGGTGGATGGGCCACTCTGGGTCATAGCGCATCCCGCTTTCACAACCATGAAAAGAGAAATGTATCCCTCAGGGTTCACTAATAAACAGGGTGGGGGCGTCACTCAAGATTTTTAGCTCTTAAAACCATGTAGTAGGGTGACAAGTTCCCCCTCATGCAATACCTGCTAGTTTTGAGAGTTGTGGCCTCAGCACACGAAAATAATCCCGTCCTGCCCCTCCTTTCACTTGGAATAATATATGCATTGAATCTACTCACGTTGGCATGCAGTGTGGGGGAGTGAAGGGGTTGGGATGGGGGCGGCTTTATAGGGAATTGCCAACATTTACAACCTCCCACACGGGAAGATCCGTCGATTTGCCAAGAATCGCGTTTGAGAAGCCAGGTACCCTGGTTGCAATGCCAGCCTCTAGAACGGGTCCGAGTCCGCCAGTTTGTAGAAGGGCAACACAGGAAAGAAGTGGTGTTGCTAATTTCTAAGGGCATCTGTGAACATACATTAAGAGCAACTGCCTCCGCAGTAACAATGGCGAAATGCATGTTGTCCCATTCTGCATCTTGTGTCCACCGCGATGGCACTTTGCACCTCTGTCACCATGGCATGAGGCAATTGCTCTTAATAACCGTTTACGGATGCTCTTGGAAATCAGCACATCTCCGTCTCTACTGTAACTGTCAAAGTCACATAGTGGTGGCAGGCTATTACAAAAGCACAATGGCGATACTCCTGTGTTAGGATTTCTAACGTCGTGTGTGCCATTACTTTATGCAAACGTGTTGCGGGAGTGGACTCTGCCCCAGCACCCATCTTCACTAGTCTGCACGCTTGCCCAACATAATACCCCCATTCTACAGAGTTACTCTGTTGTGAGGTATATTAATGAGCCCTTACTTTCACCTGCAGAAATATTGCTGAACTGCCTGCTCATCTGAGGGCCTAGATGTCACAATACAGAAAACGGTGGTATGCGGGCATGCTGGGACTCTGTTCACGTCTGTGGCAACACATGGTATGAGGCGTGCGCCGCCAGCCACGCGCTGACAGCACGGGCGGGGTTGGCATCTGCACCTGCATGCACCTGCAGCCGCGACGTCCTCCCCGCCCCCCACCCCTGAGGGCGAGGCATGGGTCAGTTTGCCCACCCTGCCCCCCTCGTGACGGCCCTGACTGAAAGCACCCTTTGCCTTTCAACTCTGTCAAAGTGAGCAACACAACGCTCCCATTTATCCATGATTTCTACTGTATTCACATGCAAAAAAAGTTACTTTAAGTCACTAATCATAACAGCGTGCAGGAGTTGTGACAACAAATCTGCAGCATATGTATCTGTTTATTACACAACTTTTTTCATTACATGTCTTAAATCACTGAAAGTGGGGTTAACTAGATTTTTCAGGTTAGCATTACCTTGCATTCTGGGACTTAGTTTACCATTCAGGATTTGCACATTAAAGCCACAATGATATTCTTTTGGCTCAACATGTTGTTGCTATAACGCATTTATATGTTGTCATGTGGCTTATTATGCAATATGTACCCTGCCAAACCCTTCCTCTCCTCCGAGAACCCCAGATCATCTGTCCAGTGTTTTTTTTTCTTCTCTCAAAGGAACCTACTGAAAAGCCAAAAAGACACTCTTGGCTGCCGTGGGCAAGAAAGCAATCCACTAAATGCAGCCGGTGAAGAAACAGCAGCCTGGAGCACGAAGCAGAGCCACAGGGAGCAGCAGGCCGGCATTTGTGGCGGCTGTCGAAAGAGATTCTGCACCAATGCACTCTAGGAGGAGTGGGCTGGCGCCGCTCTTCACAGCCATGGGTTGGCTGAAAAAGGGCAAGCCAGGAGGGACCTCTGGGACAGAAAAAAAGTCAGCGTGGGAAGCGCACCTACTCCCTTGTGGCTGAGCAAGGCAGAGATGAGGAAGGAGGGGAATCAAAAAAAATACTGTGCACCGCCTTCAGCATTTCTACTCGCCCCAATCCAATTTCAATGAGCCAATTGCGAAATTTGCACCATGCTAAAGGATTTAACAACTGATAAGTTCTGGATTTCTCCTCTCAATAGTCTAGCCAGGTGACAGGTTTTTAATTCATCCTCCCAGTGAAATTGTCGGGCCAAATAGTGAAAGTTGCGGAAAAAGTTCCCCAGGTCCTCCGCTTCTCTAACGGGCTGTAAGACCCTGTGTGGTAATATGGGCCTCTGAGAAGATGCAGCAATTCTATCCTAAAAGAATTTCTAGGGTCGCCATCTCGATATTCTTTTTGTGATCTTTTTCCTCAATAAAATAGATGTCTTCTCCAGCATGGGGTCTGGCATGGATTCACATGCTCGTGAATATTCCCCGTCGTCAGGCTGGGAATCCTCGGTAAAGAAAAAACCAGTATCGGTTTCGTTTCTGATCTGTCTTTCGTAGCAATAACCAATCACTGGTCTCTGCGTCATACTGACCACAGCCAATGACTGCCCTCTACCTAAGCACCGCCTCTGGCAGCCATCTTCAGATTTTTACCGCACGTTCATGTGTTGGGATCCTCGTGCTATTGCTCTCGAGCGTTAGTGCTATTTTTTCGCGCTTTTTCACAAAAAACTTCGATTCTTTCGGTCAAAAGAGCCTCAAGCTCCACCGATCCTACATCCGATCAACGGGGACCCGTGTCGGATTCGTCTGTGCCCCTCAAGGGTGAAGATTCGTCGAGCTACACTTCGGAGGACTCCAGAAGCTTCTCAGGCCCGGTCTCGGAGATGGCCCAGGAGAAGGGAAGCTCGACGCCCGGAAAGCTGTTCAGGGTTTGCCCTGGATGCCAGCTGCAGAACGTCTTTAAGGAGGACGAACACTCTTTCTGCCTTTACTGCCTTCATGAGGACAAAACGCACGTGGAGAAGGACTGTGCGTTTTGCGGCAACATGTCGGAACGGACCATGAAGGACCGTCATCAACGTCTCGCCAACTGGCTGGAGGGTAAGAGCCCGTCTGGCGAGAAGAAGAAGAAATCCGAGCGGTCTTCTAAGACCTTTGAGGGCGCCCCGGCGACGGGGGCCCAACATAAGGCCAAGCACCGCGAGTCCGCTGGCACCGGGAGCGCCGAACGGTCGGGCTCTACGGGCGCCAGGCAGAGCGCACCCTCCCCGGCACCATCATCCACGAGCCAACGCTCTGGGTCGGGTAAGAGGAAGGCCGAGCACCCGGCGAAGCTCCTGGAGAGGCCCCGGTCGAGCTCTAAGGCAGAGGAGGAGCGTGGCAGTGCCCCCTCCCTCAAGGATAAGGCGGTGAGCGCACCTAAGGTGGTGAAGGCCTTGATCCATCCGACCAAGCCCTCTATCGAAACGGTCGCGGCGGCCCTGGCCCAGCCTGTGGAGGCTGCACCAGTGGTGGCGACCTCAGGGCCCAGAATCTCCCTGCCTCCTCGGAGGGAGTCTTCTTTTGTGCCCATCGATAGGACCCCCGTGAAACCCTCCGTGGGGAAGAAGAAGGGGGGGCAGGGCGTCGTCGTAGATTCGGCCTCAACCTCAGAAGAGGAGCTGATCGAGGTCTTAAGCCACGGCCTAGGCGTGGAACAAGACCAGCCTGTCGGAATGGGCCCCGACGCAGGTGACGACGACGACATCGTCGAGGATACCGACGGGGCCCCTGCTCGCCCGTCGGATTCCCCTCTGCCAGCGCCACGAGACAACTCGGCGGCCATTTTGTTGGCCATACAGTCCTTATGCACTGAGATAAGGACGAGGCTACCGTTACCGACGGAGGAACCTCTCCCGTCGGGGGATCCAGAACCGGGACCTTCTGGTGTTCCCCCTACCAAGAAAAGAAGGATCCATCCTCCACCTCCTTTTCAACCGTCGCGCCCCGTCCAGCCCTCCTCCCCATCCACCCGAGGGGATGATACGGGGACTGACACGGCGGCGACGGGTACGGACGACGAGGCATACGACGAGGATTTTCCGTCGTCGCCTCCCACCAGGGCTTCTCCGCCCGACGAGATCGGATCTTTCCACTCCATGATCTCCAGGGCTTCCGAGCTTTTCCAACTCTGCCCTGAGGAGAAGAAAAAGGAAGGCTTCCTTTATCAGCGGCGCGAGGCCAAGAGGAAGACGGTCCTCGCAGTGCCTCTGTTGGACGACATTTGGGATGAGGGCCTTTCCCTCCTCAAGAACCCTTCCACGACGCCAGCTAGAAGAGACCGGTACGAGAAGAAGTACCGGGTCCCGGACACGGCCCCCCTGTGCCTCCGGGCGCAGCCTACCCCGGACTCCGTCGTCTCCGCGGCAGCCAGGAAGAAAGCGGGGGGGTGCGGCCTCCACATCGACTTCCCCGCCGGACGGCGAGGGAAAGAAATTGGATACTATGGGACGTAGAGTCATCTCGTCGGCAGCGACGACGATTAAAGCGGCCAACGCCTTGGCTATCGTGGCCCGCTACGACAGGGAGCTCTGGTACAAGATGGCTCCCCTGCTGGATTTTCTGCCGGACGACAAGAGGGCGGAGGCCCTTGAGATCCTCCAGGAAGGTGAAGTGGCTTCGGACCACGCCATCACCGTGGCGACGGACATCGCCGACGCGGGGTTCCGCCAGCTGGGCAACAGCGTTTGCCTTCGACGTCGTGGATGGCTCAAAGCTACGGACTTTCGGCAGGACGTCCAGACCAGAGTCCTGGACATGCCCTTCGACGGGAACAACCTGTTTGGGAAGACGGTGGACGATTCCCTCCAGGCCATCAAGGCGGATACTGAGACGGCCCGGGCCCTTGGAGTCCTGCAGCAACGACGGACGCCCTTTCGGAGCGGCGGAGGCAAGGGCGCCTCCAAAGGTTCCGGCGGCGGTTTCTCTTCCTACCGTCAAGCGGCCCGCTCGTCGTCGCAAGAGGCCTACAGAGGACGAGGCAAGTCTAGCGGACCCCGCCGTCGTCGCCAAGGAGGTCAAGGCGGCAAGGCCGCGTCCAAGCAGGATTGAACCGGCCGTGGGGTCGGGCCCCCACCGAAGCACCCCGGTGGGAGGCCGGCTGGCGGGCTTCGTCAGAGTGTGGGAGTCCATCTCCACCGACCGTTGGGTGCTGGACGCCCTGGCCCGGGGCCACGCGCTCGAGTTTCAAAGAAGGTGCCCGCGCGTCCCCCCCGTGGCCAGGAAAGAACTTCACGTCCCTCAACTTCTCCTGGAGGTAAAGGCGATGCTCAGAAAGGGCGCCATCGAACTCGTCCCAAAGAGGCTTCGGGGCTCCGGAGTCTACTCGCGATACTTCCTCGTCAAGAAGAAGAGGGGAGGATGGCGCCCCATCCTAGACCTGCGACGGCTGAACAAGTCCATCAAGGCGCAGAAGTTCCGGATGGTCACCCTACAGCACGTCCTGGGTCAACTGGAGGAAGGAGACTTCCTATCGTCGTTGGATTTGGAGGATGCCTACTTCCACATTCCAATCCTAAAGGGGCACCGAAAATTCCTCAGGTTCGTGGTCCAAGGGCGTCATTACCAGTTCAAAGCCCTTCCCTTCGGACTACGGTCGGCACCCAGGGTATTCACCAAGTGCCTCGCACCGGTGGCGGCGCAGTTGCGCCGCGAGGGGATCCACGTCTACCCCTACCTGGACGACTGGCTCATCCGCGCCAAGACGAAGGAGCTCGCCGTGGTCCACACAGCAAGGACTGTCCAACTCCTCACGGACCTGGGATTCTCCGTGAACTACGCCAAATCCCACCTGGTGCCCGCGCAAGTCGCACTGTTTCTGGGAGCGAGGCTCGACAGTGTCCCTTCTGGCCTCCCCGTCGGAGGAGAGGACCAGGACCATCTTGGGCAAGGTGCAACGGATGTTGGTGGCCGACGCGGCCAAAGTGAGATCCATCAAGTCCCTCCTCGGGATGATGTCTTCCTGCATCTACCTCATTCCCATGTGCAGGCTCCGGATGCGCCCGTTGCAAGAATTCCTGGATGCGCGCTGGATCCAGACGACGGGCAGCTTCGAAGAAAGGATCAAGCTCGACGAGAGTTTCCGACGAGCGATACGGTGGTGGGGCACCCGCGCGCATCTGAAGGCGGGCATGGACTTCCAGACCCCAGCCCACCAGGAGACTGTGACCACGGATGCCTCCCTGGAAGGGTGGGGAGCGCACACCGAAAATCTGCACGCGAGGGGACTCTGGCTCCCGACGGAGAAGTCCCTGCATATCAACGTCCTGGAGCTCCGTGCAGTGTTTTGGGCCCTCAGGTCCTTCCTTCCGTCCCTGAAGGGCAAGGTGGTGAGGATCTTCACCGACAACACCACCACCATGTTTTACATCAGGAAACAGGGCGGAACCAGGTCCCCAGCGCTGTCCAAGGAGGCGCAGGACCTGTGGCATTGGGCCGTCGCCCAAGGGATTTTTCTGGTGCCGTTTCATCTGGCAGGGATAAAAAACACCATCGCCGACTCACTCAGCAGGGAGCTGCGCTCGTGCCACGAGTGGGAACTACGGCAGGATCTGGTAGATCGCCTCTTCCGACGGTGGGGCACACCCCAGATCGACCTGTTCGCGACGGCGACGAACACCAAGTGCCGGAGGTTCGCCAGCAGGTTTCCCCAGACGAGGAGCATGGGCGATGCTTTCTCGTTCCCCTGGGAGGGCCTGTTCCTCTACGCGTTCCCTCCCTTGCCTCTGCTAATCCGGCTCGTCAACCAGCTCAAGAGGTCACGGTGCAGGATGATCCTCGTCGCACCTGCGTGGCCGAGGCAGATATGGTTCCCGGACCTTCTGGACTTGTCAGCGTCCCCGCCGATCAAGCTGCCGGCGGACGCGGATCTACTCTCCAGGGAAGGAGGCGCCATCCTCCACCACGACCCGAAGTCGCTGAACTTGCAGGCCTGGCTCCTGCAGCGCTAGAGTTTGGAGGATACGACATACCGGCCGATTGCAGAGAGGTTCTTGCAAAGGCCAGGGCGTCCTCGACTCTTAAATGCTACGGACACAAATGGAAGAGGTTCTCTGTCTGGTGCCACGCACAGAAGATTAACCCTCTACGGATTACGGCTCCCCAAGTACTGCCGTACCTGCTGACGCTGGCCAATGCTGGACTGGCACACGCGTCCATCAAGATTCATCTTACTGCGATCTCCCGATACACCAGAACCACGGGGCGGACGTCTTTGTGGTCTCATCGTCTGGTGAAAGAGTTCATGAAGGGACTATTCAGATCGTTCCCGCCGGTGAAGGCTCCGGCCCCGGCGTGGGAGCTCAACGTGGTGCTGACCAAGCTCATGGGACCTCCGTTCGAGCCTCTGCACTCGGCCCCGTTGAAGTTTCTATCGTGGAAAACAGCTTTTCTTGTGGCCATCACCTCCGCACGACGAGTGGGAGAGATCCAGGCCCTTTCCTGCAAGGCCCCGTACTTGACTTTCCACGACACGAGGGTAGTGCTCAGGACGCACCCCTCCTTCATGCCCAAGGTACCGTCGGACTTCCATCTCAACGAACCCTTGGTGTTACCTGTGTTCTTCCCGTCGCCTTCGTCGCCGGCTGAGAGGACTTTGCACTCGCTGGATGTAGCTAGAGCGCTGAAGTTCTACGTGGACCGCACGAAGGGTTTTCGGAAGACGTCACAACTCTTTGTGAACTTTGGACCTGTCAATCAGGGGAAGGCTCTCTCGAAGGCTTCCATCTCCAGATGGCTCTCCGGCTGTATCATGTACTGTCACCGGTTGGCAAACCGACCGCTGCCTGGCCGTCCGAGAGCCCATTCCACCAGAGCGATCGCAGCTACCACGGCGTTCCTATCTGGTGTGCCCCTGCTGGACATATGCAGGGCTGCTACGTGGAGGTCGACGCACACCTTCACGAAATTCTACTGCGTCGACCGGGATTCCAGGGAGGAGTCCAGGGTCGGCCAAGCAGTGCTGCGCAACCTGTTCGCCTGAGGTGGGCCTGGTGAGGAGGTAAGATGCTTAATGTTGAGTTGATGTGTTGCTTAATGTTGAGCCTTTGCCACCTCCCGTGGTTGTGCATGTGTGTACTGCTATGTATTCTTTATTCATGAGCATGTGAATCCATGCCAGACCCCATGCTGGAGAAGGAACAAGTTACTTACCTGTAACTGTTGTTCTCCAGCATGGGTCTGGCATGGATTCACATGCGAACCCTCCCGCCTACCCCTCTGCGGCTCTTCACTTGGTCATACTGACACTTCACGTGCTTCCAAATCTGAAGATGGCTGCCAGAGGCGGTGCTTAGGTAGAGGGCAGTCATTGGCTGTGGTCAGTATGACGCAGAGACCAGTGATTGGTTATTGCTACGAAAGACAGATCAGAAACGAAACTGATACTGGTTTTTTCTTTACCGAGGATTCCCAGCCTGACGACGGGGAATATTCATGAGCATGTGAATCCATGCCAGACCCATGCTGGAGAACAACAGTTACAGGTAAGTAACTTGTTCCTTATCAAACTGGAATGTATCAAGGTCTCTAGGTGGTTGGTCGAGGAAGGAAAATACCTCTTCTTCTACCTCAGGAAATGGGTCTACCTCTATTGGTTCACTTGTCCTGAGTGGAGGAACAGAATCTGGTAACTCTTCCCGCTTTATCAGCACTCAGCCGGGTCTCCTAAGACTAGGGTTGACACCTGTAGAGGGGCTTGGAGGCAGATCTATATCCACTCTAACTATTAAGCTTAATCTACTGTGGGGGCTTATATTGTAGACTGATACCTTAAAGGTATCCAACAAGGGTCGACCTTCAAAACTAAGTTTTTGATGAGGGATGGGAAAAGCTAATCTTGTCAAGATCTTTTGTTTAATACTTAGGACAGTTCTGTGGGAATTAATATCAAGTGTAAAATGTAAAATGAAGAGCTGCATTAGAGAGTAACGCTTTTTAGTGGGTTTTCAGTTTGTGTCAACTGGTTCAGCATCCCACTGCTGACACATATGTGACAAAGTTGTCATGTTTCTAGTCTAAGACATGTATTAAATAAGAATTGGTTGGGTAAATGCCTCTCTGGCCCTATTCTAAAGAGGAACCGCCATACCTAGAAACCAAAACTAAGGCTCTGTCTGTCGGGATGTCAGTAACTGAAAAAGCCCTCCTTGTGTCCAAAACTTCTCATGCTGACCCTCACACTACAAACAAAACATCAAAGGGGTGTAAGGAAATGTCTTTAACTTGATGTTGCCAAAAGTGTTGAAAACCAAAACTATAAGAAAGACTCCCAACGAAAATGTTCTCCAAGGTAAAGACCCTTGGATCCAGAGGTTGGTCCCCTTCCCCTGGATTCTTAAATTTGATGGCAAAAATGTCTCTTTAGCTAACAGTTCCTTTGTGTCTTCTGTGAGAAACCTGAAGGTGTCTCACCCGCTAGACCCCGGGGATATGTCATCCAGGTGGCCAGGACACGGCCATTGCTTTTGGATCCAGTTCCTGGGGGTGGACCAGTGCGGGAGGATCACCTGGATGTGAAGTCTTCGGGGAATGGAAGTGGGACACCGGATGGCGAGATGCTGTATCCCCTTCCCTGTAACACCTTTACCCCATCCTGCCAGGTAGGATGCTTAGGAACTCAACCCTCCACCCTCTTTCCCAACATGAACACTGTCTCACGGCCAGCTCACTGTGAGAGAAAACGGACTAACACCTGAACTGTATACCTGGCGTGTCCAAATACAATGGTCAGGCAGAGTCAGGCAATTACTGATCATTACACACACCGGACTTCCATCACAAAACCCACATGGATAAAAGGTGGAGCACGAAAGCACACCCTGAGGAAGGAAAAGAACATGAGGAAGCAGCAGTTCCAAGATGGCAGTTTAATACAAGGCGGAAGAAGACAAGACCGAAGAGGATTGCAAGGAGGGAAGTGCCCTTGACTTTTTCATTTAAAGACCATATCTTTCATGAGCCTTCGAGAATAGGAAACGTAAGACCCTGTATCAAAGCTGAAGAACCCTGCATTATGTGTCAGAAGTACCCGGGGCTTTTGCGCATCGATAGTCAAGGTGGGGAGAATTGTTTGCCGTGGTGGCACTCTCTTTGGCTCCTACAACAAAGCAGTACCAGTGAAGTAAGCACAGCCGTTGAGTTGGAAACCAAGGATGCAAGCAGCAACATTGTATAAAGGAAATTGAGGAGAACGGTGTATGAAGCGTGTGTGACAAGAGACACAAATTTAATTAAAACAGCAGATGAGTGACTGAACTTAGAAGCTAAGATACAATACCGTAGACAGTGGTCCGGCATCACATGTGTGCTCATTTGAAAGTCTGTTAGGTATCCATCAAAAATGTGACAAATAATAAACCCGAAGGAATTGTGAAATCGAAGTGGTCCTGTAACGGGTCAAGCCAAACCCTGTGCACATTCTAAAGTCTTCGATACTTGAAGTATATTGAAATTGGTTTGAGCCTGGCAGAGGGAGACTAATTGTGTTTAAAAAGGGATCTGAGTCCGGCTGAGGGGTATCTGGGGTGAACCGTGAGTCACCCGAAAAAGAATAACCTACAAACATTGTGCTAAAGGGATCTGAGCCCAGCTGAGGGAGGTCCGGGGTGAAAAGTGAATCACCTGAAGTGAATACTTGTGAAAATCTAAAGAGGAAAATAACTTGTTGTTTATTTTGATGCATCAGGCCCTCTGAATGAAGAGACCTTGAGAAGCAAGGAGACTTGTGCACCGATGGCCCTGATGCTAATGATTGCACTGTATACTTGTGCTAAAGAAGCCAGAGACTGTTACACTCAAGCGAAGCGCCTTTTCCCGTGCTGACAATGTGGGCAAGGGAGGCAAACGGCCTGAACCTCCTGACATATCATTTTGAACACTTTTTTCTTTTAAATAACATTATTCCCACACTATTTCGAGGTAAGGATTGGCAATAGTTTTTTTTAGTATAGTCCCTTTTATTTTGACAAGAAAACACTAGGACTGCGTTATTATAATTTGATGGTCGTAGCTTGCTCCCATCTTTAGATTTAGGATTAGATAGGCGTTTATCAAACCCTTTTTTTAGTTTAATAAACACCCTTGAACTGTGGTCACTTGTGTCTGTCTTACTGTTGATACCATGCCTTCCTTACACTTCACTGGACTCACAACGTTCTTGTTTAAGCAACATGTTATGTAGCAGTCTTTCTGTAATGTTTCTTGTAACTTTGCAGATCACATGGGATACTCCCCTGCCAGGGTTCTTTATACAATTTAAGATGCCATGTGTGCTCGCCTGCCAGGTCTTCTTATGCATTTCACAGTTCTTTGGCTATACCACAATAGCATACACTGTGATGTGTTTGGTATATCTGTCTAGGATAACATTTGCATAAACTTTTCCCCCATATCTCATGCATCTGTACTTGATTGGGGTTTGCCTTTGTACTTTGCATTGTCTGCATTCAAACAATTTTTGGGTATTTTCTGCATCAGCAATTTTGTGCCATTGAAAGATCTATTGGTGTGCTTGTCGGAATGCCCTGGGGTCCGCAACTGCTTTGGGCACACTCACCAGTTCCTTCCAGCGTCTCCGATTCTGCATGCACCTCTCTAGCCGCTTTCGACTTTGCAGTGTATGGACATTCTTCCAGTGTTCTCTTTGGTCACATGCCGGCTTTCCTTTTTGGCCCGCACTGGCGATTGTTAGTCTCTTCGAGCGGCCCAAAATCCCAGGAGCTCTTGTGTGGCTCCCAGTCTCTCCACGGCTCTTCTTTCTCGCACGCAGCGTTTCTCCTCCCGTTCAGGCGGCCTTCTCCGTTCCACCACACCTGCCCGTGTGCCTTGCGTTCATGAGCCTCGCCATGGGATTCAACGTCTTCTCCTGCACTACTCGATTCAATAGTGTGGTTGCAATCTTTAAAAGGTCTGTGCACTGAAGACTTGGAAAAATTAGCCTGCATGTTGTACTTCGAATTCCTGTCAATTTGCACAAACTCCCTCGTCTTAGTGCCTGAGTGGTTATGGGAGCTGGAGACCATGGATGTCATTGGACTTTTAACTATGAGATGTTTTTTTCAGAGATTTCACATGAAGGCACATCCGAAACAAAAGGTGTTATGGGTGAGTTGTGGGTGTTTGTGTCAAATGTGGGGGCCTGACCGGACTAGTGTAGAGAGTAATTTCTGTAGGTGACTGGGTTTGACCCTATGATGGAGTCCCAGGTTGGCAACTGGAAAGGGGTGGAAATAGATGATTGTCAAATTGTGAATGTTCTTGCGTTCTTAGCCCTTCGAAAGAAAGTTTATTGGCAGCAGAAAGTTCTTTCAAACAAATGCTCTTATTCTCGCAGGTGTTGTAATAAATTAGATATGTGCCTTTCATGCGATGTCTACATCTGATAAATCCCTTAATGAAAATATGTGGACAAAGAATAACTGAAGTATCAGGACTTTGGTATTTCCCAGAGCTCCAAAACAATGTGCGACTAATAGAAATAATTGTGACAGAAGGATGATATTAGAAAGATTTGACACAGCACAATATATAAAAACATATACAGGAGTATATGATAGTTGTTGGCTTGTTAGTCAAGGAGGAAACTTGGGATGCTCCTATGCAGATCAGTTCTGCTTTTCCGCTATATAACTCCTCCTCTTATTACCCATCAGATGGGGGTTGGGGGCATCCAAGCCAATCAGAAAGCTTGGAATAGAGAACATACCTCATGATCACATTAATCACATAAATTATCCCCACTAACAACCATATGTATGACTAATATTACCTGATACCAGAGATTGTTCAGGAGCTAGCAAAGTGCAATATATCACAAGGACAGAGCTTGCCCAGAAAAGTGTTGGGCACTAGAACGCGAAGACTGTATCTAAATTAAAAGGCATGCTGGGTGCTTCATCCCAGAGACTGTGCAATCGCTTAGAGAGCCCAGGGGAAGATCAGTATATTCATAATTTGGCTCTTAAGGAGCTTTACAGATCATTGGGCTGAAGCCCAATGGAAAAAAGACTGAACCGCAACTAATAAACCAAACCTACAGAAAATCACAGCTAAATACAAATTAGAAATCTTACAAACTAAGCGTGAGACCCATAATGATAGGATTAACAAAGCCAGCTCCAGTACCAGAGAACTCTTTGTTATCCTAAGAGAACTGGAGTCCCCCACTGCTCCTACAGACACCTGTAAGAAGGATAAAGCGTGGTGTACTAATATCCAAAACGCTCTGTCCAATAAAATAACTCTCCTCCAGAAAAAAAGAGCAGCAAAAAAACTCAACCTCCCTTATCTTGCTTCCCCTCAAAGCACTCATTCTAATGCAGCTAAACCCCTTCAACGATTCAAATTTGCTTCAGTCTCTATTAAGGAAGTGGAGAACATCATAGCTTCGCTGAAACCTTCTAGATGCCAGGGAGGCTTTTTCCCAGCTCCGGTAATTAAGGAAACTGCCAGGGACCTGGCTCCTTTCATTACAGCCTTAATCAACTCCTCATTTACAACATGTACCGTCCCCACTAGCCTCAAGGACGCCTGGGTCTTACCACTCCTAAAAACACAAAACTCTTTGGACCCAAACATACCGACTAACTACAAACCGATTACAACAGTCCCCTTTTTACTAAAGGTAATCGACAAAGCAGCATACCTCCAGATACAATCGTACCTTGAGAGGAACAACCTACTAGGGCTCCGGCAATCTGCCTTCAGACCCCAACATGGCACAGAAACGGCCTTGAATGATCAGAAGATCCAAATTGATGAACTTAAGGATAATGGGAAACTAGCCCTCCTCCTCCTACTAGACTTGTCGGCTGCATTTGAACTGGTGGACCCATAATGTGCTTTGTAAGCATCTAGCTACCTCAGCCCACTTCTCCCGAGAAGCAACAGCCTGGATTCACTCCTTCTTGAACAATAGGACGATGAGTGTTCTCACCTTCGGCTTTGGCAGACCCGACTCCTATAACATGTGGAGTACCACAAGGTTCTTGTGTATCACCCACTTTGTATAATATCTTCACCAAGCCACTATTTGATGATCTGGACCATCTGGGTGTCACCTACACCAACTATGCAGATGACACCCAGATCCTTATTCCATTGACCGGTGATTATGATACGAACCTTGCCCTAGTTAACAAAATGTATCATCATTCAGGCCTGGATGTCCACTCATGGCCTTTGTCTGAATGATAAGACTGAGCTACTGATCCTGGGAGCTGCCGCCAGTCTTAACAACTGTAGCAATCATTACCCCTCCCTTAACATTTACTGTATTGACATCAAATTGGCTAAGGAGGTTAAGACCCTGGGCTTTTACTTAGACTCGGCATTGAATTTGTGCAAACAAATTAACGCTATGGCCTCGGCGAAAGCCTACGTTTGTAAGTTGATCCATGCCTGTAAACATCTACAGACGGCTGTATTACCCTGGTGAGAGCCTTAATTCTTTCAAAACTTGATTACTGCAACGCACTTTACCTAGGTGCCAACCAATATATTATTAGTAAACTTCAAATCCTACAGAACAACGCACTAAGAAATGCGCTCAATATTCTTAGAAGTTAGCACATAACCAAGGCTAGACATAATACCAACTAGCTCTCAATTAAGAACAAGATACAGTTCAAAACTGGCTCCCTCACATACGTACAAATGGTTAAATAATGCTGCAGCCCCTATATACCTGATTGAAAGGTTTGTCAAAAATACATCTACACTCCCTATGAACTTTATCACATCTATGGGCTCCTAATTATTTGCAGTTCGAGGCACATTGAGATAAAAGGATTTACCTAGGATTTACCTAGTATCACAACGTTTGGTTAAGTGGTGAAGCTGGGATTTGAGGCCAGGTTGCAACTTAAACACTTAACATATCTTCATAGCTCTATTTGGTAGAAATGTTTCAAGTTCCACAGGAAAGCACCCCCTTTTGTCAGTGTCAAATAAGCATGCATCATGAAAATTAAGCAAACTTTAAAACATATTTTTGATAACTCAGTTTCATTGTCTGGGGGAGAAATCACAGATGGTATAGCTAACTGGAGCTTTTTTTGTGGGATTTCGGAAGTATATGAGCCCATCAGTTCTTATTGCCCAAACCTTAACAAGTATTAGGGGCTTTGTGGGAAACAATGATCACTCCCAATGATCCACCACTTGTAAAGAGCTTCCTATTTAAATGCTCTGCTTATAATAGAGTGGAAATATTTGAGGCACAAATCGGAGGCCTTGCTGGATTTGATAGGGCAGAGGTAACAGGTTGTCAAAATACTCATTTCATCCCATGTCTGGTGGTAAGCAAAAGCCTTTGAGGCTCCCATAAGCGTGAGGCCATGTGCTAAAGCATAGGCTGCCCATTCCTTCTGCAAACCCTGTCTTTGATCCGAAAGTTCCATCCAAGCCCCTGTCCACCAAAAAAAAAACACTTCCATATTTTTAGAAAATAGTTTGGAATTGTGTTGCACAATCAAACACTTTATTAGTCTAAACGAGTCCACAGCATTGAGTTGCAACATGTGTTGACTCTGGCTGCCCTTAAAAAGAAACCAGGAAGCTTTGTCTCAGCATTGTATGCTAGGTATGGCCCACTTACAAGCGGGTTCTACTCTCAGATCATGAGGTCTGTTCCCCATTCCTGCTGTCTGTGTCCAAAGAAAGTAATCCGGGTACTCTCAACGATGCATGCCAGCATTGCAATAGTAACACACATTTGCATGCTGGTAGTGCCCAAAGGAAACATAAGGCCTGGCTCAACAATATGCCTGTACGGCCTAGAATTTTGCAGACAAAAGAGAAATAATGGGCCTCATTACACGGTAGGCGGTGGACTAAGGTGCTATTAGCACCTTGGTCCATGCCGGTAAAATACCGGTACCGCCTTGGTGGAAAGGGGAATTACCGCCCTATTCCAAGGTTGGCGGGGCGGTAATTCCCCCTTCCACCATTGCCCTTCCCCATTCCCATTTTTGCCCCATAGGGCATAATGGGAATGGGTAAGGTGCTAATTACGGTACCGCAAATTTGCGGTGCCGTAATTTGCACCAAGGTCTCCTAAAAGCAGGCGTTAAAGTACCAACCCACTAAGGGACCTCGTAATAAGGCGGTAAGGGTTAACGGTCACCGGTACCGTTACCGGTGACCGTTAACCCTTACCGCCTATCGTGTAATGAGGCCCAATGTCCTCCTGGTGGCTTTTAGCAGATTGCACTGGAGCAATCGTGTCTTACATTCTCGATACAAAGATGATGGGCACGCAACAGTTAAAGTTCCTTTTGAAATAAAATTGTGGGGATGCACCAGCATCCTCGTAAAAAGTGGGTTTGGATGCTAATAAACAAATGTTTTATTAAGAATTCTTAATAAAAATAACTGATAACCGACACAAACAGTTATTTACTAAAACTAGCAAATAATAAAATCAACCTAACATTTAAAACATCAGCAGGAAGCTGGGGACAACAATTGCTAGTGGTAGCTATCCCTACATGAATCCCCTGAAATTCCACCTGCTCACTTTTCTCCACAACCTCTACCCTTCTCTCTGCGACAATGTTTTCCTTTGCTCCCATTAACCCGGGTAGGGTTCTTGCCCTTCTCCTCGCCGCTAACCCTTCATGTGCCCCCATCGACCCTCTATCCCCGCCCACAGTGAGAATTCATAGCTCCCAGTGTTGCTCCATATCGTACTTGACGCACTCAACCCCAGGGATCCTCTCCAATCTAGTTTCCGACCTCTGCACTCTGAGTCAGCTCTCCTCAATGTCAACAACTGTATCTCTTCCGTGGGTCATGCTAACCATTCATCTATTCTTATTCTCTTAACCACTCTGCTGCCTTTGATATCGTCAACTATTCTGACTTCCTCTAATCACAATCTCTACTAGGTATTAGGGACAAGGCCCTTGCTTAGTTTGCCACATATCTCGCCCCCAGAAACCTCCAGGTGTCCTGGAACAGCCTTACCTCCCCACTCACCCCCCCTTGCTGTCATCTCCTACTACAGCTTTTCCCATCAATTCTTTCCCGATAATACTCAGATCTTCTCCTTTCCTTCCTTATATGATGAGCTACGGTCAAAGATTTCTGACTGCCTCTCCACCATCAAATACTGGATGACATCTCACTCGATCATGCTCAACTCCACCAAGTCTGGAGTGCTCTTCTTCCCATCCAAACAGGCTGTTCCTCTCCCCCTAGTCTATTCTTCTGTCCTGACCACCATGCCAACTCCGCTTCGGCTCGCAACCTTGGTGTCTTCTTCGACCGATCTCATAACTTCTCTCTTTATTTCCAAATCTGCAACTGTGGCCAGATTATATCTCCTCAAAATCAGAAAAATAAGACTGCTTCTGCCCTTCAACACTGCTAATCTCCTCTTAAGTACTCTTGCTTGGACTACTGTGCCAGTCTACTTTATGGCTTTCCCAAATATGCTTTTTCACATCTCAATAAAATCCTCAACTTTGCTGTCCGTACACTCTTCAAACTTCCCCGCTTCACCTCCATCTCCCCAGCCTGTCATCAGTTGGGCAGGTTATCAATGAGACAGAGGGCAATGTATAAACTCATTCTCATCTTCAAAACTATACACAGACTTGCCCCACCCTACTTATCAGCCCATCGCATGCCCTACTCTCCCCCACTCTCCCTACGATCATCCTCGGCTCACCTCCTTGCCACCTCTCATGCCCCTTGCGCGTGCTCTCATTTTCACTCTCTCCCTCTCCTCGCTCTCTTACAATGGGATGATCTTTCTCTCTCTGCACACTATTTAAATCCAACCTCCTTTCTGAAGATCCACTTTCATAGCATTTTCATATGACAACTCCACTGCTCTTATGCCTCACCCCAACATCCTAAACTTAGCACTTCCTCCTCTATTACGGTCCTGTATCATTCTCTACTGTCCGCATTCCTGGTTCATGCTTCTACGTCACCTGCATATCTGGTCTTCTATTTACATCCCCTTTCCCATTGTCAAGGACACTGGTCCTCCATTCTGCAAACCAATGTCAAAAACGTTGTAAGAAGCATTTTTGTGCCAGAAATGCATTACTTTCCCTGTAATTGCAGTAAATGAATAAATATAAGGAACTGTAATATCCTCTATCCCTCGTACACCTGCGTGTGCGCATCTGCGCTAACGCATAAACTGACATTGGTACTCCTAGAGATTATGAAGAGCTATTGGCGAAAGCACCTAAACTGGAGAAAGCTGTCCAGAACTAGTTTGAGCCATATAATGTACAGAGATACACAGCGCTGCTCACGGTCTCATTTAAATTGAGTACCTCATGATAGTGAGTTATTCAGCTTGTTTGTCTTGCGTGTGAATACACACCCTTATAGGCAAGAACCTCTTTTTCTTTCTTCTCTGCAGAATCTGAAGTTTGATAATAGGCAGAATCTGCACCATTTTTCTTCCTGATCCTTGGGGCTGAGGGATTACCACGATGGTGACTAGATATGCAAGTACCCTCCCATTTACACTAAGCGCAGAAGAGAAGACCATGCTCCAGAGACACTCGAAGAGGCATCTGATTGTTTGCCTACTTCATAGATTTCCAGGACATGTCCAGTCATGCAGGGTATGGCACTGCATCCTTATTTTCTCCAGTCTCCAGGTACTCCAACGATACCATAGTCCCAATGGTGGGTAACATTTGAGAACTACATTAAAGCATTAGATGGTGAAGACTGTATCCCCAAACACAAAATAATGCTCTACAATGCCCTTACCATAGAAGGGATGAGACTTTTTTCTCTTCACGCCTGCGACCTATGCCAATGGCACCGCCATACATAGGTCTACATAGAGCATCACACCAGAGTTGAAAGTGCTTCAAAATGAAAGTGAACACTGTTTTTGAACCACTTCGTTTGTACCTGAGTTTGCAAAACTCTCATGTGTATCCAAGATTTCATGACAAGCCTTGAAGAACTGGTGTACTTTTGGTTCTGAGGCCGAACAATTTCTTTGCAATCAGTTGATAGTCTGTTGTAGGGACACAAAAAACAGGAAGCAATGTAGCTCGGTAGAGATCTGATGCTAGAAGAATCTGTCGCCATTGCAAAAAGTGTGGAACAATCAACACAGAAAATTAAAGCTCTGGAATCCAAAGACTAATAATGTGCCATAGTTGACACACAGACAATTCCACTCTTTGTGATGACACCACAGCATCCAGTGCGTTATGTTCCAATGTAGACCGTTTTGCCAAAAACCAAGAAAATCGCACATGAACATGTTTCAAATGTGGCCGCATACCGTCTCGACTGCCCAGTCAACAGTAAATACTCTAAAAGAAACGCAATTTCGCTAACATGTGAAAATCCCAAACCCCAAAAGTCAGTAATTGATACCAGCAGCACAGACTCAGCTGAACTATTGTTATTTGAAGAACAGGGATGCCAATTTCCCCTGGAAATTGTGTATAATAACACATTTACAGATGGCAGAGACATTCCCCAGTAGGGTGCCTGCATAATAGCACAAAGATGCAAAGAAGTTGTGAGACAGTTTGAGGGTGTTAAAGTGGGACATATATCGGGGACCTAATCAGGAAATTACAAAGGTAACTTTAACCTGGGGGGCAAGTGCTTGACCTATGACCTAAAATGTACTGTACAAATATACACAGTGACACTACTAGGTGGGATTGTAGGGTGTGGTGGGATCAGGTAGGCAGGATGGGGGAGGATGGAGGTAGGAGGGCTCCCTCTTAGGCAAGTAGGTGAAGTTTAAGTCGAGCTTTGCAAAGATAGTCAGGCTGGAGATGCGCACCAGGTTCCAATGGAGCAGGCGACTAGGAAGACAGAAGCAAGAGACGCATGGTGGGCATTGGACAGTAAGTTTAAATGCAGAGTAGAAACAGAGGAAACAAAATGGTAAGTAGACAGAGATACAATCAGTCAGGCACTAAGGAGAAAGAACATTGATAGCTTTGTAGTGTAGGAGAAGGAACTTGAAAAGGAAGGAGTGTTGCATAGAGAGCAAACCAGCATGGTTTCAGTAGTGTGGCGTGTCAGGAGGAGGAAGCAGACACTGTGATGTCATTTCTAATACGTGTTTATTAAATAATAGGAATAAGGCCTATTTTTTTCTAATAATATGGGGGTTGTTCCCTACCTATATGAATAACTAAGGTGTTTATCAGCCGTGAGGAAATGTCCAAAGGAAAAAATCAGCTGGCCAAAACTCTAACCCTATCTGATCCTAACACTAATCTAACAAACTAAGGTCAGGGGAAGGATTCCCTTTGTCGAATGGATTGTGTCAGCCCACGTATTCCTCATCTTTGATATACTCGGATATCCTGCTTACAGCTCGTAAGCTTTTCTCTGCAGAGGGCTCTGTGCGTCATCGTTGACCTTGTGTCCGAGGGCCTCTGTCCTCCTCGAGTATGACGTTGATGCTGGTATATAAGGCACTCACCGCACCGTTGCCTCAGTTCTGTTTTTCCACACAGCTGCTTGAAATTGTTCTTCACCTCAGTGTGTTTTATAACTCTGTAGTTACTAAAACTGTGGACTCATACCTGGAAAATGGGCTTCAAGAGATGTGCTGAGTGTTTGGCTAAGATGTCTATAACCTATCCTCATTGGGTAGCTCTCTGGTGCCTGGGTTCGCGCCACATCGTCGACGACTTTGGGCAAACCATCCCCAAAGTCGACTTGGGTAACCCCATAAAAAAATCATCCAAAGATAAGAGCCCAAGAGAGAGATCTCAACACCAAGCCAAGAGGCGCGGGAAGTGCATCAAGCATTCGAGATCTCGTCATTCCTCTTCATCATCTTCGAGGAGATCTAAGAAAAGGCATCAGGGTTCCAGATCGTCCTCTGTGGATTCTTTGCCCGAAGGGAATAGGGTAAGCTTTCTGAAGAAGGGGGCCGGAAAAATTCTGCCTGCAGATGTTGGAAGGGTTTGAGAAGGCAGCGATGCCAGCCCCTTTGAAGAAGTCGTTGGAGACTCCTGACCGGATCCCACAGAAAGGCCTATAGGGTGTCGATGAAAACCATTGACCACGTACCCAAGAGCCCTGACAGCAGGTTTACGCAGGCTTTCAAGGATTCGAAGACCTCAAAGGCATCTTGTGTGCTTCTCATGGCCTCGACTGAATATCCCTCCTCCGACCCACTAGACACTATCAAAGGCATTTAAGTCGAGCCCGTCAAAGCCATCGGAATCAAGGCCCTCAATGTCCTTGTCGGAACCGTGAAAGGTTTACAAACCACAAAATAAGATACTTTTTGAAGTCAATGGTCTCTATGAGGAGGAAAGTCCTATTTATGGTTATTGACAGCAATATGGCACTCCTGGTGTTTCAGCAGAACTGATAACCCAGGAATCGAGAATGATGGACCTTGTGGACACCCTGAAGGATGCCAGTGGTCTGGATACTTCCCCAGAAGTAGATTGTGGCACCCCTGAAGGCTCAGGACATACTGATGATTCTTATAGATCTGTAATGGTAAAGATTATAGAATACCTGGGCTGGGGTCGATGATCTGTAGAGTTTGAACAAGATGACTTGACTGATATCTTGGATAAGGGGCCACCTAAGTACGCAGTTCTTCCTTTTCATACTGCAGTCAACAATAGGGTCTTGAAGAACTGGGAAAATCCAGACACCATCCCTGCAGTCCACAAGGACTTCACAAAAAAACACAGACATCATTGGATCCAGAGTTTCTTTTGAAACATCCAAGTCCTCAAAGCTTTGTTGCTCAAGCAGCTACTGCCACTTGTAAGGGAGCAGCCTATCCCACAATTCCTCCAGACAGGGCGGATAAAAGGCTCAATGATAATAGAAAGAACGTTTTTTCTTCAGGGAGTATGGCACTGAAGGCAGCCAATGCAACTTGTGCACTGGCAACGTTTACCTATACTTTGTGGGAAATAATTGCCATGGCATCGGAGCACATCCCAGAGGGTGAATAAAGTGATGATTTCATGAACATTATTCAGGACGGGAACAATACTATGTGTCAGTCCTTTCTGTCAGGTCTGGACACTGTGGACTGTATTAGCCGTTCAAAGGCTGCTGGTACAGTGCTTAGACGTTTGCCTGGTTAAGAATATCAGGGTTTGTTTCGGATGTGCAATCCAGACTGTTGATTATGCCGTTCGAAGGGTCTTATTTGTTTGGAACAAAAGCAGATGAAAGCCTTGAGAAATTTCCGTCGTCTAAGGCAGCATCAAAGTCTCTGAGTCTGGCCATTAGATAGCCTCAACAGAATTGACCAACTCTGTCTTCTAATGTTGAATGGAGAAATCATTAATTTCGATACTACTCCTCTGTTGGGAGAGCAAGAGGTCAGTTTGCGCAAAGGGGACAGAGAAGTCAACTACGTGGCGGCGAGGTCGGTTGGGCCGAGGAGTTGCTACAGCCTCCTTGCCTTCCGCACTGGCCAGTACCCTAAAACTGCTTTGAAGACTCAAAAGCATTTGACAGCAGTGGGAGGCAGGTTAGCCCAGCATCTGAGGGAATGGCAAAGCATTACAACAGATGCTTGGGCTCTAAAAACTGTCACCCATGGCTACTGCCTCCCCTTTCTGAAAATACCTCTGAACTGTCCCCTAAGAGGCCAGTCTGTAAAAGTACCAGATCCGCTCCTTGTACAGGAAGTTCAGACACTGAACAGGTACCTGTAGCGGAAAGAAATCAAGACTGGTACTCTCCTTATTTTCTGATCCTGAAAAAGGACGGAGGGGTTGTGACCCATCTTGGAAGGACAAGTTCAAGATGGTCACTCTTTTGCAGATTCTCCAGGCCCTTCAGCTCCATGATTGGATAGTGTCATTGGATCTTCAGGATGCTTATTTTCTTGTGCCGATTCATCTCAAGCACAAAAAATAGCTGAGATTTGCTGTTGGCAGTTCTCAATATCAGTTTAGTTTGCTGCCATTCAGGCTGACCTCAGCTCGAAGGGTATTCACCAAGTTGATGGTGGTGGTGGCAGTAAATCTATGGAGGGAGAGGGAGGAATTCACATCTACCCCTACCTGGACGATTGGCTGATCAGAGCCTGTTCACCCGAGCAGGCTATGGAACATCTGGACAGCACCTGTCGCACTCTCCACAGACTGTGCTTCTCCCTCAACTTCAAGAAGTCCCACATGACACCTTCCCAAATGCTGCGATTCATTGGAGCAGTCCTGGACTCTCCCTCTGGGAAAGCTTCGCCACCCGAGGCAAGGGCTATCCACATATCTCAGATGATAACCAAATTTCAGAGTGCCCAAAATCTACCTGCTTTCGATTTTCTGAGGTTGTTCGGTCTCTTGGCATCCTGCATCTTTCTGGTGCCAGAGTCCCACCTGAGGATGAGGTCATTTCAGTGTGCCCTCCGGACTTAGTGGCCACAATTTTCCAGCAGGGTGATGGATCTGGTATGAATCCTGTGCAGGGTCGCGCAGGATCTCCTGTTGTGGGCCGCCAAGGAGAATGTGTTGAAGGGGGAACCCTTTTGGCAACCATAGCCGGAGATTACAGTGATTAGATGCCTCCCTCTCAGGTTGGGGGGAATCACACCAACGGTTTGACAATTGGCAGACGCTGGTTTCTCAGGGAAATCAGACTAGCGCTGATGGCCTTTATGTCCACTGTATGGGGAAAGAATGTCCTGATAATGACGGACAACACAGTGGCCATGCATTACCTCAACATGAGAGGGGGTGTATGGTCACTACCACTCTGCAGAGAGGCAATGCAGCTCTGGTTCTGGGCACTGCAACAAGGAATCTCTGTCGGCAATTCATCTGGCCAGAGAGTAAAACATGACGGCGGATGCTCTGAGCAGGCAGAGCACTGTGTCTCACGAGTGGAAGCTAGCTCAGGAAGTCCTTCAAGAGACCTTCATCCTTGGGGAAACCCTCATGTAGATCTGTTTGCGTCCAGTGTTAACAGGAAGCACAACCTATTCTGCTCCAGGGAATTTCCTCAGAGAGGAGTTCTAGGTGACGCGTTTGTAGTGGACTGGGAATTTTCACTGCTATACGCGTTTCTGCCAGTCCCCGGCATTCCTCATGTTCTCGGAAGGCTGAGGAAGTTTCGGAAATACATGATCCTGATTGCCCCGGAATGAGTAAAGAGAATGTGGTACCCAGAACATCTGCAAATGTCCATCTGACCTCCAATCGGTATCCCACAAAGGGAGGATCTCCTCTCACAAGAGGGAGGTTGCATTCTTCATCCAGAGATCAGGACCCTCAACCTCCACGCATGGTTTCAGAGAGGTTGAGGTACAAAGATTGGGACCTTCCGAAAGACTTCATGGAGGTGTTGCTTTTGGCCAGAAGGCCAGCAACTACATCTCTATACCGCTGTCGTTGGAACAAGTTCTGCAGCTGGTGTAGAGATAAAGGAATTGATAAATTTTCTTGTGACACACCATTGGTTTTGTCTTTTCTCCTACATCTAACCCATCAGGGGCTACGGGTTGCTACGGCCAAGGGCTATCTGGCTGCGCTGTCCATTTTCAAGCGCTCGCGTGAGCAAGGTTTCTACTTCAAGGTTCCTATTGTCATCCAGTTTTTAAAAGGATTGACCGAACATATTCCTGCCAATTCCATTCATTGTTCCGGTCTGGTATCTCAACCTGGTTTTATGCTTCCTGATGGGTTCCCTATTCAAACCATTACTCTCTTGTCCACTTAGGATGTTGTCTTTGAAAACAATATTCTTGACGACAATTACCTCAGCTCGCAGAGTGAGCGAGCTTCAGGCCTTATCTTCTAAACCACAATTCATGGTCTTCCACCAAGACAAGATAGTTTTAAGGGGTTGTCTTTCTTTTCTACCAAAAATAGTGTCCTAATTTCATTTGACACAAAAGATTGTTATACCGGCTTTCTACCCTCGTCTTCATCCATTTAAAGAGGAGAGGTTACACAGACTTGACCCTAGAAGAGTCTTCAGTTTCTATATGAACGGTGGTTCTAAGATAAGTCTGAACGCCCAACATTTTGTTGGTTGCACGGGCCACAGAATGGGACAGGCGGTTACTGAACAAATGCTGTCTTGCTGGATTTTACTGTGTATATCTGAATGTTAGAACTTGGCTGAGAAGGAGGTTGCCGAAGGTCTAAGAGCCCAATCAACTAGAGATGTAGCCACTTCTTCAGCCCTCCAGAGAGGGGTACTGCTGCAGGACATCTGCAGTGCTGCCACCTGGTCGTCTGTGCAAACATTTGCTAAGCACTACTGTTTGGATTCCATTTCGGGTCGAGAATCCAGACTTCTGCAAAACACTGCTATGGGAGAATATCAAAGATGAGGAAAACGTGGGAGGACACATTCCATTCGAAGTACAAGTTACTTACCCCTGGTAACGGCGTTCTATATACTGGATGTTCCTCCCATGTATTTCTCATGGCCCCTCCCAACCATACCCTCTGCCAAGAAGGAGTTTCTGTGATTTACACCTTCCTCTCCGTTAACGCTCAGAGGAAAAACACAAACTGAGGCAACAGGCGTGGTGCGTGCCTTATATACCAGCGTCAATGTCATTTTCGAGGAGGATGCAGGGCCACGAAGGGCACAAGGATGACGATGACGAAACATAGCGCCCTCAACAGTTTCCGAGCTGAAAGCAGGATATCGGAGTATATCAAAGATGAGAAATATGTGGGAGGATCATCCAGTCGAAAGAAAGTTACCAGGGGTAAGTAACTTGTTCTTCTGAGCTTGTACTTGTCGTCTTTATAGAGTTAATCTTAATATCCAATTTTCAGTCTGTGGTCACCTTCTGTATCAACTCTTTTAAGTCTCTCGCAAGGGTTTTGGCTTTTCCCCTACCTTTTATGGACTGTCCACCACAAGTCCTTTCATGAACTTTGTTTGGTCATTTGTTCCAGGCTGTTGGGTTTTGGATATTCTGGAAAAAATATTCTCTCGGATGGGGCCTCTCTTCAGTGATAACTAATGTTCACCCTTCTCAGTTGTGGTATTTACGATATACCTTTTATCTCATAGACGTCTCTTACCTTCACTTCTTGTATTTTCTCTCTTCCCATTGTAGTGTTACCCCAGAGTTAATGTACTTAATCCCTGGTGTACATGGGGTTCTCGTTCTCAGATTATTATAGTTCAAGTACATCTATTTTATATTGAGCGTTTCGTCACCCTTACTGGGATCAGTTTCCTTGAATTTTATATTCGGTTTTCGTCTATTTCACTGGGATGAGTTTCTTTCCATCCATAATGAGAGTCCCCTGTGGCCTCCCGGTCCTCCCATTCTCCCTGTTACATATGGTGGGAGGGGAACATCTCCAGGTCCCACAGTCACTCGGACCATTCTCTTCCTTCAAATTCTTTGTCGGCTCGCTCTCATTGGTGCCCTTTTCTCGTTCCGCACAATGTCCTGGTATTTCGTCTGCTACCGGAACAGGTTGCTGCACTCTCAACAGAGTAGAGTCGGTGTTGTTGATTGGGAAACATGCCCATCACAGAGTTGCTGTGGTAACCCCACCACAGATACCTGGGTTCTCGTTCTCTCTGCCTGCACATGCTGGGTTTTTTCAGCATCTGTCTCTCAGGTTCAGAGTGGATCTGAACTTCGCAAGCTCCGCGGCTTTGCTTGGCTCCGCCTACGTCAGGAGTTGGGCTTACAGGGGGCTTCCCCATTGCAGTTAATTGAAGGCTTTTCTTGACGCGACAAAGCCTTTCTCTTGATGAAAAAGACATGCTTTGTTCTTGTATTCAGCCAATGTTCTGCATGTGGTTGTGCTTTACACATCAGATCGTCCCAAGTATGCCATCACAGGGAATGGTTTAGGGAGTTCCTCAGTGGAACCGAGTCCTTTATCACTAAGGGGGGGGGAGGGAGTCTCTCCCAGTGAGGTCCCACTTACCCAGACCCATAGGGAGGGTCTTCCAGAGTGGTCTCACCTCCCTAACCTCAAAGGGGGAGGCTAACACTTGGGGAGAAGGGGGCAAATTCCCTCGATTTGTCACAGTAGGTAGAAATGATGGAGGATCTGGGTAAGTTGTAGAGGATGCAGGTAGCAAAGTTACGGACTTTGTCTAGAGAAAGGAAGGGAGTACACAGGAAGGTCAAGGAGTTGGCTCAAGCAGTGGTTGTTTGCTGATCACGATGGTGGTGATTATAGATTTTGCAGAATAGGCAGTTAGAAATTGATTAATTTTCAAAATGTTTTTACGAGCAGTAAAGGTGGTGGTAATGATGAATTGTTGCAGTTGGAGGTCGCTGTCAAAGAGGACTCTAAGGTTGTAAGCCTTGAGCGAGAGAGAGAGAGCAAGGGGGACAATCAGGAAGGAGATGGAAGGTAGGAGCAAGGAGAAAGATGACTTCTGTTTTTGAAGAGTTCAGCATGAAGTAGAGGTGAACCATACAGTGATGGATTTCAGTGAGACAAATGGTTCTCAGTTCCGAGATGGATGGGCTGATTTTTGAGGGGTGCCAACAACGCGAGAGGTGGGGTCAGGTTTGTGAGTTTCAGGAGATTTCAAAGGAGCGCCTTAGGTAGGACACTATCCAGGTGAGAGCAGATGTGCAAAACCCAAGGTCCTGAAGAGTGAGCAAGAGAGTAGTGTGGTCGACTGTTGAAAATGGCAGTGTGATCCAAAGGTATCAGTATATATGAGTTTGGAGTTGTGAGCATCCGAGAAAGTTTGAGAAATGTGTGACGTAAGTCTTGGTGGACTATTTACTACGGAAGCCAGATTGAAGTAAATCTCAAAATCTTATTATCTGTGATCCGGTTGAAGACCACCAGCTGAAAGACCTTTTTGAATAATGGGGAAGGATGGATAGCAGTGGTTTTCTTATAATGGGATAGGACAGTTGAAAATTTGACCAAGGCAGGGATGTGTAGGTTAAATATCTCATAGATATGTGTTGCTAACAGAGACTGTCACTGTTTGAGGAGCATGCATAATAATGGTAGTCCAAGATGGGTTGGTGCTGCAAAAGGTGGGTGCTAATTTGGTAGAAGATGTAGGGGAGAAGTAGTATAGAATAGAAGAAGGGGTGGGAGAGAGGTGTTCTGTGAGTGTGTCACAAATGTTAGTGATTTTACAGGAAAAGTAGTGAGCAAAAGTAATTATCAGAAAAGATGGAGGCAGTGGATATTTGCTTGGGAGGTGTGAGCAAAGCTCTTGGAGTGTAGATGGCGTTGCTGGAGTGATTAGGTTTGTGAAGTAGGTGGATTTGGTAGTCCATTGCAGAGGTGAGGGCAGCAAGGGTATTTGGCAGCTAGAAGTAGGATGGGGGAATGGGATGTGTGACAGTGTTGTAGTTCACGATGCATGATTTTTTTTTTAGGGTCTAGATCTTAGAGGTGATCCGGTCTCCGTCCACAGCCCTGCAAGGGGTGAATTTCAGTGCATAATAGTGCTGGTCAAAGGGAGTCCTAAGAGCATAGTGAAAGACAGAAAAAGCATGGTCATTGTACTCCTCACATCATAAAGGTAAGGTGGCAAGAGAGTCCTTCTTGAATGTCCATTGAGGAGGGAAAAGGAGATGTAGAGGGTGGAGGGACGGAAATGTTAGTCACAATGCTGTGATTAGAGGTTGACGGAACAATGGCGAGTTTAGTAGGTGAGCATAGTAGAAAGACGAGATAAAGAGAGGTTCTACCAGATTGGGTAGGCTGTACATGGAGGGAGAAGATGGCACGGTCAGGTAGGACAGAGTGAAGTGCACGGCAGGTGACTGCAGAGGGCTTGGAAAAGTTCAAGTCCCCCCATCATAATGATTGATGTTAGTGTTAAGTGACTCAAGAAGAAGGGACAGATCAGGGAAGAAGGAGTTGAGATTACCACAGGAGATTAAGGGCCAGAATAGTGAGATGAGTACGATGAGGAGTTGAATAACTGCATATTCAAAAGAGGAAAATCTGATATTGGGGGGGGGGGTCAGGCAGAGGTGAGGGCCTTCTCATAAGGAACTCCCCCTTATCACCCTTCCTAACAGCTCCAGGAGAGTGGGAAAAAGTAGCTGCTTCTATTTGGAGAGCCACTAGTGTAGCATAGTCATGATGGGATATCCACATTTCTGAGGGTAGTAAGAGTGAGAGTGGTCAGTGATGTAGGAAGGCATGTTGCAGAGAGATTATGCTTTCCAGAGCCCAAGGGAAAGAGTGATAAGAGATGAGGGAGAGGAGCAGGTGGTGTGCATCAGGCAAGGGGGACAAATGAGGTTGGAGATCCTGGGAGAACTGGTGCATTGGGCTTTAAGGATGCAGGTGCAGTGAGAAGAGGTTGATGGGGAAGGGGGAAAGTGAGGTAGAAGTTAGAAATAGCTTTGGCTGAAGCTACGAGAAAAAGGGTGCAGACGAATCAGTACAAGGAGAAATGGAACAAAGTAAAGGTGCATGATGAAGGGTAGAAGAAACAGGCAAGTGAAGACAGTGAAGGAAAGGTGCTGCCCAAGAGAGACTGTAGGTGAGTAAGCAGAAAGGGAAGGGGGGGAAGGCTTGGCTGGGAAGGAGGTCTAAACTCTGAGTTGAGCTAGAATTCCCAGGACCAACGAACATCCCTGTTTTGAGCATAACAGCAGCTCTGTGATCAATAGGATGTCTTGGCCAAGGAACCTGGAGTTGTCAGACAAAAGGTGGGCATTGCCAAGTCAAGGCTGGAAATGGCATTGGGCCAAAGCCCCTCTTCATGCTATAACAGGGAGTTCACCTTTGCTACTCTTGGCCTTTGGCTGCAGATGCCCAGGCTGGATGCCCATGGAAGACTCAATAGCAAGGGAGGCAGTGTGTCACATGACCCTCTGGTAGCCAATCTAAGTGCTCAAGATAGCGCCCTGACTTGTAGTCAGGGTGCAGGCAGGATCCTGGTGCTGCTTTTAACTATCAAAAGCCACTGCTCAACCAGTTCTACTTGTTTTCCTGCATTCATTCAACTTTCATGAGGAAGAAACCCATTCATGTAGTACGCTTGGATGGCATATTCCAGGTCATACTACACCTGCGAAAACTGGATATTAATCCCAATGCCTACGACGGTTCGAAAACACACTTGCTAGGATACAGTGCTGTTGAGTTTGAAATCAAAGGCCGATTTTGTAGTAGGAAAATTCTGTAAAACAAAGGCCCCTCAATTTTAGCCTGTTAAGTTCAAGGCTCCCTAATCATACGGCTAGACCCATGCAGACAATACCCTGTATTAGTAGTGTAACAGATATAATGTGAATAACTGCTAGCTAAATATGCCAGGGTTTTCTGCTCTGAAGTGGCACATGTCACAATATCTACAAAAGATACAACTATGCACTGCCGCCCAGCCCATTCAACACAAAGTGCATCTTTGTCCACTCACTGCTAGAGAAGAATTAGGCCCCTTCCTATGCACTCTGGAAAAGGAGGGGTGAGTGAAACAGTTGAGGCCACAGAATAGGAGAATCCCATTGGCATAGAAAAAATGGATATCAAATGGTTGCGACTCTGTGTCAGTCTGCGCAGTTTGCACACAAAATGTCACTGGTGAGCATTACCAGTTACCCACCACTGCAGATCTCATACCTAAGCAAGTATTTTTTCAAAACTTGCTCTCAGGAATGCACGTCCTTAGATACAACTACCCTTGGACTCAAAACTCCTCATAGCAGTCAGTGCAAAATGTCTAATTTTGCTAAAGGTATGACCAATTGTCAGAATGGTATACTTTAAGGACGATATTCTGGTGTATGGAGTTTCTCAAAGCGTGTACGACTTCGCGCTCAGTAGATTCATCGGGGGATCAGCAGATGGGGCCTTACACCGCACCAAGGGTAGTGTCTTCTTCTAGGAGTCTGTTGAATACTTAAGGAGCCCCATCTCACATGAAGGTTTCTCCCAACAACACGAAGAATGATCATCTCAGTTCCTTTATGGAGATGGTATAATATTACTTGGAATTTGTTCAAAACGTCTCCAAAAACCGTGCCTCAGAGAGATCTTCTCGAGAAAGAGCCACATTTTGCCTGTAATAACGGCTGTCCCACTGTTTTCAAAAAGAAAAAAAAACAAACATTGTCACCCATATCTTCGACACTTTGATCCTCAAAAGCACTACATACTCATGGTGGATGCCTGGGCAATCAGATATGGGTCAGTCCTTCAGAAATCAAGTAACTGATTTACCTCCAAGTTTCTCAACTTCGCAAGCCAACTACTCTGTCAAAGAGCAAGAGGTGTTGACATCTGTGTGGGTCACGATAAATGTTCAGACATGCATCTGGAGTTAACGTTTCAGCCTATGTATGCATCACAAGGCTCTAGTTTATGTACTCGCAACCCGCAGCACCAATAAAGCCACCTTTTGCTTTTCGAGGTTGGCTGCAAAACTCGGTTTCCGTTCACTTTGAACATGTCGAAGGATGCAACAAAAGTGCACACGGATTGCATGTTGCATATTCCACTGCCTAATAATACTCGATCGAACTGGAGTGAAGATAAGTGTGCCGTGGCAGGCATCCACGTTGCCATACAAGCCAACTTTGGTGCAATCTCAAAGTCAATGTGCACACAAACTCCAAAAAGATCACACTCTACAGGATGTTATCACTCACATGAGGAAAGCTGGCACTCAGAAAAACAGCAACCGAGAATGCAGCTGTTTTTGAAACTGGCATGGGAACACTCAGTGGAGTTAGACGTTCTAATGAGACATAGTCCCTGATCACAAGTTGGGCGGTATCCTGGCTGGGATACCGCCCAACTTCATTACCATTTGGCGCCCACCCGACCAGCTGTATTACCGCCGGATCACGGGTTGGGCGCTAACTCTAAGTCCCCATTGGACGCAATGGGGAATGCTCGGCACAATTATCATTCGGTCATACCGCTGGCGGTAATTGCACCAAAAATTGGCATTTTCTCTGCATGTTTGCCCCCAGCTCTCAGTTGGGGGTAAACACGCCAGACTTGTGATGGGGGCTAGTACTTAAATATAGCCCTTAACTGACGAGTTGTATGTTTACACAGCAGTTATCCCGCCAGATCAGAGATTGGAGGCAACAACCAGCCTTGTTGCCTCCAATAAACCACTTATTGATACACCCAAATACACATATATTTTCATTTTTATGTGCCCTTTTCAAGCTTGGCGCTCCTGGACTAAGACCCAGACGCAGGCACGGTCCACAAGTGATTAGATCTTCCGTCCTCGACAGGCTGCACACAGCTGTTCTTCGGACTGTATTTTCCTCCCATGCTCCTTCATCACAAGCCACCAGGTATAACCTTCAACCTTGGCTAGGGTGGATCATCATGCCTGTGGAATCAATTGACATAGGAGATATCTCCACAATTTGTTATATTGATAATCCTAGTAGTCCTGGCTAATTTATCGGTTCTTTTAGTGATCAGTATGACCAAATGGTGGAATAGATGTGAGAGATGTAGGGTTCCCACCCTCCCAATAAGCATCCACCGGGCTGGGCAAAAGCAACCCTTAATTTTCTTAAATAGCATCATGGATAGCTTAGAGCTATCCACAGCATTTATTTCTCTAAATGTTTAAATGACGAAACTCTGTCAGAAATTGGAGGATTACATTATTTCCTCTTTTTCTCTTTTTAAGCTTGTTACTAGAAAATATTTTTTGTGTCCTGAAGATGGCTGGGGTATGAGACATAGCCAAATTACCCTGCACAAACTCGAGTGGACACCATTTTTAACTCCATTGGACAACAAAATGCTGGATAGCCTTCTATGAACTTAAAGGCGATTCATTGTATTAAAATATACTGTTGATACACGCCAGCACTTGCAAATAATGGTGCACATTGCACTTTAGGCCGTCTTTCGGGACCTATTCCTTTTAAAAATTGTCTTCTACCAATCTGCACAATTGTTATTCACTATGTGTTTCTCTGTACAAATAAAATTAATGATGTTGAGATAACAATTGAGATGTGTTATTTTGTAAGGAGATTGCTACGTGATAGTACTAAGCAACTGCCATGAGTGGTCGTATATACCCTGTGGTATATATGTTATTTGTGTTCTTAAATGCAGCGGTAATACTAACTCCGAAATCGTGATCAGGCCCATAGTGTATTTCGCCCCTCCACCCCCATGTCCGTTGGCTCAGTTTGAATCTCTAGTCCATTTGAACCATTATGGGATGATCCTCACCACACGTAGATTGAGGGAGGAATATTGGTGGCCTGCAATTGACAGGCACTTGAGCCAGTCACAATGACCCTGCTATGTGCCTGGAAACTTAGAACGACACCACTAATGACCAGCTTAGAATGGAGAGGACTGATGTAGGGAATTTTGGTGGTAGGTTTTATAGAGCCTCTTGAGGGACGTCTACAGAACAAAAGTACACCAGCGAAAGAAGTGATCGAGTTAAAAGGAGTGCATTAGGTGAAATCGTCCAAGACTCTGTAGCCATTCACAGAGCAACTATACCACCCATACCACCACATGGGTTAGTAATTTCAAACCCATGACAGGGTGTGCCCCCAATACAAAACTCAATCATTGTTGGACAATTGTAATATCCCCCAGCATGCATCTGTCACTCTCTGATATAAAAAAGAATGTGGTGAAATCTAGAAGGATAGAGAGAGGAACTTCAATAGATGCCATTGTGCACTGCCATACACAATGTACAATAGGGGGAGTGGGTGAAACTAGGGACAGCTTCCAATTCTAGCAAGCCTTGTAAAGTACAAAGGGTTTTTCACAAAGTTCATGTAGATGAGCCGCAAGCAACATTAGTCAAATAGCTCTGTTCAAAAGATTTCATTAAAGTAATGACCACACTAGTGGACAACTTTGGGATAACCCACTCAATGGAGGAGGATCTCAACACATCACAGACAATGACATCTACACAAGAAGTTAAACTGACTTGTAAAGTGGCAAGTGACCTCCTGGGTAACCCACTCAGTGGAGGAGGATCTGAACACATCACAAACAATGATATTTACACAGTATTGACTTGCAAAGTGGAAAGTCCTACGGGATCAAATGAAGCTTGAAAGAGTCCAACTCAAGGCCTTCCAACAAGGAGATATGCACACACAAGTCAATCAGATATCCATTGGAGGAGGTGATTAGGAGAGCAAAGAAAGTTTGTGCTTTCACATCACGTTCGAGAACTAAGTTTTAAACAGTTGATAGACTTGAACCTGTACTGATTTTGCTTATCCCACAAAATGAAATGTTGTAGTATCTTTATCCAGGGAAAGTCTCACCATGGATAATGTCACAATGGGGCGATATTTTGTTAAATTTGCGCCCTAACTTAAATCAAGTGCTTTTCCCAAATAGGATTGGAGTTTATAAATAATACCAGTCCTAGACTATTTGGGGGAAAGGTTTTAGCAGTCAAGGAAAAAGATCACATCTGACATTTTTCAGGCGAGTTTATCATATCGTACTGGAACACCCCCTATCCTTTGCATGCATCTGCCTTTGGGCATAAACTGATGTTGAGTGGCCTTCGAACCTCAGAGCGACACTTCTGGGGATTATGGGGTGTTAAGGGTGAAAAGGCTGCCAGCAAGGATTTTGCAGCAGAGTAACTGCTGCGGTACACACATAGAAACGCATAATACTGCTCATTCTGGTGAATTAAGTACGGAATTACTCCTCTTGTTTTTCTCAAATTTGAACGAACACTCTTATGAGCAAGAACTAGATTTTCAGTCTTCTTTGAAACATCTGGCATTCGTTGACATGTGAATCTGCACAACTTCTTCCTGCACCATGGGAACGACAGTGTTTACTATGCGTGTAGACTTCTGCAATGCAAAACTAGTTGAAAAGCAATGTCTAATTATATGCTATGATTCAGACAGCAGTGGCAGCAGTCACTCCAGCACGTGGTATCCACACTCAATGCTTCGTTCCTTTATCTGACGATCGCCTTCGCTTTACATTGGTCGATAGACAGTGAAGTCATCCAGTACATGGCTGCATTTTAGAGAGTGTGGGCCGGCTCCCTCGAAAGGCCTCTCCACTTCAATGGCCTGAATCTCCGTTATTTAGCTAGCATCTAAGTCTCTACTTGAATGAAGAAGCTGTGAAACAATATGTTGTACCTTTTAGTACAAAACGCAGGCACTTAATGGATCAGAGCCTGTCGTAGGGAACGCAGACCGACCAATTCATCAAATGCAGTACCCATAACATGCATTGATTGGCAAAGCGCTATGTGCGGTGACCTTTCTCTATTGAGATAAAAACTGGATGCCGATATAGTAACTTAAATTAATTAGGTCAATGTGGGCAAGTGGAATAGGTCCTTAGGGTCAATGGGAAAAGCATAATGGTATAGGTTAAGAAGGGAGTGCTTATATTTGGAGCGGGGGAATGGTGTATGTGCAAATGCACGACATAAGGGTAAAATGTCACATATTTAGCACTTCATGTCAGATGCCTCCCTCTTCTAAACTCTGTAACAATAGTTATCCACTTTAATACCACTTTAATGGCCCTCGGTTTTTCTAGACTCTAGAGTGTTCAGACCTGTTTTCTGTAGGCTGAATAGATTTCCGGTGTGAAACCTTAAATTGCTAAGCCATCTTGCTACCTGCAACACGAATGAAGGTGTGCCTCTGATTACTCAAAAATAGTAACCATATTAAACATGCATTGAAAGCTTTGATTGGTTGCCACTAGATCGTTACATTCCTGCTGTTGCTGTAAGATGGGCGAAGGATTGTGGTGTCGGCCTGTTCCTCTCCCTCGTGTGAAGAAATGGTTAGCCAGTCACTGATGGCATGTTTTAATTACTAAATGATATGAAAAGAGGAACAAAGCGACTCGGGGGTGAGACCTTGCACTGAAACAAAAGCACTAAACATTAAAAAAAACGTCACCAAGCAGATATCCATCCGACCTCACCTTGAGGCCCAATGCAGCAAAGACCAACAAACCAACAACACTGTAACGATGAGCATCGATCAGGCCAATAGTTTTGCTTGTTGTATAATGAGAACATTTCCTGAGTTCATGCACACATACACACTTAGACTGATGGGGGATATGTCGACAGGAAAAAAAGAGTGAAAAGGTGGTGCAGGAGTGGTGGATGAATGAATACGGAAGGGAGGATGGGGGAATGCATGCAGGAATGAATGGTTATGCGAATAGATGAATGGGGAAAGTTAGAACTGTATGGAGGGATGAGTGAAGGATGTTGAAGGTGGATTAATAAATTGAACCTTTGGGGCATATGATAGTGTGAGCATATATGGAAAGGCATTTGTGTGAAATAGAGGAAAAGATTATTGAATAAGCAGCTGGGATGGAGAAATTAGTGTGACGGAAGACGAAGCTATGAAAATCTGAGGATGGGTAAATTGAGTGACTGTGAGAACAGCAGTGTAAAGCTCACAGCAAGGGTGTGTCACGTGACACCTCTACTTACTGTGCAACCGGTGGGAAGTTTGTGCATTTATGGCATGCGACACACTATGTAAGGGTATAAGAATGATGGTGCTTGTGCTCACTTAACGAAATCCTGGAACATGATGGGGTGCATGAAGGTATTTCAGGAGCAGCCCACCGTGCTGGTCTCCAAACTCTGATGTTGTGCAGAATTTGCGTGCACTTCACCCGCTCAATATACCAGCCTTCACCAGCATTTATGCTGTTGACACTGGTTGTGCTTTGCCCACACAGTGGTGGAAGCGGTTCCAAGGTCAGTGGCAGCTGGTAAACATTTGGAGTGGAAGGGCACTACTATTGTGCCTGAATTAGTTCAAGCGGACCACTAAGTAATGTAGCAGTGGTGGTATTTTTACATAATGGGTTAAAATTGTGCATTTTGAAGCACAACATTTGATGTAAAATGCTTCTGTGTACTTTGGGTGATCTGGTTTTAGTGAATTGTAACTTTACCCCTATTTTAAAAAAAATTGGGAATTCTCTGCCAACTTCAAACTAAATATGCCGTCATTGCTATTGTTAAATTTCATAATGGTGCGCTCACAATATATGTCAGCGTTCCCACTCTGAGGCACTTTCATGATGCTGGCACCCACATTATACGTTCTTATTGCCACTGAACAAAATTCATGATGCTGCAGCTGTACTGACATTATATGGCAACATTGTAAAATGTCCAGATAATTGTTTTCTATTCACTGTATCAAAGGGAAGAAAGCACTTCGATTCAACATAGTAAAGAAAATGTTATCTTGCACGCATTGTGAAGGGCTGAGAAAGTGGGATAACTCTGCTCACCCTCTCACATTTGACATGCAGGGCATAGAAGGATTAGAATTTGTGCATTGAAATGAAATGTAAAGCACTGGTACAAACCACTGCTATACTATATCCATTGACACCTTTTAATATTAGCTTGGAAATTAATATGACACTTGACAGCAAGTGGTATTTCTGGAATACCACTGTTGTATTGTAGAAATACCACTATTGTTACCTGTGGGATGGTGGTATTTCTGTAAGCAGGTGGATTATTTTTTAAATGCCTCCATTGGTGATATTTTCCCCAAACAATCCACGCAGTCTGCAATGAGGCCCCATTGAAAACATGCACGAATCAAGTCTTTTCTCTGAAGCCAATGTGAATATGCAGCATATTTATTTCTGAGAAAGATTACACTGTTGTATTCCTTTAACAATTAAAGGTGTCCCTCATCAGGTGTGGGTTGCTCATCCCTTCCTGCTTGTCAGTTTCCCTCTTGTGACCAATGTATATCAAGCACTGCAAGTCCCAGAATGCAAAAACAGGACAACACCCATGTAATGTGGAGTAAAGTGGTCTTCTATAATGCTCTTCTGCCATGGTTTTTGTCATTTTATTTTATTTTACAGCGCTCACATTACACAAGATGATAATTCATAAGAATTAACAAGTTAATACACTAAGACGTTGGTTATAGAAATTTGTTTTATCCTCCTTCTAAACTAAAGTCCACAGATCTACTGCCTGTACCATGCATGATCTACCAAAAGCCCTAATCTTGCCTAATCTAGGGACACTAGCCGTTTCTAAACTGATTGTTGGGGTCGCAGAGAAGTGTGCCACGAAAAACATTGTTTAACTTGATAATAGTGCTAATTGGAAGCCAATGTATCCTCTTAAGGACACGGATGATATGTAGACAATGTATTGCTTTTTTATTTAATCCTGCATATATAAAAGCACTGCAGCAGTTTATGTTAGACCCAATACTTGCTTGTGCTATGACGGCACTGTGTGTTTCTAATAGTAGTTGTCTCAGCTGTCTGAGCATCATGAGATATTAACTTCTGGAGCTCACAACACTATTATCCTGTGGTACTTTGCACAAAGTGGAGTCCAATATCATCCCAAGAGATTTAACTTTGACCAGGATTTGAATTGGACAATTAGAAAGTTTGAACTTCTTAGGTTAAGACATTTCGAGTGGATTGTGTCCTCCAACGTATTCCTCATTTTAGATGTATTCCATCCAGCTTTGCTGCTCTTCGGAATTTTTTTCGGCAGAGGACGCCATGCGTCGATGTCGAATCGATGGTCCCTCGAAGGCCTCGGTCGAGGGTGATGTCATCGGGTGTATAAGTAGCAGGCGCGGCACCCTTTGGCCTTAGTTCTGTTTTTCCGCAGTATACGTTGCTTCGGACATTCGGCGCGCCTCGAGTTCTGTGGGAATATATAATAACGAAATATGTCCTCGTCATCGACGCCGACCACAACCCCGAAATCGGGATTCAAAAAGTGCAAATCGTGCGGGTCAAAAATGTCGATCACGGACCTCCATCGAGAGTTTTTGTGGTACCTCGGAGAAGGCCACGACATGGAGGCCTGTACGAAGTGTCAGGCGATGACGGGGAAGGCCTTGCGAGAGAGGAGAGGAAAGCTACAGGTAGGTCGAAAAACCGATCGAAAAACCTCTAGCGTCGAGTCGAGATCCCGTCAGGAGAATTCTCCTTGACGCGAAAGGCATCGATCGAGGTCCCGTAGCGATTCCCATCGCTCGTCGTCTTCGTCAAAAAGATCGAAGAAACAACGCCACAGGTCCCCCTCCACCTCGTCAGACGAGTCTCCAAAAAAGATGAAATGCCCCACGAAACATTCGTCTGCCGAAGAGTGGGAAGCATTCAGGGTCAAAATGATGGAGGTGTTTGAAAAAGCGAAGCCTCGGTCCGCGCATTCTTCGGAAGTCGGCCGGGAGCGTCATCGCTCCGACACTCGCACGCCCTCGAGCCCGGGTGATCGAAAAAGGAAGGATAGGGAACCTTCCAGGACGCCTAGTGCAAAATGCTCGAGTCGACCCCTCGAGGTCATCGACGCCGTCCGAGACCCATCATACCTCGAAGGAAAAATCTTCGAAGGTCACCTCGACGACCTCGAAGCAGACCCTGTCGACGACCACAGTGTCGTCAACGCCGTTATCGACGTCGATGCCGAAACCCTCGGCGCCAAAGGCTCCAGCCAAGCCAGGGAAGCCAGAAAAAGAGAAGGATAAGGTTACAAAGCCTGTATTGTCCTCAGAGCCAGGTACTAGACCTCTTCCTCCTCCTCTCCCAGAGAAGGTTTTCAAGCCTCTCCCCAGAAAGGAGTTTTTCAAATCCATGACCTCAATTTTTGAGGAAGAGGAGAGATCTGATGAGAATGTACCTTTTGGGCTGGAATATGGCACCCCAAATGTCCCAGAATGCTTGATTTCAGAAGAAAGCAGAATGAGGGACTTGGTGGAATCATTACACAATGCAAGTGGCATTGACACATCTCCTGAAAACAACTTTGGCTGAACAGAACCAAGAGAGCATGCCAGTCCATCATACCGTCAATTAATGACAAAGGTATTAGATTACTTAGGATGGGTTAGACCATCAGCCCAATTCATGCAGGATGATTTAACAGACATATTGGACCATGGTCCCACCAAAGACCCAGTACTACCCTTTCATGTAGCCCTGCAAAATAGGGTGGCCAAGAATTGGGAAACTCTGGATTCTATTCCTCCGGTACATAAATCCCTCACCTCAAAATACCGCCCAGCCAGTAGCGACCCCGGCTATCTGTCCAAACACCCAACTGCCGAGAGTCTGGTCATACAGGCAGTCACAGCTTCTAACAAACTTGCATACCCATCTATCCCTCCAGACAGGGACGATAAGCGTGTGGATGGTTGGGCACGGAAGGTATTTTCAGCCGGGAGCATGGCATTAAAATCTGCCAACTCCACATGTACACTCTTTGGGAGTTCATTGCAATGGCGGCGGAGCACATACCAGAAGGGTAAGAAAGGGAAGGGTTCCTAGCCATCATTAGAGATGGAAAGGAAGCCATGCAGGAATCCCTTAAATCTGGATTGGACACTACGGATAGTGTAAGCAGGTCCATGGGCACTAGCACGGTAATGCGCAGATTTGTGTGGTTACGGAAGTCAGGTTTCGCACCGGACGTACAGAACCGCCTTCTGAACATGCCTTTTGACGGGTCTCACCTTTTTGGCAGCAAGGCTGACGAGAGCCTTGAGAGGTTGCAGACCTCAAACGCAGCTGCCAAATCTTTAGGAGCTGCTATTGGGCAACCTCAGCCTTTTCGTGTGCAAGGACAGTCATGGAGGGGACGATCCTATCATTACTACACCTCATATGGAAAGGCGAGAGGAATGGCCAGACCAAGGGGCCAGAAAAAGGCCACTTGTGGTGGATGAGGAAAACGTGATAAACCAGCTCCAGCTGCAGCCTCTCTGCCATCAGCGGCTGCAACATCCGCCACAAAACCGCTTTGAGGACTTGCATCACAAAACACCTGTAGGGGGCAGCTGTAGGCGAGCCATTACTTCAGATGTTTGGGCTCTAGAAATAACAGCCCAAAGTTACTGCCTTCCTGTTCTAACGCAACCTCAAAGCAATCCACCAGGGAGACACCCGTTGAAGTCTTCAAACTCGCTCCTACAGCAGGAAGTTTTAACCCTGCTGGAGAAAGATGCTATAGAACCAGTACCTGCATCGGAGAGGAACAAGGGATGGTACTCCCCGTATTTTTTGATCCCCAAAAAGGACGGAGGACTGAGACCCATCTTGGACTTAAGAAACTTGAACAAGTTCCTCAGAAAGGACAAGTTCAAGATGGTTACCCTTTCTCAGATCCTTCAGGCCCTTCAACTTCAGGACTGGTTGGTGTCATTGGACCTCCAGGATGCTTATTTTCATGTGCCGATTCATCTCAAACACAGAAAATACCTGAGGTTCGTAGTTGGCGACTCACATTATCAGTTTCGAGTCCTGCCATTCGGGTTGACCCCCACCCCGAGGGTCTTCACCAAGTTAATGGTAGTGGTGGCAGCGCACCTCAGGAAATGGGGGATTCATGTCTACCCCTACCTGGACGATTAGTTGATCGGAGCGCGTTCTGCCGAGCAAGCACTGGATCATCTGAAAGTCACCTGCCACTTCCTCCACAAACTGGGCTTCTCCCTCAATTTCAAGAAGTCACAGATGACACCTTCCCAACAGCTTCAGTACATAGGAGCTGTATTAGACACGTCCTTGGGAAAGAGCTCTCCTCCCAAGTCAAGCGCTCAAGGCATTCTTCAGATGGTTTCCAAATTCCAAAATGCCCAAAATCTCCAGGCTTATGACTTTTTAAGGTTGCTCGGCCTCATGGCATCCTGTATCTTTCTGGTGCCAGAGGCACGCTTGAGGACGAGATCCCTTCAATGGGCCCTAAAGACTCAGTGGTCCCAGTTCTCGGGTCAAATGACGGATCTTCTTCAGATTCCGAACAAGGTCAGATAAGACTTTCTATGGTGGACCTGTACAGAGAACATCCTAAAAGGAGAACCTTTTTGGCAACCATGGCCGGAAATCACAGTAGTGACGGACGCCTCACACCTGGGGTGGGGAGCTCATGCCAACGATTTGACAATCAGCGGTCATTGGTCTCCATCGGAGTCCAAACTACAAATCAACCTTTTAGAGCTGAGGGCAATCAGACTAGCGCTGAAGGCCTTCCTGCCATCTGTCAGGGGAAAGAATATCCTGATAATGACGGACAACACAGTGGCCATGCACTATCTGAATAAAAGAGGAGGTGTGGGGTCACTACCCCTGCGCAGAGAAGCAATGCAGCTCTGGTATTGGGCGATTCAGGAGGGATTCTCTTTAACGGCAATTCATCTAGCCGGGGAAGAGAATATGACGGCAGATGCTCTGGGCAGGCAGAGCACGGTATCCCACGAATGGGAACTGGCTCAGGAAGTCATTCAAGAGATCTTCGCCCTTTGGGGAACCCCTCAAGTAGACCTGTTTGCAACCGGAATCAACCGAAAATGCGAAAGGTATTGCTCAAGGGAATTTCCCCTGAGAGGAGCCCTGGGGGACGCGTTTGTGGTGGAGTGGAATTTCCCACTATTGTACGCATTCCCTCCGATTCCCGTCATTCCACCGGTCATCAGTAGGCTGAGAAGGTTTCGGAGCCGCATGATCCTAATTGCCCCGGATTGGGCCAGGAGAACGTGGTCCTTAGACCTTCTAGACATGTCCATCTGTCCTCCAGTACGTCTTCCTCAGAGAGAGAACCTTCTCTCTCAAATGGAGGGTCAGGTTCTCCATCCAGAGGTCAAAACGCTCAACCTTCATGCTTGGTATCTGAAAGGCTGAGATACAGGGATTGGAACCTTCCAGATGACGTTATGGAGGTGTTGCTTTCGGCAAGAAGGCCAGCAACAAAGTCTCCATACCATTGCCATTGGAAAAAGTTTTGCAACTGGTGCAGAGAAAAGAATGTCGATCCTTTTCTATGTTCTATTCCGGAAGTATTATCTTTCCTTTTGACCCTAGCACATAGAGGTCTGAATATCGGAACAATAAAAGGTTACCTTGCGGCGCTTTCCATTTTCAAGCGCTCATCCGAAGAATGCTCCTACTTCAAAATTCCTTTGATAATACAATTCTTAAAAGGACTCACTAATGTGTTTCCTCCTCACTCATTTCAAGTACCGATCTGGGATCTAAATTTAGTCCTAAAATTCTTAATGTGTGCTCCTTTGAGCCTATGCACACGTGTCCATTAAGATTACTAACGTGGAAAACAGCCTTCTTGGTTGCTCTAACATCAGCAAGAAGAGTGAGCGAATTGCAGGCACTGTCTTCTGGGCCACCCTATACGGTGTTCCATAAGGACAGAGTTGTGTTGAGGGTAAAACCATTATTTTTACCGAAAGTAATATCTGATTTTCATTTAAGTCAGAAAATTGTCTTACCCGCATTCTATCCTCACCCCATCCTTCGAAGGAGGAGGAAAGATTACACATCTTGGATCCGAAAAGAACTTTAAGCTTTTACATCTCTAGACTTTCCAGACTTAGAGTGGACAACCAGCTGTTTATAGGTTACACAGGAAGGAAACTGGGTCAATCGGTGACAAAACAGACAATTTCACGCTGGATTGTGCTTTGCATTTCAGAATGCTACAGGCTAGCTCAAAAAGACCCTCCGGAAGGGTTAAGGGCTCATTCCACCAGAGGCATCACCTCCTCCACGGCCCTTCAAAGAGGTGTTCCAATAAGATACATTTGCGAAGCAGCAACTTGGTCTTCGCTACACACCTTCTCAAAATTCTATAGCCTGGATGCTTCCCAGTCTAGGGAGCTAACTTTTGGAAAAGCAGTACTATACTCGGCCATCTAAGAGTATCGAAAAATCTACCCTCTCCTCCAGAGGAATTGTCCATACTGCTTTGGGAGTCTATCTAAGATGAGGAATACGTTGGAGGACACAATCCACTCGAAGAACAAGTTACTTACCAACTGGTAAGGTTCTTTCGATTGGATGTTCCTCCAACGTATTCCCCATCGCCCTCCCTGCCTACCCCTATGTAGATTTTTCTGGGTTATTGCCATCTCAAATCTCGCAAGGCTCATAACTGTCTGCCGGCACAATCTACACAGTACAAGATCAAAGATAAAGAAGGGGAAAAACAGAACTGAGGCCAACGGACGCCGCGTGTGCTACTTATACACCCGATGATGTCACCCTCGATGGAGGCCTTCGAGGGACCATCGACTCGACGACACCGACGCACAGCGCCCTCTGCCGGAAAAATGTCCAAAGAGCAGCAAAGCTGGATGGAATACATCTAAGATGAGGAATACGTTGGAGGAACATCCAATCGAAAGAACGTTACCAGTTGGTAAGTAAATTGTTCTTCCTTTGACATCATTGCTTTAGGCAAGATCAGAAGTTCTATCTTTTGATTTAACCCAAGCCATTTTTTTCCATATCCAAGTACAGTTTCTTAAAAGATGTATTGAATGCGGGCAATGTGATCCTGTGGGCGTTCTTTGAGTTTGAAAATAATCTGGCCTTCATTTGCATAATTCTGAAATGCCAAGCCCTGGTCTACCAGGTGGTCATGCAGAGGATTGGTATAGATGTTGAATAATAACAGGCAGTTGCATGACGCAAGTGGGACACTGTACCTCACCATCTCAGGGTCTGACATACAGTCATCAGTTTTCACTCTATTTATTCTTTTAGTTAAGAAAGCCTCAATACATGTTATGGCCCCATCCAATAAGTGGGCTACTTCCTTCAAACAGTGTAGCAGAATGGAGGGATCTAACATTCCATATGCAGCAGATGAATCCAACAGCATCAGCAAGCATGTATTCTCTTCATCCATAACATTAAGAAGTATGTATTTTACATCTATCAATTCGATCTCTGTACTTCCATATGCACATAATTCCGATTATCTGTCCCCCAACAGTTGCAAGGATTCCAAATGAGCCTTTAGTTCGAATTTGTATGGACTTGTCCAGTTTTTGTAATAAAAAAGGCGACATTTGAGATTAAATTAAATGTTTGATGACATGGCGGCAGATGGCTCAGTAACGAGAGGAGGGGCGGGGGCATAGTCGTTAGTGGTATAGCAGGTGAGGCAGTTGCAAAACCTGTCATGTTGATAGGTGCAGGTCAGAAGTACCCAAGACCTGAGTGCCATTCCGCTTCTTTAGTTGTGGTGGAGACAAGTGGGCGTATGGCATCAAAAGGGGAGAGCCCAAGATCTCAGACTTCAGTGCTTTGGGCCTGGTTAACAACTGATGTGCGGGAGTGTGGTAGGGCTAAAGAAGAGAGCTTATCCATAGACAGATTAGGCTGATGTGCTAACAGATAGGCCTGTGACAGGTATATGTATGGGCGGGGGTGTAGTGGAAAGTTGTAATAGACGTTAGAGGCATGTCAGTATGAGGAGGAGGGAGTAGACCTTAAAAGGCAGGACAACCTAGTGCTAACTCTTCCCTCTTGCCAACGAGTGCCATTTCCTTTCTTTGCTACTGGCAATCTCTCTCCCGCCCTTTCTGTCGAGAGCTAAATTTGACAAAAATACAGCATTGGCCATCTTAATTTCCGAGACCATGGAAACGAAATACATGAACAATAAGGATGAAGATCTAATTAATACTCCCAAAAATATAGGAACATGAATACAAATATAATTTGGAAAACAAATGGCAAAATTCCAATATATTAGACCCATGGAGCATATATACATTGCCCTGGAGATTCCATTACAAAGGTGACGGATCCCACCTTACCCCATCGAGTCCTGTCAGCTCTGCCCTGCTTAGAGTCTGTCTGCCAGGAGTTCAGAAATCCTGTGGTTAACCATACACATTTCAGAGTGTACTTTATAGGGTTGAATCAAGTTTTATGGAATGTCACGTGACAACTAATCGCCATTTGTGTCAGCAGCAGGGTACATTTTTCCAATGGATGTGCCAGTACTTATATGGGCTTTTTTGGACCCTGAATGAAGTCAATCACTGGAGTCAATCACATAGCCTCTAATTACAAAGGCCAACCATAAAGCCACCGAAGTCAATCACTGGAGTCAATCACATAGCTTCTAATCTTAACCCCCTTCCGATAACTAGCCATCCTATCGTTTAGCCTGAAGTTATGGAAACAACTAAATGAGCCTCTTATCAAACTCCTATACGCAGTCATCCACTTTATCCTATACATAACACTGGGATTTTATGAGAAAAACAAATGTTTCCATATGAAAATGGAATCAAGTCATAAAAGGTGATCCATTATCTCCATATGCAAATATCTTTGCAATAGTTAAAAATCAAAGTTCCAACAACACATAACTACTCAAGCATATGCAACTTGTGTTTTCAAAATCAGGGTACTGTGCATTTGAGAATATAAACAGATTCTGATTTCATAGTGATTTGTGGAAAATGAACAGTGTAGAATGTTTTAATCAGTCGACATCGAATTGAGGGGAATTTTTCACCCACCCCACCTGCCCCCAAACCAGGCGCGCACAATTTTCCTTTACCCTTAAGTGTCAGGTTATTATGCAAGTCTATGCAAAAAAGGACAAGCATATTCATCCTTAGCACTTAAGGGGTTAATGAAGTTCTATTATGAATGTTGGACACTCAATTTAATAACGTTGATTCCTTACAGCGTCCCTTCCCTTTTGGAACAAGAAAAACACAGGGTTGCACAGGTCTGTTTATCAACAAAATAGAAATAATTGAATCATATTAAAGATAAACACATTTTTCTTTATAAAAGACCAGTGACAAGAAATAATCAACAAACCATTCACCACAGTTTCCTATGCTACATTTCTAGAACTAGAGACTTTTGTAACACACACCTCGCCATCATTATCTATGCATTTAATTAATCAGAGCATGCATTGTGAGAAACCTGAGGGTATTCTCACTTCTAAAGCCCCTGGATCCTCTTTTCAGGTGGCCAGGGAAAGGCCATCACCCTTGGATCTCGACCCTGGGGGTGGAGAAGTGAAGGCGGATCCCCAGGGTGGAGGTTCTTTTGAGTGGCGAGACATGGTACCCCCCTTTCCCTAATTGTGATCAACCTGAACCTTCCCCAATCTTTATGGGGTATTGTAGGACCTCTCCCCTCATTTCCCCACATTTAACATCTGAAAGTACTGGGAAGACGAGACTTAGAGTGATGAACACTACACCTTTTCACCACTTAGGTACTGAGACGAAACGAGCAGCAGCAGGGAGGCCTGGACAGGAGAGACCAGGGGACCCTTTCCATGTGGAGGCAGCCATGGTGGGGCCTGAAGTGTGACCAGGACGCTGGCAGATATTCCCGAGATGTTGGAGCCTCTTTGGCAGAGTTACAGGAGCTGGTGAGAGGACGCTGCCCGTGCCCACCCCGTGACAAGAAAGTTGCTGGCGCCCACAAAAGTGAAAGCAACATGCGAGCATGGTTCGCTGAGGTCAGAGTGCCAACCTGGGAAGCCGTGAGGAACAGCAAGAGCCTCCGGAGGAAGATGCTGCAAACCGGTGAGTGCTGGGGAAAAGAAAGACACTGGAGAATCGGGGTGCTGTGCCGGGCTACTAAAGCTTAACAAGATGCATATTACCTGAACTGAATGGAAGTTTTCAAATAGCGCTAAATTGCACGTTTTGAATATCGAACTGAATGAAAGTTAAATTCAACATTAAAACTACATATATTGAATACCAAACTAAGTGGAAGTTTTAAACCGCATTACACCACGCATATTGAATGCGGAGCTGAATGAAAGTTTACAACAGTGATAAATCAAACGGGTTGAATACCGAATTGGCTGAAAATACAAAAGTTACACTTATATTGAATATTAATGAACTTTATAAGCAAAACCAAGAATCAATACAGACTAAAAGGAGAATACCCATAAGAAAGCAACCTATGGGTATAGGAATACATGTGAAAGAGTGCAACCAAAGGTGGGAATGAACATGATTACCACCAAATAAACTTTGTGACTAAATACAGTGCGACATGGCCAACTACTGGCAGAGGTGTGTGACAAAGCCAAGAGGCCACAAGGAGAATCTAAGGAAGTGTGCCATTTCATAGAATGCAGAGAAACTGGTGGGGGCTGAGGAACTAGGGGGTCCTGGTTGTGCAACCTGTGGTGGGTGGACCGTGTGGTCTGATAACTGCGCCTAGACCAGTGAGCCCTACATTATAGCCCTACATTATAAAAGTAAAGACACTGCAAACTATACCAGAAGGAACAGTACGAGTGAGCAGGTGACGCTAACCAGAAGGGCCAAGTTGACCTAGAGTTAAGTTGAGCTTTTTAAAGAGCGAATCATCCATTTGTTGTAACATTGAAGTCTTGGGGAAGAGAGCCCTGAGGATTGATGAATTACAACCACACAAATCTCTCCTCAGATCATTGTGAAGCCAACCTTCTTTGCAAGAGAAGACTGAAATGAGTAAAGCGAGATCCCAGGACCACACAGTATGAATTTGTGCATCCTAATGCACACTTAATTGTGTCAATTCTGAATACTGCTGAGTCCCCGGTTCGGGTGACAAAAATGTATGAGGAGCTGATAGGATCCCTCACGAACATGTTGCAATCAAACTTTAAAAAGAACAATAGGGGGATGCATAGCTGGTTTGATGCAGGGTGCAAACAGGCAAAGAAGTGCCTGTTGGTGGTCCTTGAAGACCCGGCTAGTTGTAGGGGAGAAATTATACAGGTGGGGCAGAATACAAACAATTTTAAAAAAGGCACTTCTGAAGCAACAAGCTTGGGAGGAACTACTGACTGCAGTTGCCAGAAATGACTCAAAAACATGTTGGGAGTTTGTGGCAGGAGGGCCTCTGTATCCACACATAGGGAAACACATGTTGAGGCAAAAGCATAAGTGGGCCACTTCTCAGTTGTGAATGGGGGCATAGTAGAGAGACCTACTGTGGGATCACAGGCTTCAGTGATTTAGTTTTCTTTGAGGGAAGTTGTGAAACCGACTGGCCAACAGGCTAATAACAGAGCGTCCGGCCCTCATGCAGTGTCCACAGACTTGTTCAAGGGGGAGGTGGACCTGTGTACCTCTTTGTTGACTATATGTTTTAATCATTTTTGCACACTGGGGAATTTCCATAGTCGTGGAAAAGTGCAATAATATACCCTATATTTAAAAAGCTTTATGGACCTGAGCACCGCTTTTTAAGGTTAATAGATCCAAACTCTGGGCGGTGCTTGAGTCCATGTGGGTGCGCGAGCAGACTCTTGAGGGCACTTTGGCAGGTGCATGAGGGATCTCGGGCATGTGTCCGTTATGAGGAACAGGGACAATGTACCCACTACTTTGATGTGATCACAGGTGTTAGGCAAGGATGTGTACTTGCCCCTATTCTATTTACACTGTAGACAAATGGTCTATTCAAAGCACTTGTGGACTCCAAGGCAGATTTTCCAGGGGTGGGCAAGAAAATGTTTCCCCTTTTAGCTTATGCGGATGACACTGTGCTCATTGCCCGGACCCCAAAAGCACTGCAGAAATTAATTCATGTTTATACCGATTTCATGGTAAACTTAGATCTAAAAATCAACAAACTGAAATCAGCGGTTATGGCCTGCAGGGAGAGGCAGGACAAAAATGAAGATGCATAGTATATATAGCAATGGGTGTTTAATTCCTAGGGTGCAGGAGTCTGATTACCTAGGTATACCTTCTGAAGAAACTTGACAGGGAGCTTTGCATATTTTGAGACCGAGAATCAAAATGTCACAGGCATTGGGTGGGGTTTCTCGATGTATGTAAATGTGTCATGGGGAACCGTTAGGAATGATCTTGAAGTTGTATAATGCCCAAACAAAGGCAGCCTCTAACTATGGGGCCTCATTGTGGGGGCATGAAAATTGTGCCATATTGCAGACCATAGAGAATACATTCTTTAAAAATTACTAGGTCTACCCAGCTCAGCAGCTAACTTTGCAGTCCATGCCAAGCTAGGTGCAAAACATCTGAAAGATGATTGGTATTGGGCCCTTGTAGAACATTGGCTACGAATATGGGTAAACCCCAGAGTAATGGTGACACAGAACATAGTTAAAGCTCTGCTGGGTAGTTCTGGATGGGATATTTTTGAATGTACAACTCTGATAAATGCCCACAGCCTGTTTAGACTTACTAATTTGTTGACTCGCCAGGCGATCATTGGATACAAAGCAAACTTTTGAACATTGGTCAAGAAAAGATGTGAATCAGCGGGGTTGTTCCTGATTTCAAATAGGAAACATGCAATCATCACGAAAATGGACTCTGTACAACCATACCTAATGCGTAATGATGTTCCAGTGGACCGCTGCATTGTGACTAAAGCACACTTTGACTTGTTATTATTACGGGCAAACAGATGAACTGGAAGGGCTTAGTTCAAGCTGCAGCGTGTCTCTGTTGTGGCTCGCCTCGAGAGGACTTACTTAATTCTGTGTTAATGTGTCCCTATTTTAGGGACATTAGAAAACAGACACTCTTATTAATCTTGAAACAATGGAAATTTACTTGGCGTCAACCTGCGTTAATGTTCTCGCTTCAGGCAGAGCCATGTGTTGTAGCCTGGTGTTTTCTTAACTATCTACGCTGGGCCTGGCAAGCAAGAAAAATACTGCTAGAGATACAAAGCTGAAAGGACTGTCATGTGACCATTTTTAATAGATGTGTTTTATTCAAGACCATTTGCATATGTTTGTGATTTTAGGTTTTTATGTAACCTCGTTATATTAATGCTGTGTATTTTAACTGTGCTCATGTTTGATGGCTTTATCTGAATAAACTTATTATGATGATGATGAACTACAGCTACCGTCTTGAGTACAGGACCTCAAGGCCCCTTTTTGTTTGTTTGAACTTAAGTCTGTTGTCTGTCTTCATGATACATTCACAGCATGCACCATGGATTGAATGCATGTGAGTCCAGGATGAATCTCATTTGTGAAAAACATATTTGTTTAAAATATTCCTGCCTATCCAATTCTCTTTACTTTCCCATTATTCAAAATACCACCACCTTTACTCAATAGACATGTCAGAATTTCAACAACATTTTAGACTCAAATGCAACAGACTGCTTGAAATCAATGTATGTAGGTGGCTTGTAGAAAGGGGAAAGTATGATCAACATGTATGTAGGCTAGATTTCCTTCCATGATGATTATATTTAATTATCGTTTAAAAGCATATATTTTTCACTTTTAATGGGAAGCTTTAAACAACGAGAGACTGGGTCGCGAATAATCACCCTCTCCCCTTTGTCTGGAACAGCTTACTTTAACACCAGTATTCTACTGTATGGCGTTTCCAGGAAGTGACTTTAATTACTTTATTTGTCTAGATATACAGACAGTGAGATGTCCTATGCTCTTATGTGCTTGTGCATTGCACAGGAAAGGAGTCCAATATTTACTTATTTCCCAGGATGTACAGTCAGATCCTATATCTCCGCCGCTCAGTACTTACAAATAACACGGCCAGGATTTAATCCAGTTCCCCTTATGGTATCACTCCCCTCAGGATTATTTCCCCCTTTAGATCATACGCGCCTATGAATTTCTTTTGCCTTTATCACAGACAGGTGGGCACCTTCTGAAGGACTGGTTCAATTCTTCCCCTCTAGGAACAGGTGAGCACCAGTGAGCAAGATGGGATCTCTCTGGATGCTTGTGACAAAATACAAATCCGCCTAATTTGCATACTTAAATCACATTAGCAAAATCATGTTGGTAGGCCTGAAGAGAACATCTCAAAATGAACATTTCACAAAAACAATTATTTTGCTGTGACATTCCAATTCAGAACTCTGGGTGAAATAGTAAATCCCACTGTAAAAAGAAATGCGTTTTTCCAATCAAAAATATTAAATAGCATCTGCAGCTGGGTCTGTCACCAACAAAGCATCTGGAGTCTTCAGTTATTTAGCTGTTAGTTCGATGCTAATATTTATGACCCAGAGATCTGGCGTTGATAAGGTCTTTGAAGTTTTGAAATCCTTGGGTCTGTAGATTTTCAGAAAACCTTTGATTTTCCAGATATTTTCTTTTTCTGCCTTCATCATGGCCTGGGTGATCAGATTAGGCAAAACAGAATGGCTGGTCATGCTGTACCATACACAGATGCAACCCATAAACCTGCTGCCTTATGATTTATATCTGATCCAGCCTTCCTAGTGACTAAGTTGCAGGCCAGTTGTTATCTTTATGGCTCTATCCCCCAGGTCATCTCTTTTAGAAAGCACAGGATTTGTTGTCAAATCTCATTTTGGCAGAGGTGGCATGAGCAGAATACAGATGTCAAGTGTTCAATTTTGTCTAATGCTTGATTCAGGTTGCATTCTCCCCATTTTGCTTAAGATGTTACATTTTCCATGTTATCTTTTCTATGAATTCAGTTTATCCACTTTAATAGTTGCAGAATGCTTTCTGGTACTTGCACATCTTTATCGCTGGCCTTGTCAATTATAGTTTTATTTGAGTGACTGCAAAACATTGCACATGAGTTTTGGTCAATGCTACACATTGGTTTTGAACACAGTGCCTCGCTATGCATCTTTTCTTATTAATTAAGGTTTCCCTACAACAGGCCTCACATTTGAATTATTCATTGTCCAATCTTAAACCTGTTTGATTGCTTGCCTCTTAATAATTAGACGCTCTATTTGCAAAGAAGTGAGCAAGGTATGCTGGAAATCTGCGCAATATCCCAAAATATATTGATTATTCTTTCAAGCAAGGTACAAAGGGTTCATAAATTGCGTTCAATCACAAATGTCCAATAAACACGTATTGATTTATTGGGAGTTTTTTAGCCAAAAAACAGCCGACGCGTGTTTCGACCAGCAGGTCCTCCACAAGGCTGTTACAGCCAAAGAAAGACATTGTTTACAAAATCCAAATGTGAAGTTACATAAATGCATAGTCAAAATTATACAAATCGTAAACCCAAGTAGCCACAATTGTACGGATAACAACACAAATTGACCAAAATAATGTTTACGTACCTAGTTGACAATCAAAATCAAGGATGGAAGGCAGGTGTAAAGGAAGGAATGGTAAAATTAGAATTAGAATAACATAAGTTAGCCAAACATAACAAGAGTATAGTCTCATCTGCTGATATATTGCAAAAGCGCAATATTAAGTACTATAGAATAAAGATGCTGTCAATACGCTTGGTTGGGACCATGCAATCCTAGCGTGGATTGAGAAAACTTCATAAAAACTGAGATCGGAGAAGAGGGTGGTTTGCAGGAATGAGGTGCCAGTATCTGAATGGGAAATTATGGCTAAATCAATAAAAGCGTGTCTTGATTAGATCCATGCACATATCCACCAGATGCTCTAAGTGGAAGACTATGGTAAGTTAAAGGTGGGTGAAAGTGGATTCTAAAACCAATGTTAGTTAATATGTTTATCCTATATTCTACTGTGAAGATTAGAAAACCATTTTACCAATCTTGTCAATTGCTGAATTACTCTATCTGAATGGAAATACAGACAATGTTACGCTCAATATCCTAAATTGCTTGTATTGCAATACAATACAATACAACTACCAGCTTATGTTCCTTCAGGAGTCTAGCTCAGCATTGCTGTGCAGTGCAACTGTGCACTCCGTTTCAAAAAAGTGATGAGACGGTTAGCATGAAAAACTGAAATTGTAAGCATTCTCCACAAAATAAATGGATGCTCAAGCCCGAAAGTCAGCTCCTCTGCCCATTTTGATATTTTCAGCCAGTCTTTGGATATGGCAGAAATATATATTAGTGTGCTGTACATTCATTGTTTGTATCAGGCATACACTTTTCTGATAGGAAAATCCATGACTTTCTGGCTCGAAATTCTCCTGTTTACTGCTGCTGATGTGATCACCTATGCATCTGTTTGTCAATCCTACAGATTTGTATCCCAATTTCATTTGAAAACAATGCTGTAAAATGCCCCATATTGTTTTATTTAACAGTCCGGGGGGGAGGGTGGGGGAGGGGGCACCAACCCTGCGAAGGGTGCGGGGCACCAACTCTCCGGAATGATTTCAGTCTCGTTCACTTTGCTTGCTTTCACTAATTTGGTGGAAAACGTCTATGCAACACTACTTTAAAGATCCATCACCCGCCAACCTTTATTATCTTTTTCATTTTCATAGATTTTAAAGTGCTGCCCACAAAAGGGCATTTGAACAAAAACTGCCCACTGTTCAATTGACACCCCTGCTTTAAGGGGACCAGTGGTCAAGGCAATTATAACATTCAGCTTTGTTTGTTTTCCTTTATACCTTTTAACAAGCCTTTATTAATCCGGTAATTCTCGCGCTCTTTTGCATTCCTGTCCCGGAAGGATAGCTCAGCGGCAACGTGCTCGCCTTGGAAGCAAGACGATATGGAGCAACACAGGTTCGATCCCCGGGTCCGCGCTTAGAAACCTCTGGGTATTAGGCGCGTTATGAACCATATCATAAATTCTCTCCTGTGTCTTTGGTGAACTGGTATGTTTTTACTAATTTACAATCGTGTTCTTTTATTTACAATTATGAGAAGCCTGAATATAAGCTATTTATGAAAATGAAATGCAAAATAGAAAAACTTACCCATGACCTCAATGATGCTACAGAATAAATCTATTGTAAAATAAGACCTTGTGATTCTACCCTGCACAGCCGACGTGCAAGGACTGCAGCCCCTCTATTTGATGGGTATTCAGAAGAACTCTACAGTGGTAGTGGTGTTCCCTGGGGTTATGTTCTAGTCACAATAACGTTTAGTATTTGGATTGGAGTCGTGCGCAGAGTCAGTCTGCGTCAGTCAACTTTGTTTTTCTTTCCAAGAGAAGTTGCAGCAACGTGCTTTTCCCCTGTGAGGCCCTGCTAACTGTGGCTGTCCTGTGGCTTTAAGGCTGTAGGTGTGCCTATAACAGCTGAACCAACGCGCGGAGCGTGCGCGGAGTCAGTATGCGTCAGTCCGCGACAGGCGGTTGCGGGCTTACTCCTGTAATGACCGCGCAGTCGGGTCACGGGGGTCCGATCACCAGACGTAAAACCTTGCAACAACGCTGTATGCATGGACCGCTTTAAAGGCTGACTCAGATTCCAAAGTCACGAAGGTAAGCGTTTCTTTGCTTGTTTACACCTCAAAAGACTTATCTGAACCTCTGTCTGACCCTAGGACTTCCCCCACGGCTGGCTCTATGTTTACTTCTATGGTTACTGCTGCAGTCCTTGCCGCTGGAATGGTCCCGCCAGTCGGTGGAAAAGGTCAGGTCCACCTGCAGTCCCGTAATCCCTCGGCTTAAGTACCAGAGGCCGCCCCGTTCAAGGATGTGATCAAGGATGTGACAATCGAGGAGATTACTGAGATAGATGCTGTCTAAGTGTCAGTCCAGAGTGCTCAGAATGCTGATACCTTTCAATACTCGCGTCTACTAACATTAAAAGACTTGCCTCCCGCTCCTCAAAGAACATCTCCATTTAACCTCACAATACAAACAGAGACGAATGTAATCACCTCTGTAACTGTTGACGATTGTTTTTCCCCATTTGAGTTTACTGATGCTGAGTTAATGGAAGAATCCCAATGTGACGACGGAAATGAACTCCAGCATGAACCTGTAGCCCTCGTCACACCTGAAAACATCGAAGATCTGGACGAGGGCCATTTAGAGGTAGACGTTGTTGTTGACAACGTGCACCGGATTACGAGGAAAGCGGACACACGCGATCTAGACTCATCTGTAAGTGCTAGAAATATGTTATCAAAAAAGAAAAAGGATGATTTAAAAGTAACACAACAGATGGCTGCTGAGGCACACGAGCCATGGTGTCTCCCTCAATCCTTTGTCGAGTCAAAGGCATGGTTGACCCATTGTAAGTCGAGACCTTTTGAGTCGTCTTAAATTGCAGTGACAACCCCGATACTCCGCAATACGAACAAAAGGAATCCAGCAAACTCCCACGATTAATCGTATTAGCTTGGGATTTCCTTAGAATGAAACCATCAGTAAATGTTTTGCAGCAGATGAAACCCTGCAAGCCATCCATATCAAGTCAAGTTTGCAACAAAACAGAAAAGCTTCTTCCAGTACCACGAGAACTGCAAGTTCACGTTCAATATCATTACATACATTAAGAGATTTGACTGCCGCCCCAGCCGTGAACACATCTCCAATTAGTGACTCTCACTCAGAGACTGTAAACAGTACACATTCATGTACGGATGAAAACTCTGGGTCTAAATCAAAACCCAGCCTTTCTTCTGCAGCAGCAATGCAGATATACAACAATGTATTGGCAGCCTCATCATCACTCTTACATCCATTCTTGAAGATGTACGAATCCTTGCACAAAGCTTTTAAGAACCAGACATCGCTGATAATAAGCTTAAAAGAAAAGATGGATTAATTTGAAACTGTGACTAATTTCCTTCAAACTCAATTAACACAAGAGGCAGACCAAACAGCGCGATGGCAAGAGCGGTTGAGTGATTTATCCGCTCGACACCATTGTCAGAACGATACCTTGTCTGATGGTTTGCTTGAAGCAGTAAAATGGATGCAACATTCTACTTCAATGATGGTTCAGAAAGCGGAGTCTCCACTGGTTCAAGCCATGGTCATTGTTGACCTTATTGGCCTTCCGTCACCCCAGCCACAAAGACCCTGTTCCAGAGTCTAACGAGACCAACAAAAGGAAAAAATGTAAGCCAAATATAGTAGTGAAATCTGCTAGTTCACATGAAGTTTCTGGTTTTCACGCTCAACACGGCGTTACACAATTGGTGGAAAAGCAATCAAACCCTGATTCTGCGACACATTCTGAGACCAAATCAACCCATGAGAAAGAATCAGTTACTGAAATACCTGATCAAATTCATGCGTCAAACCAACTAAACAAGTGTAAATCCTCGAGTTCTACTTCAGTAAGTACGTTAGTCTCTTTTGGCATATTTGAAGGAGCTGCCAAATCGATTGTACTAAACCTGAAGTCCGACCCGAAAATCACCTCAAAAACAATCACTCAACAGGATTTGTCCTCGGTAACAGGAGTACAAGGCTCCAAAAGAGGCAAATGTGCAACGAAACAAAGGAAATGCATCAGAAATATGACTCCCTCATCAAAATCAGGGTTGTTCTGCCAAAATGAGACGTCTAAGATCCGCGACACAACAATCATTTCATCTGAGGACAACTTGACCTCTGGTCAAGGTCGTTTATTGTATCCTTCAAATAAACGACAAAGAGTGAAACTTGAATCGGAAAGATCAGTGAGTGGGTCACCTGCGTCAGTCACCAACCTTTGCGATCTCTCGACCTACTCTGACGAATTTCCTAATGACCAAGTATCGGACCAACCTCATGTGGAAATGATGCAACAGGAGATGGCCCCTTGAAGGTCATAAAACCGGCAGTGCAGTGTGACAAGAACTTCGATGGGAAGAAGGGCGAATCAGAGCGAACATCCAAAATGACCTCAATACTGAACCCTAAACAAACTACACTTCAGAAAAATAATCAGGCCCGCTATTCTTCTCATGTCCATCTAACCTCAAACTCTGGTGCAGGGATTCCGATCTGCAAATTGAGACTACAAAATCTCCACTCTGACGTCTGTGAACTAAACTTGAATCGTCATGATGTGCTGAAATTATTGAATTGCATTCCTTCCCTTCACACAATCATGTCTGATGACATCAGAATAGTTGAGTATGCCACAGAGAAATGTGACCAAGTTCTTCTACACATTGTTTCAGCCTCTGTCCGTAATACCATTTTGAAAGCATGGGAGGAATTATTCGTTTTTGGTTTTGACATAACTGTCGAACCTGTGTCCTCCAGGCCTAGTGTGGCCGCTTGAGTCCAAGGACCGGGACACATGAAAATCAGGAAAAAAGACGCGTCGAGCTACGACAAGCCATCTCAATGTCAGTAAACACAAGACATTGCAACAGTGGTCGAAGTGTAAGAAAAGTAGTAGTGGAACTATGGTCCCTGCTGGCCTGGCCCGCTCCTCACAAACCCCATTGCCCTACCCCCTCCCACACGCAATACAAACCCCCAAATAAATTTGCCTGCTGTTTAAGGGAACGTTTAGTGCAGTGCACTGAAAGTGCAAGTTTCAACTTCCTCCTACACCGTTATTTTAAAACGAAACCGTTCCGGAACGGTTTCTTTTTAAAATAAAAGTATAGGAGCTGTAAAACCTAATATAAAAATGTAGAGGAGCACTGCTCCCAACCGCTCCCGCTCACTTCGACCACTGCATTGCAGTGATAACACCTTCAAGCGACCCGCTCACTCAAAAGCGAACTCGAACAAGATAGCTGGCCGGCGTTAGCCACGACAGGCGGCAACTGAATGTACGTGTGAATTCTTATCTTGGAACACCAGAGGATTTACTCATTTATTTAACAACTTTGACGTCCCGCTGGAAAAAGTATTCGTAATCTGTCTCCAGGAGACCTGGTTGTGTGAGCCACCATCAAGGGATGGTTTTGTCACCTTACTAAAACCAGCCATAAAAAAATTCAAAGGGGAGACCGTCTTCAGGCCTCCTGATGTTAATAAAAATCAATCCCTGGTGGCAAATTGCGGATTCTTTCTGTCCTAATCCTTTTGTCCAAGGAGCCTTGCTTCAGACGCTTGACGAAAACATCTCAACAAGGAAACATATGCTTATCATAAACTGGTACTGGAACCCCGAGAAAATAAGTACAAGGATGTTTCTAAATACAATTGCATCATATATTGATAAGGCTCTCACTACATACAGGAATTTATTAATCATATGTTGCAGAGACCTAAATTGTACATGGTTCAAACTTGACCATACATCTCAGCTCTTTATGCCCTTACCAAGTGACGAGGTAACTGCAAGGGGGCAGCAGTGGAGACTTGCACTTCATAATCGTAACTGTAAAATGGTTAATGGAAACGTAACAGGGGACCAACCTCCAAAGGCAACCTGGTCAAATTCAAAAGTGCAGACAATAATAGATTATTTTTGGGTATCTCGAAACCTATTTGAACAAGATATGTTGCTTGTAGTATGTGAAATGCCGAACAGCGACCACAAACTCCTTCCACTCTCTTGTATGGTTGAATGGATAATGTGCAGTAAGAAATATGAAATTCCATTAATAGTCAATGCAGGTGGCAACCGTCTTCGGATTAATGGTCCTCAAATTCAAATTCTAAGTCAGTGTCTATTCCTTCATAACGCAGCCCTGTTGGTTGATTATGCTCCACTACTCCTTGACTTTATTACCGTTAAAGCTTCTGATCGTGTGATGGGAATAAAGCATAAACACCGATCATCCACGATACTAATAAAAGCAATGCAAGCGATGCAACGTGACATCAGAGCACTAAAAAAGTCCACGCAAACACTTGTGGGATGGATATCAAAACTGCAATTCAATCGCGACGACAAGTATACCGAAATTGGTTAAAATCCCCAAAAATTATAATCGAACAGGACAAAGCTGAGACTCTAAGGAGTTGGTCTCAAAGAATTCCTGCGAAATCTGGGGAATTTTGAATACAGGAAATTCACGTCATTCTTCTTCACTGTCTAATGAAATTGAAGCTGCTAAATTGGAATCCCATTTCGTGAACATCTTTAGCAACTCTTCAATTGAACCATTGACAGATCTAGAAAATGATCTGAATACATGGGACCTGCAAATTCCTTTAGAAGACATCGAGCTTGCAATACGGGGCCTGAAAAGATCTCATGCAGCTGGCCCTGACCTGATAACAAACATGATGCTGAAAAAAAACGACACGCAATGGGCAGTCTTTATTGACTACTGTCTTCTTCAATGTCGATCCCCAAGTCTTGGCGTGAAGCAATAATCGTGCCAATATACAAGAAGGGTAATCAGGCAGATCATAACTATTGCCCGATTGCCCTGTTGGACACCATAGGCAAAATCTTTGCCTCCTTCCTACGACAAAAATTGGTTTCATCGTCCATGTGTGAACAGATCTATGACATTCGGCAAACTGGATTCACCAAAGGAGTCGGTGTGGAAGTCAATCTTTTGATATTAAATATATTAAAACTTGAAACTCTAAAGGCAAAAAGGAAGATGTATTTGGCATTCATTGATTTACGTGGAGCGTTCGACAGTGTAAATCGTGGCTTGTTATGGCAGAAATTGTCAAGCTGGAACTGTCCTCGTAACTTAGTTGAACCGATAAAAGCTTTACATTCCGACACTGTCATTCGGATAAGACTAAACAATCAGGGTGATCTTTCGAAGAAAATACCAACAACAAAAGGCGTGAAACAGGGTTTCCCTTAAGCCGCTGAACTCTTCAAATTGTTCATTTCCGATCTACCAAAACATCCTAATCATGTCCGTTGTTTTCCGCCAAGACTCAACAATACGGAAATTGGATGTATAATCTATGCGGATGACCTTGTCCTATTGGACTCAACCCAGATTGGCCTACAATGGCAATCAACAAACTTACAACAATACGTGAGTGCTAATGACCTAGAACTAAACATCGAAAAGACCAAGATAATGATCATCGGTGCATGCAAATCCAAAAAGCAGAAAGCCTTCAGGTGGAGAATTGACGGAAAATCATTAAGTGTGGTCAACTCTATCCGATATCTTGGCTTAATGTTCAATAGGTCATTAAACGAACATCATTGTAAATCGGAGCTTGTGAATCGCATGATTCAATTTAGCGTCCAGGGACATTTGATAAATAAGAATTACGGGAAATTCACTCTTGCTCCTGTTCTCACTTTTTATGCTCAAGAAGTAGTCCCTACAATCACCTTTGTGTCGGAATCTGGGTGGAATATCGATGCTCAGTTTTGGCAGAAGCTGGAAGGTCTATTCTGGAAGTCGGGTGCTGAGGCTTCCCTCTTACATCTCGATGACCTTGATACGATACGAACTATCATTGAATTCCTTGCATGCTTGCGTCATGTGGAAATCCCTGATGGCAATGCGAAAGATGAATTTGAATCCCCTGGCTCTGTCATTTCAAATCTCTTCACCTAGATCAGGCCCTGGGAGGCCAAGTCTGCTAGACGAATGGCGGCAGCTGCTGGATGCAATTCTATCAAACGGCGATCTGAACCTAAGTGACTTGATATTGCAACCTCAACGTATTAAAAGGAAGTTCGAATCCTGGTGTTGGATCCAGAATTATGACCTGCGACAAAAAATGCCATCTACCTTGAACTCGGGCATTGGAGCTCACAAACTAAATGTCCAGTGTCGATACTTAACAAACTGTCCTTCTCGCCACCAGCGTGACCAATTCCTCAGGCTACGTCTAAACGCTCTGAAAACTAAGGAGATGCTGTGGCGCCGTCACATTAATGAAGTGAAAGATAATCTTTGTCGATTTTGTCACAATGAAATTGAAACAACCGAACATTTACTTACTGAATGCATTCCGACCACTGCAAGTCGGACGCGACATCTGGGGGATTTTATCCCCGCTGCCATGAAAAATCAAAATTGGTGGTCCTATGCATCCGCTGGTCACAATGTTAAACTGAGCTGTGCTGTCGTGAACTTTATGCATTCACTACAGCTGAATGTAAATTTGTGACCTCTTGACTTTTTTAGGAAATCGTTTGGTACTAGCTAAAGCAATCCTTGAGGGTATATTGTTGAACCTGGAGGCTTGGAAGTCACGGAGCTGTTAGTTGTAACAAAAGTTTGGTGTCTCAAATGCTCGCATTTGGGGCATGTTGAGCTGGCGTTTCAATAAAAAAAAGAAAAAAAAAGAAAAGACCTTTTGTCAATGAAACTCATATCTCTTATTTTTTTTTTATTTTTTTTATTTTAATTGTAACAATTAGTTTATAAATAAACTTCAATTACAATAAGAAATCCAATTTTCACATAAATATACAACAAAACAAGAAAACAAAACAACCATACAACCAAAACGAAACAGCACATTCTATGAATTCGCAGGAATAGGAAAATAGATGAGTAAATGAATAATGAATAAATGAATAAATGAATATTGCCAACATATTGCCAACATATTTCCGGTTAGAGCGAATCCTCAGTCAAAATGTTTTCCACAAACTCACATACTGCACATTTGAGCGAAACATTTGATCCAGATAGGATCCAAAACCACCATCTGTCCATATCTTCATCAGCTGGAGCAAAAGGCCCAAGGTAGCGAGTTTGTTGCTGTGATATGTTGGAGCACTCAATGATCAGGTGTTTTACTGATTCAACTGAGTTTCCACAGAACCTACAGAGGTTATTCTCGATAAAAGTAGTAGCTCTTCGTCGCCATTGGATCTCCTTGGTTGTGATAACATTCAACCGTTATCTCATAAATTGATTGCGATGTTTTCTTGAAGGAAATTTTTGGAGATATCTAGGTAATTGATCTAGACGGTTTATTGATGGCCCTAAGTCGATCGATGAAGACAGAAGATTTCTATGTTCTAAGTTTTGGATCCAGTTCCACTTTCTTAGTTTCTGTTTTGCGAGTTGGGGGGTTGCTATTAGTGTTTCCCATTTTATATCTGCAGAGTCCAGAATCGTTTTTAAATCACTGCACCACAATAACATAATACCGCAAGATTGTTGTTTGGTTGCATTTGCAAAGATTTGATAAGCCGGAGCTTGATCTGTCATTGACATTTTCCGTAACAAGGCCAGCGATTTCCAGACAACTATGTTGTACATTGATTCAATTCCAAGTTCATGTCTTATAGAAATCATTGAGGTGCCCTTTGGAAGCTTAAGAATGCGTCTCCAAAATAGGCCTTCAAGGGTCGGCCACAAATGATAGTCAAGATTCCAGCCGGCCTCAGCTCCAAAAGTGATTGAAGGGATCACCTTTTGAATATAGAAGGTTAGTACTGGTTTTAAGGTAAATTTCCCATATTCAGCATGAAGCTTGGCCCCTTGTAGCGCAAAGGTCAACATACGTTGTTTAAGATCAGACATCCAATCATGTTCTCTGATTGAGGTGTTAAAAAGGATGCCTAGATACCGAACAGATGGTACGAGTTGTAGCTGTAATGCGTCAAGTTTCCATCTAAAGTTCTTAATTTGTCTTTTGGAGGAATTTCCAATCGCCATGATCTTGGTTTTCTCCACATTAATTTGTAGCGAGTTGTCACTCAGATATTTTTCCAGGGCTAATAAGAGTCTCTGAAGACCAATTGGGGTTGCGTCCATTAGGACAATATCGTCTGCGTAAATTGTCCAACTGTTGCTGTCGATGTTTGGGGGGAAGCATCGTGTCTGAGAGAACGCTTCAGATATGTCAGCTATGAATAGTTTGAATAGTAAGGCAGCAAGGGGGCATCCCTGTTTTACTCCCTTGTTCGTACTTATTCTCTCAGTGAGTTCACCAGCCTCGTTGATTCGCACTCGGATTGAGGTTTCATTATGGAGGGCCATAATGGGGTACAATAAATCAAGCGGACACGACCAGGTAATCAGTTTTTTCCACAATTTTGTGCGGTCCAGAGAATCGAACGCTTGTTTCATGTCAATGAATGCAATATACAGGTTTTTGCCTTGTTGTAGTGCTTTTAATTTCAATAGGTTCAGTATGGTTAGATTTACCTCAGTTCCCACGCCCTTTGTAAAACCTGACTGTCTTATATCAGAGTGTCCTGAGCTGATAGCCCACTTTGCCAGCTTCTGTTGTAAGAAGGACGCAAATATCTTACCCAAGATGTCTAAAAGAGCAATTGGGCGATAGTTCACCGGATCTTCTCGGCAACCCTTTTTAAAAATAGGAACTATGATGGCCGAGTTCCAAGTTTCAGGGATTAGCTTTGTGATAGCTATCGCTTGGAATAGATGGTAAATAAAGGTTGTCCAATGCTCATTGTTGGCTTTTAGAGTGGCATTAGAAAGGCCATTGGGGCCAGCCGCTCGAGAGTTTTTTAACCTTCTAATTGCAGATGATATGTCCTCTCTTGTTTCAATTACATCCCAAGGCTGGACCACATCACACCTTTCGTCTATTGGCCGGTTTACCACAGTTCCAAAGACCTTGGCAAAATGTGTTTCCCAACTAGCCTTGGAAATACCATGATGCGTCTTTGCTTGATGGAATGTTGCTTTGTGGTTTATGATGTTCCATAGGTCCTTTGTCTGATGACAAATGATGATCTTCAAGATACGTTCTCCTCGTTCTTGATCTCTCATTGTTTTGAAACATTTCATCCAATTTCGGTACTTCACCTTTAGATGTTTCATTTGCACCATAGTACTGGGATCTAAGTTTTTCTTTAATTTCCTCAATTCACGTTGCAGCTGTTTTTTTTTTAGAGATACCAATGGACTAAATTCATATTTTTTTAAATATGAACAGCTGTTTGAATGATTAAATTTTGTTCGATAGTCTACCAACAAAGCAGTGTAATTTAATTTGTCATGTGGAGCTGTTTCTTCAGAAGACATAATTTCATTAAGGTTTCTCAATTGCTTAGTGTTTATTTTTAGTCGATTTCCTCTTTGATTTACCTCAATTGGCTGAATGAAAAGCTCTTCATTTCGTGGCGAAAATGCCTTTAGGGTTAGTTCGAGCGGATAGTGATCACTCAATTGTGATTTCAAGACCTTCAACTGGACGATGTCATGAAACATGGTGTTTGATGCCCAAACATAGTCAATGATGGTTCCATTTCCATCACGCTGCCATGTAATGTTTGGGGGACAGTCTCCTTTTGTATGACCATTGAGCATATAACAATTCCTAGCATTCATTGCTGACTGAAATTGATAACCTCTACACGAGGTTTGTGGTTGCTGCTTAAATTTAATCGTTTTCAGAGCATCATCAAACCACGAAAAGTTCAAGTCACCGCATACTAGTACTTGTAGATCGGACAGCAATTCCATAGAATCATCAATCAGTTTTGTTATTGTTTGAATAAAATGACATGAGGAAATCATTGCTGTATTCCAATAGATGTTAATGAGCAAAAGATGCTTGAGTGTTACGCTTGATCTACAGCTGTTTTGAAGAATTGTTCCCTGGACGAACAAATTTGGAGAAAAAGAATGCAAAATTTCCCATCCAGAGGCGTTATTTATCATGGTCAGGAGCCCAGAGAATGGTCGACCAAACTGGTTTTTCCCGGCTGGGTTTAGAACGATGGAATACCCGTCTCTGTGCGGCAACTCCCTCAACCATGTTTCCTGGAGGCATATAGCAAAACATTTTTCCAAGGATGGTTCAAAATTTTCGAACAAATGCCGAAAGCCTCTGGTGTTCCATGATAGAAGGACATTCACATCGTCCTTAATGTCCTGCAATAGCTAAGTCCTGTTCGAATGATTCTGTGAGGCACGATTGAAGACGGCATTTTGATGTCCGACTGATCTCTGTCTGATATTAAATTGTTGTCGTAAAACTTCACGGCGTTGTTCGTGAGTTTGCTCTCGATCGTGAGGCACATCATTTCCTCTTCTTTCTCTTTGTGGGTTGGCTTCTAATGTCAAATCAAAGCCATACGACAGTAACTCGTCTTTTGCTGCAAGCAAGGCATTTTCAACTGCCTGAGAGGTGATATGCAGATAGACCATATCTAGAGAGTCCTCATTGATGTATTCCACAATGGTTATATCATTGGACGTTATCGTTCTTAAAGATGGAAAATTATGTAGTAGTCGCATCACATTACTACGGTTTAGGTTGACCTCGTTTGAGTCTGAGAAAATATTCTCTAATCTTAATCTCCAGAGATTTTGTTCCTGTACAGATTTCATAGGTGCAGTTACTATTGGATGACGTTGCTTTTGCTTTTCCCATTGTGCAGCTGTCATCCTGGGATTCAGCTTTGTAGTGGATAATTGTTTTTGATGTTGTACAACAACCTTTTCGTGTTCTCGATTTTGGGATTGTGAGGCTGCACCAGAGGTGTTGGCATTTGCACGCGTGGGGGCCTTCTTTGTTTCACCATTTTTAGATCTGGGCGCCTGATGAATTTTTCTCGGACCTTGGGGAGGAATTAGAGCAGGGCGAGAAATTTCGACTGCCTGTTCTGATTGCATCAATTCGACCGATTCGTCTGAATATATCGAAAGATCACATAGGTCAGTGACACTTAGATCGGACTTCTTTGAACCAGAATCAGATTCACATCTTCGTCTTTTATTTGGATTTGGTGGTTCAGCTGCATTTATTTTAGGGATTTCTTTCGACACAAAATTTCTTGAAAGAACACCATCTCGCTCACCCTGATGGACATTTGATGGATTGCGAGAGAAAAGTCCCAGCTTTTGTGGTGTCGACAGATTTCTCACAAACTGTTTCGTTTTTGTTCGAGCATTGCTCGTTTTAGTTTGCCGCTTATTTACTATCAGTTTGTTGGCAGCAGTTTTTGTGGAGTTTACACAAGATTTGGATGGAATCGAAGGAACAAAGAGTTTAGCGGCTCCAGTGAAGATGTCAAAGGTGTTTACAGGTCCTTTTGAGAGTGGTGCAGGAGGGTTTTGTGTAGTTTGAACTTCTTCCACAACATCCGCAGACAGGTTGGGGTTTTGTGGTAATGCATCTGTACTCGATTGCACTTTATTCAAATGAATACGGTCAGGCTGATCAACCAAGAGGGGTGCCACTTGTGAATCCAACGACACAACAAATTCAGTGTTCGCGTTGTCGAGTTGCGGTGTGCCAGGACTCTTATCTAAAGCGGTACTGGAATTGGAAATGTTAATTGGTCCGCCTTGATTTTCATTTTTTTTTTTTTTTCATTTTTTCTTGAGTTGGTGTTTGATCTCTCTGCGGGATGAGGAAGTCTCTCTTTTAATGGACCTTCAGGTTCCATATTGTTCAGGGGGCGAGAGTGCCGACACCACTTAATTATTTCTAGGATCGCATCCATTTGGGCATTTTTATCTGTGTGGTCCTTCATTGCGAGATCTCCTAGTCGGTTTTGCCATTGAAAGGAAATTTCCGCTTCACGTTCCACTCTAGTCATTAAATGAATGTTATTTTCTTCCAATGATGAGACTTTGTTTAATAGATTATGCAGTAAGGCATTTTGATCTTTTACAAACTCGTTTAATGTTTCAAAGAGTTTGATAAATGGAATCAAGGCTAAAGATGAAGCCGCCAGAACATTATTGTGTATCTGTATCCCGGCTGCGACCGATAGATTTTCTTTGTTGCAAGGAATTGACTCAGATTCAGAAATTGAAGGTTCATCGTTTTTGCTAGAGCTCCATTCATTTCTTGGAGAGTGAGAGGCTGTTTTGGTACTATGGTGAAAACGCAGATTTTCCATCGGGTCCTTTGAGGAACATGGTTGTGATTTTCTTGTCATAGGGATGCCTATGTTGTGGATGTTTAGTGCATCTTTTTGCTGAGGTGTGCTTGTGCAGGATTTAAACATAACATTTGACTTTTGAGCGATCTTCGCGTCTTTCTCACTGTTAATTGGCGGCTTTACTTTAGTTGTTGATATGATTTGCGGAGCCATCGAGAAGCTATAAATTAGTTTATTTTTTACGGCTTGATAGTCCGCTGTCAGCCGCTCCGTCAGCCGCGCTTCTCGTCCCGCTAAGTCCACTCCTTGACTTTTTTTATGAGTAGACATAAGCAGGGGAGGTAAAAGGGGTTGAGGTACTGTGGTTTCTGATGGACGTAAGATTTCACATCTTTGTAAATCCGATGCGAGGGCAGGATCCGTGGACGCAGTGACAGTTCTACTGACTATAGAGTCGCATGAGATATCATTATTTAGAGGCGGAATGAAAGAAAAGTTTGTTTGAATTTCGGGCCCATTTGGTATCTTCAGGGCCAGTAGTTCTGAATCCGTTACGTCAAACGGCGAAGGAAAGGAAGCAGTATCAATTTCAATCATAACATTTGACTCAGAAGGATGATGCTCAATTACCATGTTTGATACTGCGAGTGAGTCAGGTTCGGCCAGAACTGTGTGCGGTATCAGGGTGTTATGGCACACGTTGACTAGCTCATTAGAGTGAAGTACTTGTGTCGAGTTGTCAACCAACACGACTTGTTTGATTTTGTTAGTTTCATCACCGTATGCAACAGGCGACAGGTGAGTTTCAAAGTCGAAAACGACAACAAGTGCCGCAGTATTTTCAGTCCGCGTACTCGCTGTGTTTGCAGCGGCGCTTTCAAGAATTAAGGTCTCGTCATGAGACGTGAAAGTAGACTGAGAATGCGCTATATGAGTCTGTACGACTTTCACGTCGACCGCTGACACTGCAGCTTGCTTGACGGAGACGAGGGATGTTCTTATTTCAAGATTTGCTTCAAGGTCGCTAGAGCTGTCAGTGTGAGGTTGTGTGGAACTGTGGGGAAGACTTTCAACCACAGCTTGATCTAGGTGAGGGGGAGGGGAGAGGGGTGGAAGAGGAGCACAAGCTGTAATGAGGGGGAGGGGGAGGGAGGAAGAAGACGGGGTGGGTAAGGAAGAGGGAGGAAAAGGGAGAGGGAGAGGGACGGTCGCATTTGTAGAGACACCAGCACCGACAGCTGGCAGCACAGGTTCGGTTGAGTAAGAGAACTCACCACGATTCCGAGCATTCAAAGTTGATTGCCGCGTCTGCGGACGAATGTCAGTTACCATGGTATCTCTTACCGGTGGTTGGCAGTCTTGAATTGCAACTCGGCGCGTCCTCAGCGATGTAGGCGGACTGGAGGCAGACTGGACTCTGCACCGGACTCCGCGCCGCGCGCGCTGGAGAGGTTTTTAAACAGTTAGCCCAGCCCAGTGAAAAAAGAAAGAGGACTGAACACGTAGTGCAGCTCCTCAATGTAGCACAACACAGCAAGGACTGGAGGCAGACTGGACTCTGCACCGGACTCCGCGCCGCGCTCCGCGCGCTGAGAGGTTTTTAAACAGTTAGCCCAGCCCAGTGAAAAAAGAAAGAGGACTGAACACGTAGTGCAGCTCCTCAATGTAGCACAACACAGCAAGGACTGGAGGCAGACTGGACTCTGCACCGGACTCCGCGCCGCGCTCCGCGCGCTGAGAGGTTTTTAAACAGTTAGCCCAGCCCAGTGAAAAAAGAAAGAGGACTGAACACGTAGTGCAGCTCCTCAATGCAGCACAACACAGCAAGGACTGGAGGCAGACTGGACTCTGCACCGGACTTATAGAACTGGTCTCGGCTAAATATGCAGTGGGTGTTTTCTGTCCCACACAGCATTTCTGAATTTTGATGGTCTCCGTGTTTACAGTTTGCATACAGATATTACAACATTCACACACTTGTGTACAGAGGACTACACAAGACTTGTTGAAAAAATTGGGAAGTTAAAAAAACTAAAAAGGGAGATGGAAGCCATCTTGTCATTGAAGGCTAAACGTAGTCTATTCTAATCGCTATGTGCTTACTTCGAAAAGTGTGATAAATGCGACAGATGGCTCGCATACAGATTGAGAAAGGAAAGCACTGAATCGGCTGTCACTTCGATCACAGAATCTGATATTGGATCACTTTTGACCCCAAACGGATCAATATGGTGTTCCTTCAATATTATATAGATTTGTACCATAATGAGCTGGGCATTTCTGGAAATGGGAGGGAATTTTTTGGCAATCTTGTAATCCCAAACATTTCAGACGCTGAGAGTTTGCTTCTTGGTGCTGATCTGTCAATTGATGAGTTGAAGACTGCTAGCTCTAAGTTGAATACAAGTAAAACCCCGGGCGTGGATGGGCTTCCGGTAGAATTTTATAAAATATTGCCAAACTCGGCTCTTGAATTATTGAAAGATATGTTTTTAACGAGTAGTGCTGAAAGGGCACTACCTGAGAGTACGATACATGCTTCGATCTCAGTTTTTTTAAAGAAGGGCAAAGACAGCAATCTGCCGTCAAGCTACAGACCTATTAGCCTTATTAATTCTGACAATAAAATTCTATCTAAGGTTTTGGAATTGAGAATTGAAAAGTTTCTCCCAAAATTGATTGGCAATGAGCAATCTGGTTTTATGAAAAACAGGCGCACTTCTAGCAACATCCGTAAACTAATTCACACAATGGAAAAAGCGTATAGTTCGGATGTAGATGCTTCTGTCTTTTCACTCGACGCTAAAAAGGCATTCGATAGAATAAACTGGGAATACTTATATTCTGTTTTGCGTGAGATGAAAATTGGCTATGTGTTTATCTCTTGGATTTAATTATTGTATGCCAATCCCACAGCTGATGTGAAAACGAATGGGGTTACATCTGAATCCTTTAGTCTTGAACGGGGAACTAGGCAGGGGTGTCCACTTTCACCGCTTCTGTTTATACTTGCGATCGAGTCGTTGTCTATTGCACTTAGGTACGAACCTAAGATGTTTGGCGTCAGCTGCTGGGGAATTACGCAGAAAGTTTGGTTCTATGCTGACAATCTTTTAATTGTCCTTCAAAAATTAGATGTTTCTCTCCCTGGCTTGTTGCAAACTCTGACTAAATTTCACAAAGTGTCAGGCTACAAGATTAATTGGCTAAAATCAGAGGTCTTACCACTCACTCATAGGTGCAATAAAGCACTAGTCACTGGCATGGGTTTTAGGTGGTGTGATGTCATGATGCGCTACTTAGGTATCTGGTTGACTCCATCTGTTGGTGATATGGTAGAGGAAAACCTGAAAGAAGTTAGTAAAGACTTCAAAATGGATCTGGAAAGGTGGTCACTCCTAAATTTGTCACTCTGGGGCAAGGTCAACGCCCTCAAAATGAATTTAGCTCCCAAGGTAAATTACATAACTGGCATATTACCCTTAAAAATCCACAGTCACTACTGGAAGGAACTAGACCACATGATGCAGGAATTTCTTTGGGATAGGAAGCCTCCTAGACTCAAGATTTGGAAATTACAGCTTCCAGTTGATCAAGGTGGATTGGGGGTTCCAAATTTTAGAACAAATCAATATGGCTTTTTCAGCCCAGTCATTCATTCAATTTCTGAACGCTGAATCAGATCCATGGGCTAGTGAAGAATCTAATGCCTATGGCCCACTAGGTCCTGAGGCTCTGTTAACTACTATTTCGAAGGAACGTGGTAGTAAGTCAATTGTTCTCGAATTTCTATGGTCTGCTTGGTGTGATTTGTTGGAACTGTTGGGACAGATGCCTTTAAGTGTCAGCGAGCATCACTCTGGTTGAACCCCTAGATTAGAGACAATAGTAGAACACTATTTTGGCCTGAATGGTTTCTTTGCGGAATTAGATGGATTAGTGATCTAAGGAAAGATGATAGGTGGCTTACTGCGAAGGAGGTGAGAGAGAGGTGGGACATTGGGGGCTTTTCAGAGTCTGCCTACAGGCGTTTGAAGAAATCTGTTGGTAGTATTGATTGGACTAAAACTCTTGATTTGCACATTTTTCTGACAAAACAAAAAGGTGAGGGTGGATTGGCTAGCAGATTGTATAAAATGATTGCTGCAAACTATAATGGTAATGATAGACTGCCGGAAGAATGGAGTAGGAGCATTGACTTTGATATTTCACCTGAGGCTTGGCACAATATGTGCAAGAATATAGTTTTATGCTCTGTAAATCTTGGAGAGGGATCTCGACAGATTAAAATACTGAACCGAGTTTATTAGTGTTCAGTTTGTCAAATACGGATGAATGTTGGGGCTGTGTACAGGACGCCTGCTCCCTTGAACACATGTTGTGGAGCTGTATAAGAGTCTGTGGTTTTTGGGCAGAGGTGTGTGAGGCATGTGTCACAATACTGGGTGTGAGTCTTGATTTGGATTTGGATTTTAAAACGATGATTCTGGGAGATGATATAGAGTTAAATGAACTGAGTTCCGCACAAAATAAGTGGTTGTTCAGGGGTGCTATAATAGGCAAGCGCCTGGTTCTGGTTCCATGTGATTATTCTGCCGCAAAAATATCGCGATGCAAAAATATCGCCATTTTGTGGCGAAATTCACAATGCACCCTGCGGGGGACACCCCCGCAACCCTGCATCATTTTTTTATGTGCAGGGGACACCCCCGCTCCCACATAATATCCCCAATAAAAATATCGCCTTTGGCGAACCAAACGGCCATATTTACGGCAATACTTTTGTTGGGGATATTAATACCTGATACCCTGGTTCTTCGGGAATGGAAAACGATTGCTCCGTTAATGGACAACTGGGTTGATGAGATGCACAAACTGTCTATGGTGTTAAGAATGATCTATAAACTGAAAAACAAAATGAGCTCACATGACAAGATCTGGGGAAAATTCACTGATTTTTATTAAATAAAGGATTAGTGTATTTTTATTTTTTAGGGTGGTTTTGATAGGGTAAGTAGTAAGGTGTTTGCTGTTTTTGCCTTTGTACATTACTTCTGTAACTTGACGTTGTGCTCTTGTTGTTTGATTGTTTAATGTTAGGCTTGTAAAATGTAAATAAATAATAATTTAAAAAAAGACTTGTTGGCCTTACAGTATATTAACTAAAATCAGTTTAGAATTTGCACATGACTGGGCTCGATGCCCGGCCCACCTCTCAGATTCAGCATGCATCAAGTCTCTGCATTTAAACAGTGTGATTAAGGCAATCCCAACGACATTGGTAAGACATTCTCAACATTTCCAGATGCAAATCCCTTAATTGGCTAACTCTCACAGGCTATGCAACATCTTAGAAGCCACCTGTTGCTTTGAGTGCTTCACGAAAATGAAAATAAATGGGTCTCCTGGGTAACCTTACCTATAGCCAAAAACTTTACTTATTGATTCATGTAGGTTTTTCGATTGCAATAATGATTTCCTCGTTTGAAAGTACATGTGCAAGAATATATTTGACTGAAAGACTTTGTATTGTTCAGGTTTGGCTTCTCTTGAATTCTAAGAATCTTTCAAGGCGAAACTGTGTTTCCAAGACATTGGAGTTCCCCTTGAATACACCAAACTCTCCCAACATATCATTCATAACAAATGAACAGGGTAAATATCAACGTGTTATCTGCCAAGTGAAGGAGTGTTTTTTTTTCTTCAAATTTCTCTTACCACTTTACCTTCGCTTCCATTTTTTTCCAAACCCGCTGGTGTCCATATTGCAAATGTTATTTGAATGCATGAGGTTATGGAGTTGGGTACCAGAAGTTAACATGTCGGTGACCGAGACAGCATGTAAGTCATCAACATAGTTAGGCGTGCAACTGCTGAAACCTTTCCAATAACACACTTGCTGTGTGTGTGGATAGAAAGTGTAGCTACGTACTGATTGAACCGAAATGTGGAAGTGCGTTTCCGTCCATTACAAAAACATGAAATGGTGTGCAAGAAGAAGTGTTGTCATGGCAACTAGGGACCAGATTCATACCTACAGAAAATAGTGCAGACTTTCCTGGCACTTGGGCCGAGAGACCCCCAAGAGTTTGCTAAAAACGTTCACAATTGCTTGAAAAGCACATTTTTGCATAAAAAATAACCTTCAGGACATTTCCAGTGGAAAATGGTTTGTTTTGATTTGATGGAAAACTTGTCAGCTGTACATACGTCTATCAAGTCTGCTAGGTGAAGTCTCCTTGGGAGACGTGACCGAAACAAAGGTAAACCGGTCCTATCTCTTGTTTGGGTTTCTGGGGAGGAAGGGATAATTGAGTAATTGTCAGTTCCTGTGTTACATTGCAGTTCCCCCTGCTGGTGACGCATATCATTTGGTGAAGCTGTGATGTATCACTGGCGAAATTGGTTTGCTAACATTAGTGAGCAAGTAAAGATGCTCTGCGTATGTTTGTTTTTGTTTCTCAGTTACAGATTGCCTTCAGAGAGCTGCTCCTAGCCTACACGGGCACTTGCTCATCCGCGTGGCCCCAGTTCACGGCTACTTATATCACAGGTTTGCCCAGCACTGTCCCTAGTCCCATTATGATTCTCCATGCCCTGCTGTAAGTAGAAAGAAGGGCGGCCACTACACCATGCTAAGCTCCTCAGCAAGAGCTTTAGAATAACGGTCTCTTTGTTCAACCACAAAATGTGTACATGTAGTGGGACATTTGCTTTAAAAAGCTACTTACAATATATTCTTTAACTAATGTGCAATACATCAAAGGTGCACCTGCACCGTTTTATTAGAGGTTTGCAAATTACCTACATCATTTTGTATTCTAGTGCAGAACATCGTGCGTCAGAACAAGTACAAAGTACAAACCACTGATTGCTTTTTTTTCATGTTTTGCGCTTCACTGCCTGACCCCAGAATTAATTCGTAGCCCGTGGGTTTTTCTTTTTAGGTATTTATTCACTAGGTTAAAATGTTGTTGTGGTCTTAGTACCTCATCTTGGGAAAAGTGTACAAGTACATTTACAGTTTCCACATACCACAAAGCATATGGTTTCATACATATTTTAAACGCACAAAAAGACCAAAAAAGTGAAAGTGGACCCTAAACAAGAGCCCCAAATCTAAACACACATAAGATATAGGTCCACCACACTGACTTATCTATTATAGAAGTGCGAACAAGGGTTCTAGGGTGAGGGGCAGATAAGAGACTGTCCATCTTTAAACTTCAGCACTTGTCTGTTTAAGAATAATGTGTACAACAGAATACAATTCCGGAGGGTGTAGGGGAGGACAGGCCTTGAAGGCCCCCCTCTCCTGCATTATTCTCCCCAGGTGAGGACCATGGCTCGCTGAGTGTCCCCTCATGCCACCCGGGCCCAGGTGGAGGAGGGCTCGCCCGCCGATGACATTGCCCCCACGTATCCATCATCCACACACACTAAAGTTTAGACAGGCCTAGAAGCCATCTTGCCCAGCAAAGATGGCGTGAGTTCAGCGCACTGTAGCGCGGCCCCCACCTTTGGAGGGCTTTCCAAGCATCCCTGCCGCCGTAGCACCATGGTAGATCCGCTGCGAGCGCGTTCCCATGAGAAAGCCGGGTATGAGCTAACCCGAGATGCTAACACTGTAACATTTCGTCGTTCACAATGTAATACTGCACCCCGCATGACCTGGTCCGCGAGGCCGGGGCGACGGGGAAGAAACTGTAGCATCACTATCTGAAGAAAGTAGAAAATAATTCAAGTATTGGTATTTATGAACTACCTCTTTTTAAACAGATCCTGTAAACTGTGAATTAACCATAAAGATGTAACGTTTATATGATGTCACCCCATGTCTGGACTAATGCTGCTATAACCACAGAGAAAGATGTCGACGAAACGTATAACCTTTATCTGTATAAGTGTTCTTTCAGTTTTATGCTCGTATATGTTTTCTTAGTCACCCGTAGCGGCGAGTATCAATCTCTGTAGTCCATAACCTAGAACTACCTCATGTAACGTCTAATGTACATAAAATAATCAAACACTGTAGTGAATATAATGTTAGGTAACGAAAAGGTACTCAGACTGAATATATTAACGAAATGTTTAATGAACTTGAAGTATATATGTGTGGTACAGTAGATTAAAATAAGACAAATGATATAAAAGTTTTGTATTCAAAATTAGGCAACACACGAGGAAAATACCTTTTGTGAATATATGCAAGGCCATTCTCCCTCCCACCCTACGAAGCCTGCCAAATAGAAAAAAGCTAAGGCCTGTGCCGTGCTCCCCCACCTCCCCCGACCAAGCTGGAACCGCTTCAGAGAGTCAGAGGCCCCAACACAGCATCCAAGGCCACCGGCCGCCACCTGTGTTATTTACAGCACGGTAATAAACTTACGTTTGAATCCACTGATCTACCAGCACCCTCTCGTAAATCCCACAATCCCCCCAGACCACCCCAAGAAGTCTGACCCCGCACAAAGACTACCCCCGACAATGGGACAAGACACAGAGCCCCCTTCATAGTAACCTCTAACGTAGTAGTAAAACATGTACCACCCGGCCCAAGCCCCAGAGCCCAGCCCCTCGACCTGAAATACCAGACGTCAGAACACCGGTAAATTTAATAGATGACCACCAAACCCCTCACAAGGTGCATTCCTCCTGTGTTGTATTTCATTGATTGAAAGATTTACTGTAGAAGTTAGATATTGGGTTTTAAGTAACTGCAATGTGCATGACCTAGGGCACCCAAGTCAGGGAAGGTATTCATCATTGTCACAGGCTGCCCCAGCGTACCAACACCGCCCGGATGACCTCAAGCCGGCCTGCCAGGCCCAACCCAACCCACGAGGCTGACCAGTGACGTCCTCCCACCCGGACCAACCACGCTGCAGCAACACCTATAGTTAGTCGACGCCACCCAATCCCAATTAACTTGTGCCCCCTATAGTATGTAGGTTCTGATGACGCTTTGTGTATTAGAAATACGCCTGCCTTTGCGATTGTCAGGCAGAGCGCTCTCGGAGGTTGCAGAGTTCTTTGCATGCCATATTCTTTTGATAAACTCCCACTTACGCTCACCCGCACTCTGTCTTGGCCTTATTCCCATTGCGGGAGTGTCCATTATTGTCTCCCATTGCGGGGAGGATCGTGCTAACCTGGGGGCGCTTCCACTCAGTGGTGACCCCGATAGCGTGATATTTCCAAATTATTTTTCCTAAACTCCTTTTAACGACCCCCTTTTGGCACGAGAATCTCCGGTCAAAAAGGGAAACGCACGGTGAGCCGGCTCCGGGAAGCCACCCGCCAACGGCGACCGGTACGCTTAGAAGTGCGCACTCAAACTAGAAGGGGTACGGGATCCCGGTTGCAAAATCCCCTTTGAGTACCGCTCGCCGGAGCCGGGGCTGACTGTTGAGCAGAAAGGCAACACCGCCTGGACGGACCCAGTTTCGGAGACTATCGGTTCAAGACGGGCACGTGAGTACCGAGTGCGAGCGATCATAAAGGGATAGGGAGGGGAACTTGTGAACAGGAAAACGTGGACAGGTAGAGGAGGGAATCACGGGTGTCTACTAAAGACAGGTCTTAAAGCTTTCTTTATCTTTTCTTTGCATATGGCCATTAGGAGTAAGAAGTAAATGAAGAAGTAGAAGTGACGGGAACCTAGCTCCGAAAGGGGGTGGAAGGCGGCGCCGCATAGTGCTATCTAAACTAGTACTGGGAATATATGAAGAAGTAAAAAAATAAGTTATTGGTGTCTGGCAAAGGGAGACACGGAGAATATTTTTAGTAACTGCTACTCTTTCTATTCCTTTTTTTTCCTTCATTCTACGGGGCAAGGGTCGAAAGCGAAAGGGGTATACAATAAATATACTTGTAGAAGAACTATAAAATAAGGAGCACATTTATAGGAGTGGGGATTAAGTAGTGGCACGTACCGACGTGAACACAGTAACTCTAGCAAAAGAACAGGGACAGCTGGCCAGGGAGGAAAGGGAGAAGAAAAAAAAAAAAAAAAAAAAGAACGAGGTGTGAGTGGGAAAGCATTGTGAGGGGTGCGCGCACCGTGTGAGTATTGGAGAAGAACGGCTGACCGTAGGGGGGGGGGGTGCCAGAGAGTGTTGGCCATAACTAGTAGTTGAATGATTGTGAGTGAAATTACATGAGATTGTATGGGAATGGGAAGGCAATGAGTAGTGGTGAATTATAAAGAATTTGTGTAGCCAATCAACTTGGCGGATATCGCTGAGACGTCCGCTCTTGTCGGTGCCATAAAGGTATACGTACATATATCCACACCTAACTAAGAGTAAAGGAATTGGACACGGTCGTTGCTAGTGATCTAGAATATGGGGGCAGAAACTCCCTTGTCACATATTTGTAAGAGTCTACCGGGGTACGCTGACCGAATTAATAAATATCACGACCAATGGGTAACAGAATTAAAAGGGGAGGGATTGCCCCAGATCTGGCCCGAGGGAGGATCTTTTGACAAAAGCGTTCTAGATATGGTACGAACATGCATTAGCATCAAGTATAAGGGAAAACAGTGGCAAAACAGGAAGGAGATATTAGATCTCTGGAGACTGTTTGAGGAAATACCCCCACCCAAAGAGCCAGCACCAAATATCGATCTACCGTCCACAACAGACAACCCACTCATGATCCCAAGAGAGGAAAAGGAACAGTTAAATACAGAACAACCTACAGAGGTGATTAGTTTGTACCCAATATTAAACAAACCAGCCCCCGCAGCAGGATATAGTGATCCTACTTATGTGCCTCCCCCCACAACTGTTACACCACAAAGACCAACAGCCCCCCCACCATACGAAAGCACTAGAGAGCGTGCCCAGGCAAGCACACAGAGAGTGGATATAGAAAAGCTAACGAGTGACTTAGAATCGAGGCTTTCTGTAGCCAGGGATGAACTTTCGAGAATAAAGGACATATGTGAGCGCACAGCATGCGCTCCTACACGATCAGGACGCACGTCTAGAGCGTCAAGCGAAAGTAGACAAATTGAGGAAGGATGGAAAAAGGGGGAAATACTGTTCAGAATTGAGGAAGAGCCGACACGAATAATCGAGGTAGGAGCAGCAGAAGGGAGCATTGGTGATGTATCACGGCAGAGAGGGATCAGAGAGGACTTGCTATGTGATGTTAGAGGAGAGATGGATGAGAGTGATAGGTTGAGTATGGCAGTAGGAGGGGAAAGCGAGGAGGTGGACGGTGCATGCTCGCTAGGGACTATAGATGATGAATGGATGGGACGACTAAGAAATAGAGTGGGGAAGATGGCGTCATTGGAGTCAGCAACGACTAAAGTGGGAGAGGGTGCAACTCCAAAAGGGAAGTTACAACTTCCATTGATACACAGAGGGGGAGGGAGACCAAACTATATACCCTGGGCCCAGATGGACAAGGCTAATTTAATAAAGTTATTGCCCCCGTTGTCAGGAGGGGCGAGCAAGTGGATATATGCATTTGAGAAACATACCGCCGGCATACCGTTGGCAGTAGGCGATGTGAAAAGCCTACTAGTATCAGCAGTAGGAGACCAAGCAGACAGAGTATGGGCTAAGGCTGGTTTCCCGGGCGTGACGTTAGATTGTGATCGCCATGATGGGGCTTCCTTTAATACAGTGCGAGCAAGGGTGTGGGACGCACTGCGGGAGACGTTCCCAGATACTCCAGATTTACAGTCAGTAATGCAATGTACAATGAATGACGGGGAGGATGCTATGGATTACATTCTCCGGGTGCAGGAGATGTGGAGAGCGGAAACGGGCACGCCCTGGCAGCAGTCAACGTCTCTGTTTTATTTTATCATCAAGAGAGGGCTCCCTAAAGAGGTGCAGAAGGCACTCGACAAAATAGCAGGTGTTGAGGCGAAGGGGTGGCCAGAGATCCAAAGCATAATAGTGCACCATTGCAAAAGAATAAAAGAAAGAGAGAGGGAAGTAGCACAGAAAAGGTTGGCAGACGAAGCGAAGTTGGTACAATCAAAGCTAGTGAAGGTTGCAGCAGCGGTAGCCGGGCTCCCACTCATGAGGGAGGGAGACGAAGGGGAGGAGGGGCAGATAGCAATACAAGGGAGAATAGCAGCTAATTGGGCCGGACAAGGACAGCGACAGTGGAACGAACAAGAGCAGAACGGAGGTCTAATGTGGCAAGAGTGGGCCCCACGAGGGGGAAGAGGTGGGTACAGGGGCCGAAGAGGAGGACAAGGGTATGGAGGAATGGGAGGAAATGGGTGGCAGGGTCCCAGAGGTCCACAGGGGAGCTGCTGGAATTGTGGGAGATGGGGACATTACTCAAGGGAGTGCCGAAACAGACAAAATAACGGGTTTCAGGAGACAGAGCAGTACGGTCACCCCCACCCAGGAAGCCCATACGGCCTCCCCATGGGACAGTACCAACAGCCAGAAAATGCAGGACAAAGAAGTAACGCACAACTACACGGACATCAGTACAGAACACAAAACCACCCACAGAATAATGACAATATACAATACACGCCAGGTAACACTTTCGCCACAGTAGCTAATGGAGCGCCTGCCCCCGCACCCTATAGCGGCGTGTCAGTAGTTTCGGGGAACATTTTTGATCAAGGGGGGGCAATGAGACACCCCGCATAGGACAGCCCACAGAGAACACTTGCGTGTCCAGTACTATCTACGACCCACAATGCATCAGAGGAACCATTGATAGGAGCGCAGATAGGAGACAAGCAATTCATATTCATGGTGGATTCGGGAGCGGAAAAATCATGTATTAAAGAGGGCCGGTTCCCGTTATCTAATAAAACGTTAGAGACGCAGGGGTTCTCTGGGGCTGTAATTGAAGTTCCTTACACAGAAGCATTGGATGTGACAGTGGGGGGTAAAACAGTGAAAGCACCCTTACTGTACTATGAACGCTCTCCCATTAATTTGCTGGGGAGGGATCTCTTAAGCAAACTAAATATGACAATATCATTCACAGAAAGTGGTATAGTATGTTCAACACCTGGCATATGTCCCCTCCGCATAATGGCAGTAATACAGGGCCACACAATCATGCAAGAGATTAGAGGGTTACCAAGAAACGAAGAGATGTTTATTGAGGGCATGAGAACATTGGCTCTCATAGTACCAGAACTAAAAAGGATGGATTGGAGGATCCCAGCCGAATTCCTCTTCCGCCCCATAGTGAGCCCCGACACTGCTCCCGGGTCAGTGCTATCGTTGGATTTACACGCAGTACACGTATCAGCAAACAGAATATGTGTGATTGGCATTGACATGGAAGGATGTGAGTGGCGGACAGTACTGTGTACAAATGCAAATATCCCACTGCGGGAGCTATCGGACGAGGAGCTATTTTCCGACACTGAGACAGATGGCGAAATAGTGATGGAACTAGCAATGCCGTGCGACATTGTAGTTACAGCCAGAGAAACTCAAGTTGAATTAATGGCAGTAGTAGGAGCACCACATACATTTTTTGATGACGACATGAGGGTAGTACCAACTAACATATGGACAAATGGCCCCCACGATGTGGGGTTACTACATGGGGTTCAGCCTGTGGTAATAAAACTGAAACAGGGAGCAATTCTACCCCGGGTAAAACAATATCCATTGTCACGCGAAGCAGAAGAAGGGATCAGAGAGACAATAGATGCACTGCTAGCGCAAGGGATAATAGTGCCTTCAAACTCCCCATGTAACACATGCATTTACCCGATTAAAAAGGCGAAGGGAGGTTCCTGGAGGATGATACAAGATTTACGCCCACTCAATGATGTGATTCAGAAGGAGTTCCCTCTAGTGCCGAACCCGGCGACAATACTATGCAACATTCCAAAAACAGCATCCCACTTCACAGTTATTGACTTGAAAAATGCATTTTTCTCAATTCCCTTAGCAGAAGAGAGCAGGTACTTAACAGCGTTTACACTAGGGGGGAGGAGGTTCGAACATTGCAGATTACCACAAGGATATTGCGAAAGCCCAAGCATATTCAACAGGATACTACATGAAGATCTGGGGAACTTGTCTGTAGAAAGTACGGTGATTCAGTACGTTGACGATTTATTGGTTTGTGCACAAACTGAGGAAGAGTGTAGGAAGGGTTCAATAACACTCCTGACATTATTGGCCAATAAAGGATACAAGGTGGACAAGGGTAAATTACAATACTGCCTGACAGAGGTCCTATACTTGGGACAGCTGATATCGAAGGATGGCAAGCGGATCATACCAGACAGAGCAGAGGCGATTAGAGCAGTTGGGGAGCCCAAAACAGTAAAAGACATGCAGAAATTCCTGGGTATGTGCAACTACTGCCGAGCATGGATATTAGATTATGCAGCATACACAAGGCCCTTATTACAGGCACTCAAAGAAGCCCAGCAGGAAAACAAACACATAGAATGGACAGAAGAAATGAACACATCATTTAACTCACTGAAAGAGCTGATATCAAGCGCTCCAGTACTGGCAAATCCAGATTATGGACGCGAATTTTTCTTATTTTCGCATTGCAAGGAAACACTGATGACAGCAGTACTGACACAAAAGACATCATTAGGGCACAAGCCACTGGCTTACTATAGTGGCACTTTGGACGCAGTAATGCAAGGGCACTTCGCGTGCGAGCAATCACTAGCTGCAGCCGCGTTCGCTATTGAAAAAAGTGCCACGATAGTAATGGGCTGTCCCGTGACACTGTTTGTGGAACACTCACTCTTTGCAATATTAGAGCGATCAAAGAGCACATTGACAACACAACGCGCCACAGCATATGAAATAATATTGTCCAGTGCAAATATCCATATAGTAAGATGTAAAACAGTGAACCCAGCCACATTCATCACAGAGGTGTGCACCATAGAAGACATGCAGAACCACAACTGTGCAACGTACACAGGTGACGAAGGTCAGGATCAGGTGGTTTTTGAGAACGCCCTGAACGAGGGAGAGGTGTATTTCGTGGACGGGTCAGCCTCAATAGACATGGAGACAGGAGAGAAACATGTGGGTATGGCAGTGGTACGATTAGAGGAAGGTGAATACGAGACACTAGTGCAATACCGCCTCCCATCACACTATTCAGCCCAAGCAGCAGAACTAATAGCACTAATAGAAGCCTTGCATGCAGCTAAGGGGTGCGCAGTAACAATCTATACAGACTCAGCATACATGACAACAACAGTACACGGAGGGCTGGCACGGTGGGGGCGGAGAGGGTTTCGACGAGCAGATGGAACACCGGTTCAGCATGCAGAATTATTGAAAGAACTGATTGAGGCCCTGCAAGACCCCACCGCAGTGGCCATCGTAAAATGCCAAGCCCACACTACAAACACAGATCTTATATCTTTGGGAAACGCGGCAGCAGACGCCGCCGCCAAAGAAGCTTCATATTTTCAGAAAGGTGAGGTAGGAGAGTACATGTTGCACCACACAACAAGCCAAGAGGTCCCCACAGGATACAACATGATGCCTACACAAGAAATAATAGAGCTGCAAGAGGGAGCTAGTGCAGAAGAAAAATTGCTATGGACTAAGAGGGGATGCAGCAAATCGCCGACAGATTTATTGTGGCGACAAGAAAGTTCAGGAAAAGCCGTGATGCCAGTTACATTGTTAGAAATAGCATTTCAACAACTACACTTCCCTGCACATAATGCAAAACAACACATAACGGCGGAGATACAAGAAGATTGGTTTGCACCTTGCCTCCAGGAACACATCACAAGGCTGACATTGGAATGCACGACATGTCAAATTTACAACTCAGGTATGACATTGCGCACACTGAGAGGTACGATACCAAAACCAAATGGCCCATTCAGAGAGCTCCACATCGATTATGTAGACATGGGAGAAAGATGCAATGGGGCTCGCTACATGATTGTGGTTGTATGTCCCTTTTCGAGGTGGGTGGAGGCAGGTCCCTGTGCGCGTCCTGATGCGAAGAGCGCCGCAAAGTTCCTAGTAAGGGAAGTATTCCCGCGCTGGGGAATTTGCGAAGTCATTCGCTCAGACAACGGTACACATTTTGTTAATGAACTATTCAAAGAAGTGACTACGTTATTGGGAATAAAGCACAAATTGTGCTCGATTTATCATCCTCAAAGTAATGGCGTAGTGGAAAAGATGAACGGCCTGTTAAAAAGCAGATTGTCGAAATTATGTTTTTCCCTTAAAAAGACCTGGATGTACTGCCTACCTCTGGCCCTGTTCGAATTGCGCAATCAGCCAAGTAAAGACCACCATTTGTCCCCGCATGAGATCGTCACGGGAAGGAGAATGCACACAGCACATTCACCTCTCCGTGAACGTTCTGATGCACACAGAAGCGCAGCAGTATTGGGAGAGGAGTTCACAGAGTACTTGAAAAAACTGACACGGGCAGCGCGCATCATAGCAAAACAACTCGCCCCCCCCTCTACAAGAGAGGAAGGGAATACAACAGAAACAGTAACACTGCCTGACAAACAATTACAGCTGATGCCAGGTGACTTTATATATGTCAGAAGTTTTGTGCGAAGGTGGAATGCGCCACGTTTCCATGGCCCTTATGAGGTAGTGTTTTGCACGCCCACGGCAGTAAAGGTGAAGGGCCTGAGATACTGGGTGCATTTGACAGACGTACGCAGAGCCTATAGCGCCGTGGAAGGTGAGGTGCAGGACGAGGCACAGGCAACAGGGGACAGTGGAGTTGTGCAGAATGAGTGAAGGTGATTTTGTGTATGTGCAGCGATTGACAATGAATGCAACTGATGACATGGCATTCGTACGAAAAAAAAAAAAAAACATTTTTTTTTTTTTTTTTGAATGTTTTGTTCTCTCATTTGTTTCGAAACTTTTCTTTCTTTTGAAGAAGGTTCTTTTTCACATATTGTACAATGGTCTAAAAGTACTGATTGTAAATACCCTTGTCTGTGGAAACAAACCCTTCCCCTACCCACTTCTATGCTTTGTAAAAAAAAAAAAAAAGTTAACAACGTTGGAAATGTTTACATGCCTGTACTTAATGCACTTTTGTATCTCAAACAGGAATTACCATGGCATCTAATGGGCAGCCTGCAACTAATAGATTTGTTAGAATTAAAGAAACCTTGATAGATAGACTTACATATTCATACGAATGCGGATTGTCAATGTGTGTTATTGTGTTCTTCCTATCAATATTTTGCCTGGTGACATATTGGTTTATAGCGTTCATCTCTATCGAGATGACCGAGGGGGGAGGGGGGAGTAACATCACCCGAGCTCCTGGGAGCAATGCAACCACAAGTGTAAATATTAAAGAAGGTGATTTTTTAGTATGGGATGGATCACACTTTGTATGGGGTTACTACACTGAACCACCCACTGTCGCCCTGTCAGATTCAAGAGGTATACAAACAGAAATGGAAAACAACACAATGTCCATACCTGAAATATATAGCAGCCCCAATACCCTCCCCACCCCATTAGAAGAAAGTGACTTGTTGTTTATTGAGGAAGATGGGAATATTATAACTATGAAAGAACATAAGGAAACATATCAGAAATTTGACAAGGGGGGTGGGAAGGAGGAAGGGGGGCCCATTTTTTCATCTATCAAAAGCAGCAGACGTAGGAGAAGCAAGGATAGTAGGCGGAGAAGAGAGACAAGTAGGAGGGGGTATGATGAGTACTATGGGTTAGGCTTAGACAAAATGGAAGACCCTCGGCACCCCCACCAAGCAAATAAATGGTATGCTGATATGAGTGCCACAGCCAAACAAACGACAAATGAGAGCTGTTATGTCTGCTCGCTCATCCCCCATGCATCAGGCACACCTAAAGTGTTGTTGCCCAGAGAATTGCCCATTGTAGATGCCTAGTGTCTCCTTCATCTCACGCTATGCCGAATAAAAAACACCTTCCAGGCACACGACGTCACTTTCAAGATTATACAGACTGAAAAAACGTGCTACCCAAAAGCAGCTGGAGTGGTATGTCTCAAAGAACCATTTTTTGCGATACAAGGGACACTATTTTCTGAAAACAAATGGAAAGATGAAGAAGTACTGTGTAAAGCGGAAGCACTGAGAGGTGTCCAACCAGCCAGGCTGCGATGGATAGAAGAAACGTGCACATCAGTATGGAAGGAACACATTTCCAAACTAACATGGGTAACGGCAATGGAGAAACCCTTCAAGCTACAAAGTGAGATCAAGAACGAACTATGTTTTAAGGGAGAAGGAAAAGTGGCAATAGGGACGAATAAAAACTGCAACAAAACTCTCACCATCCCAGACATGAGAAAAGGAACAGCCGCATTAATGGACACATACTGGGTATGTGGGACCCAGGCCTACTTGCACCTTCCCCAGGCATGGAGCGGCAGCTGCTCGATGGCCACTCTGCACTCGGCCCTAATGGTGATTCCAGAAAGCCACGTTGACGAAAATAAAAGGACACCAGGGAACATGCACCAGGGTGCGGTTCCTCCCATTGCAAAATCACACCTCTATGTCCTGTCCTCCGGAGGGAAGGGAGAAGAGCTATCACGGAACAGACGGGCATCAAATTACATATCTCAAGCTTCGTCCGATTTATTGGCACAGATCCCAGACAGGTACCGACTGTTCAGCTCTGTAGAAACATTCTTTGCCTCGCTGATTTCAAGCGTCCAAGCAAGGGCAAATGCAAAATGGCTCCAGATAACACGGTGGGAACTGATTCAGTTAGCCAATGACACTGAAGAAGGGTTCAACATAATAAAAGTAGAACTGCGAGCTCTACGCCTGATGACCATGCAGAACAGGTATGTTCTGGACCTACTGACAGCGATGGACGGAGGTGTTTGCCGAAAAATAGGAAGTGCCTGCTGCACTTTCGTACCTTCTGAAGACGCGGAAAATGGTTCCCTATCCCACGTGATCGAAGCAGTACACAATCTGGGAGAGAAGATGAAGATGGAAGGTGGAGCAGAAGCCAGCACGTGGTTCGACAATATCTTCTCCTGGGTTCCCTCATGGCTTGGAATGACGATGAAATTTCTGGTACCAGCTGTGGTGTTCCTCCTCGTGGCGTTCTGCCTGTGCCAGGTGGGCCTCCGATGTTGTGCAAATGCGGTCCCTAACGGCGCAATGATGATGGTGACAATGGGCAACTCTGGTGGTACAATCAGGGCAACACAAGAAGTACATGTGCAGACAGGAACAGACAACACCCCCCAGTACCGGTTAGTGCCTATGTACCGTGACAAGTATATAGTAGACAAACTATGGCATACCACTATCCAGGAACCCCGAGACGTGGAATTAGAATGGTACACAGAGGTCTGGGTGGATTTGGAGGAAAGTGGTGACTGTATATATTTAACGTGCACACCAGACGAATATGCGAGAAGAGGTGAGAGCTTAAGGGGGGTGTGCAGGGCATGGATGCCCATCAAGGGAACACCTGCATGGGATGACGCGGTAATAGAGGAACAAGAGTGCAGAAGGTTAGAGGACCTAAAGAATTCGTTACTTTAGTAACGAAAGGGGGGAAATGTAGGGGAGGACAGGCCTTGAAGGCCCCCCTCTCCTGCATTATTCTCCCCAGGTGAGGACCATGGCTCGCTGAGTGTCCCCTCATGCCACCCGGGCCCAGGTGGAGGAGGGCTCGCCCGCCGATGACATTGCCCCCACGTATCCATCATCCACACACACTAAAGTTTAGACAGGCCTAGAAGCCATCTTGCCCAGCAAAGATGGCGTGAGTTCAGCGCACTGTAGCGCGGCCCCCACCTTTGGAGGGCTTTCCAAGCATCCCTGCCGCCGTAGCACCATGGTAGATCCGCTGCGAGCGCGTTCCCATGAGAAAGCCGGGTATGAGCTAACCCGAGATGCTAACACTGTAACATTTCGTCGTTCACAATGTAATACTGCACCCCGCATGACCTGGTCCGTGAGGCCGGGGCGACGGGGAAGAAACTGTAGCATCACTATCTGAAGAAAGTAGAAAATAATTCAAGTATTGGTATTAATGAACTACCTCTTTTTAAACAGATCCTGTAAACTGTGAATTAACCATAAAGATGTAACGTTTATATGATGTCACCCCATGTCTGGACTAATGCTGCTATAACCACAGAGAAAGATGTCGACGAAACGTATAACCTTTATCTGTATAAGTGTTCTTTCAGTTTTATGCTCGTATATGTTTTCTTAGTCACCCGTAGCGGCGAGTATCAATCTCTGTAGTCCATAACCTAGAACTACCTCATGTAACGTCTAATGTACATAAAATAATCAAACACTGTAGTGAATATAATGTTAGGTAACGAAAAGGTACTCAGACTGAATATATTAACGAAATGTTTAATGAACTTGAAGTATATATGTGTGGTACAGTAGATTAAAATAAGACAAATGATATAAAAGTTTTGTATTCAAAATTAGGCAACACACGAGGAAAATACCTTTTGTGAATATATGCAAGGCCATTCTCCCTCCCACCCTACGAAGCCTGCCAAATAGAAAAAAGCTAAGGCCTGTGCCGTGCTCCCCCACCTCCCCCGACCAAGCTGGAACCGCTTCAGAGAGTCAGAGGCCCCAACACAGCATCCAAGGCCACCGGCCGCCACCTGTGTTATTTACAGCACGGTAATAAACTTACGTTTGAATCCACTGATCTACCAGCACCCTCTCGTAAATCCCACAATCCCCCCAGACCACCCCAAGAAGTCTGACCCCGCACAAAGACTACCCCCGACAATGGGACAAGACACAGAGCCCCCTTCATAGTAACCTCTAACGTAGTAGTAAAACATGTACCACCCGGCCCAAGCCCCAGAGCCCAGCCCCTCGACCTGAAATACCAGACGTCAGAACACCGGTAAATTTAATAGATGACCACCAAACCCCTCACAAGGTGCATTCCTCCTGTGTTGTATTTCATTGATTGAAAGATTTACTGTAGAAGTTAGATATTGGGTTTTAAGTAACTGCAATGTGCATGACCTAGGGCACCCAAGTCAGGGAAGGTATTCATCATTGTCACAGGCTGCCCCAGCGTACCAACACCGCCCGGATGACCTCAAGCCGGCCTGCCAGGCCCAACCCAACCCACGAGGCTGACCAGTGACGTCCTCCCACCCGGACCAACCACGCTGCAGCAACACCTATAGTTAGTCGACGCCACCCAATCCCAATTAACTTGTGCCCCCTATAGTATGTAGGTTCTGATGACGCTTTGTGTATTAGAAATACGCCTGCCTTTGCGATTGTCAGGCAGAGCGCTCTCGGAGGTTGCAGAGTTCTTTGCATGCCATATTCTTTTGATAAACTCCCACTTACGCTCACCCGCACTCTGTCTTGGCCTTATTCCCATTGCGGGAGTGTCCATTATTGTCTCCCATTGCGGGGAGGATCGTGCTAACCTGGGGGCGCTTCCACTCAAGGGCCAAAGTTCGGAAAATGAGCACAAGTGGAAGGAAATACACTTTAAAACGAAGTCTCTTCTCTGTCCCCACACCCTATAAAGGCGGCCATTCGCTCTTTCCAGGGACAGCTCACTCCCATAATGTTAGTTAGCAGCAGTTGGAGGGACTTTTAGGTTAATTGTTAGCACTTCTATAATACATAAGTCGGTGTGGTGGACCTATACCTTATGTGCGTTTAGTTTTCATACCTCTTTTTCCAGAATAATGCTGTGTACCAGCATTCACTGACACAAGTACTTAATGGAAGCTTGTATTCTGACTTGTATATCAGGGATACTAGACTGTAGGCTCCTGTGGCTCAAATACATCTTTGTGTTTTATCCCACAAAATTAGAAAACTGTGATCCTATATGGCAAGTGCAAGGGAAAAGGCAGATTGGAGGACGAGAAAAGAGCTGCAGTAGGCACAGTATAAAGAAGAAAATAGTTATGTTGTACCACGTAGCTTAAGGGGATGCCCCAGAGCAAAAGAACAGACAGGCATGACTGATAAAATAGGCTTCAAAAGTGGGTAAATCCACACCCCCAAGTTTATACATCCTGTCAAATTTTGTGTCTGACGTTAGGATTGACCTTCGAGTCCTAGTTTGGTTGCACCTGGATGGGGTAACATGCCCCTCGCACGTTTCTTGGCTACAGCCCTCTTACTACCCAAAGTGGAGCAACATACTACAGCAAGACCATTCGTGGGTATCCAAACATTTTTGCCTATTTTTGCCCACACTCAGGGTGCTCAATTGACTGCTGATAACATCCTGGGTCATCTTCAAAATAGCCCGTTTTATCCTCTGGACCATATCAACTCAGTACGTATCCTATAAGCTTTTAGTGGATATCGTAAGCATATCGAAAGAGGTCGACCGGTTTCGATGACTGACAGCTGACGGCAGTGTTGGATCCGTATTGAGGCGACGTCTTTGCCTGCCATGTTTAAGAACATGCATTTTCTGATGCTCCAAACACAGCGCTTTGCCGCGCGCCCACGTTTTGGGGCTGTGCAGCATCGAATCGCATACGTATATCCAACTGCTGCAAGCTGGATGCTGATATTTACCCATTGTCTGCCCTCACTTCCTGCCGGCATAACACTAAAGCCCTAGAATTGTCATCCGGGTGAGGACACGACTTTTCCGGTCCTTAAAGGCATAGTCCAGTAAAAAAATTTATTGTCCCTACGGGTCGGCTATGTTTTTTTAAGCCTAAGTGGCTCGATTTTAGAAAACTTTCCTATGGACCTTACCCAAGTTTTCGTCCATTAAACGCACGCGAAAACAGGCAGCAGGGAGCCGCCATTTTGTGATAATCCTATCACTTGCCGCATCGCCCTGGCTGACCTGCTTCTGCGGCACTAAATCAATTCCCCCGCCCCTGAGCCTGTCATCAGCAGACTCGTACCGCCCATTTCCCAATGCCAAAGCACGTCTTGTGTCAACATTCGCTGCGCTTCAGCTAATGACGTGTCGCCATGGAAATGGCAGGACGCCTCTTTCCTCAATAAGTATAAACAGACCGTTTCACAACACACAGCAGCAGATTTTCGATTCCATTCCTCTCTCTGTGTTACTTGGAGTATTTTCTGACTCATTTCTGTGCTCATCAGCTACCTTCGCCGCTTGTAGCCCGTGTGAACACCTGTACCATCTCGGTAAATTATTTTACTTTGTCTACCACACAATGGCTACAATAATGCCCTACATGTACGAGCCCGAATATACCGAGGAGAAACTACTGGAAAGGGAAGCACGCGAAAACGATGGGGATTTGGACGGCAGTTGGCAGGACGAATCAACAGATGAAGAGCCTGGGCCTAGTCGCATGGACGGCGTCACCACCTGGTGCACATGCAATCGGTGCGAGCTAATGCCAACCGAGGAGGAGAACTGCTGCTGCTGCTGAGAAAACTCGGGATGCCTGGCCTACATTTCGGAAGGCGAGCCACGACCGCAATGCATCACCGAGCTGCCAGACTTCAGGGCAGCCTGCCTCACATGGGCTGTGTTGAGAATAATGATGGTGCTTATGCACGAACTTCGCGCAACTGTTCGTCCTCGTAATCCGAGTAACGAGTAAGTATACTCTGCTTGTCATGCCACTCCTATTTCATGGTCTTCTACTATATCCAAAATTATATATTCATATCATAGTAACGCATGAAAGTCGTTCAATAGTGTGCATTGTCTAGATAGCATTTGTCCGTGCAGAATGCCATTAGTTACAAGAATTGTCATTGACAACAAACGTTTATTAAACTTATCTTGGTCATTTAAAAACAGTTTGTTTCATTCCTTTTCACAGGTGGCACAGGCTGGTGGCCTATCGTTTCATTACATGGTGGCTCCACGGGAGGCTTGGACACCACGTTCGAAGAGTGATACCCGCCAGTGCCGTTCGTGCCATAAGAGAAACGTTCCCGAGTGGCAGCAGTCAGTACAGGGGATTTTCTCTCGCTGTGCTGCAACCTGACCTGTATAATCTTTAAAGTCTTGTATTTTTGTGTCATGCAAATAAGATACAAAATAAAACACCACATATACGATTTTTTAAATGAATCAAGTGTGTCTCCATTCAAGGATGGACGTCAGACATCTGTGCTCCGAATGGGTGAAGGCCTGGTCGCTGTGAAGCAGGGTGGTCACTATCTATCTAAGCTAACATAACATATTCTCGATAATGCATGCACTAAATAACACTTGTTCAAAGTCTTTCAGTAGGTTATGTCTCTATAAAAGTCACACATATATCTATATATCTATACTAACAATTACCATTGGATTATACGGGCCTTAGAGTCTTGACCACTATAATACACCGGTTGAAGTGTGGGTCTGTGCTCACAAGAATCTCCGGTATGTGGCATTTGTTATTGATAAGCAACGATATACTATCAAAGGCGGTTCGCGCCAGTGGATGAGCGCTGGCATGGGGGGCTGTCACGGGTGCGAATAAGTCCACATAAGTGTGTCTCCATTCAGCAGTCTTCCTGTGCCTTATCTGCACGCCCCAGGCCCCTCCATCCCACCCACCCTCTATCAAAGGCGGTTCGCGCCAGTGGATGCGCGCTGTCAGGGGCGCAAAAGGCCAAGGTGCCAAACTACATGTACACTTCAAAAGGTATCCCACGCCAAGGGGCCATCGGTCACATGGCCTCCTCAGACCCCGTGTCTCCAGCCAGGCCTCCCCTTGAAGCAGGCCGCCTCCCTGCAATCCACATAAGTGTGTCTCCATTCAGCAGTCTTCCTGTGCCTTATCTGCAGGCCCCAGGCCCCTCCATCCCACCCACCCTCTATAAAGGGGGTCCGTGCCAGTGGTTGCGCGCTGTCAGGGGCGCGAAAGGCCAAGGTGCCAAACTACATGTACACTTCAAAAGGTATCCCACGCCAAGGGGCCATCGGTCACATGGCCTCCTCAGACCCAGTGTCTCCAGCCAGGCCTCCCCTTGAAGCAGGCCGCCCCCCTGCAATCCACATAAGTGTGTCTCCATTCAGCAGTCTTCCTCTGCCTTATCTGCACGCCCCAGGCCCCTCCATCCCACCCACCCTCTATCAAAGGCGGTTCGCGCCAGTGGATGCGCACTGGCAGGGGCGCGAAAGGCCAAGGTGCCAAACTACATGTACACTTCAAAAGGTATCCCACGCCAATGGGCCATCGGTCACATGGCCTCCTCAGACCCCGTGTCTCCAGCCAGGCCTCCCCTTGAAGCAGGCTGCCCCCCTAATACCACGACATACATACGTCATTCATTCACAAACACACCCCTGTTTCTAATACTTTATAAACCACTTGATATGTCTCATGAGAACATCTTTGTGCTTTGCAAGTCAACTCCTGAACGTGCTACCTGGCAACCACTGAGATCTACGCTAATCTGCTCGTCGTCGTGCTATCCGTGAACTTCTGTGACCGCCTAGAGCAAACCCATCAGTGTGCTACCTGTGGCCACCCACCTATTCTCCTGCAACATACTGCTCTGCTTGTTGAATCCAACTGTTTGTTGGTCAAGGTAAGGCCATGTATCCTAGTCATATTTCGCAGATTTTTAAATTTCTATCTATTTGCGAGTAGAGTCACAATAGTGCTATGTTCATTGGTCTCATTGCTATTGACTTGAGTTTCCATTGCTATGCTATCAATAGATCTATTTATTTTCATCTGTATCTATTGTCATCGAATTGCATCCTTCGGGGGTCCAGTCTATAATGTAAGCATGTTTCCTTCCCGTGCAAGACAGAACATCCAAGGGACGAGTCACATGTTCAGATTTTAGTCACATCATTTATAAATTTCTGCAACTTATGCAAATACTAAGCCACATATAATGAACTGGTATAGTTCCTGCGACCAAAACAAACCTTGCATTGATCATTGTATGATTCATTTACTTTTGTATCAAATCTTTATTCTTGAAGATTGTATAATAATGTCGATATTTACTTTTCAGATTTATCAACAATGCCTGCCTGTTCGATTAGCGGTTGCCCTTCGAAGACCCATGCGAAATCTGAAGGCACTACAATGCATGTATTCCCGAAAACTGTTGATCGAGTAAGAGAATGGGTCAGACATTGCGGATATCAACTGGATGAGCTGGAAAGTAGAGTCCAACAAGTCTTACAGGACAAGAGGGGTGATCGATACCGCATCTGCAGCCGGCACTTTTCCTAGGACATGTACACAACATCTTGGGTAACAAAGAAGAATAAACGGCGAGCGACACGGAAATTGCTCAAACGCTATTCCCACTCTATTCGTCCACATTCCGCCACCGGTGAGTCAAGTGTCCGGATTTAGCTTTAGGCCTTGCGGTAGTGTGTAGGTAGCCAAATGGATTAATTGATATTGTAGGTGTTCTATCCCTTGTAATAATTTCGATATTTATATGAGTGTATAGTTTTTTGAATAATGACATTTATCAATATATTATTTTTCGATTTCATAACCCACAAACGCAATGTATATATATGGGAACAGGGAACTGTGCTGTATTGAGCATTTTTCAAGTATTCTGTTGCCTTACATGGCTATTTTTAATGTTGGCATTTCATTATCAATCATTAATTTACCTTTACAACTTCTTGACTATCCCTTGAATCTGAAGATTCTACATCCTTGACGTGGTCGCAGTTATCAACCACTTCTAGCGCGTATCAGGTAATCTTACTAGGCTAATCCGCTACAGACTTGTTTTATGCATGTCAAGTAATAGTTTTATTCTATCGTGTAATTATTTTACCGAATGTTTGGTTAGTGCTTTCCAATTGATACACCTTAGTTATCGTCCACTGGTGTTTGTTTTCAGTTATAATGAGTGTTATGCATAATAATGCAAGTACTGTCTTTCAGGGAGATGCTGAAGCGTCCACCACATTTACAACATTTCTAGATGTTCTACACCAGCAGGAGGTATGGATACTGACCGCTCCATCGAGCGTCATCATCAGAGCTGGAATTCTTGTCGTTTGATTGTTCTACACAATGTTTCATTCGTGGTTAGCCATTGATATGTACCTGTGCTGTCGACCCCAGGTGTATGTTATGTTTTCACTATTGTAATCCTCACTAATGCAATTACTATGTTTCAGGCAGTTGATGGAGTGTCAACCCCTGCACTTGATGCAGAGCCTGACATTCAAGTAATTCCAGGGGAAGTGGAAGCAGGACCATGCTTAAACGAATCGGCGCAACATCTTTCGGAAGTGCGCACTACATTTGCAACATCCATAGATATTCTTCAGCAGCACGAGGTATGGATACTGACAGCTCCATCATGCGTGATCATATAACGTGATTCCATTTGCTATACTTTCTTCCCTATTAACGCAAGTGCTGTGTTTCAGGGAGACGACGGAGCTTCCACTACAATCACAACATCCCATTTAGATGATGCAGATGTAAATAAATCGGAGAAATAAGTAGATGAAATGTGATCATATTTAGATTTTCCTTGATTCTTTTAGACAATGCATCATTTGTGGTTATCTCTTTATATGTACCCGTTCGTTCGACCCCAAGTGTGTGTTATGTTTTCAATATTGAAAACTATACTTATGCAAGTACTGTGTTTCATGGAGACGACGGAGCTTCCACTACAATCACAACATCCCATTTTGATGATGCAGATGTAAAGGAATCGGAGAAATAAGTCGATGAAATCTGCATATTTATATTTTCCTTGATTCTTTTAGACAATGCATCATTTGTGGTTATCTCTTTATATGTACCTGTGCCGTCGACCCCAAGTGTGTGTTATGTTTCCAATATTGAAAACCATACTAATGCAAGTACTGTGTTTCAGGGAGATGCTGATGCCTCCTCTCCAATACAACCATTCATGGCAGTCCATGCAGAGCCAGAGGTATGGATACTGACAGCTCCATCGAAATAGATCATCACTGGTCGAATACTTGTCGTTTGATTGTTGCACACAATGTTTAAATCGTGTTTGGCTATTGAGATGTACCTGTGTGTTCGTCCTCACGTATGTTTTATGCTAACAATATTTTGATACATAGTAATGAAAGTACTATGTTTCAGGGAGACGATGGAGCCTCATTCCGTGCTGTCTATGCGGATACAGAAAATATAGTCATTGCAGCGCAAGAGGAAGGGAGGACATGCGGAAATGAATCGGAGCTACAGCATGCAGATGTTGAAGGTCGAGTCAAAAAAGTTGCAAAGAAAAAAACCCAAAAAAAGGTTAGTTACAAACAGTTCATAACTTTAAAAAATGTTTGTGCTGGGGACTATTTTATGTTTTTTTCCAGTCAATTGGACTACACGTTATCTTGTGTTTAAACTGAACATCCCTTTTCCAATCTCCCCTCCAGTTACCCATGGGTGTCAGAACTATACATACACAGACAGTGAAGCGAATGAGAGATGTTGCTTGCCAGACCATGTACACTATGGAGGAACTATTAATTGAGGCGAGGCGTGTTGAGGCTCGAGATGCTCATGTCCAATGGCCAGAACATGAATTAACTGTGTTTGGAGAATACAGCAAAGTTGCATTGGACCATTGCTACAGTGCGACCGCACCACCACAAGAAGATGATATTGAATGTATTGAAGATAGCTCTGAAGTAGTTGCAGATCAATTCACACAATCTACACCCGCCAAGAAATTGCCACCCAAAAACCTGTCGACATTGTTGTGTTCTCCCATCAATGTTGAAGTAACAGATGTCGAAATGACAGAGAATGAACCAGCTGCAGCATCCATAGACGCATCAGAACTTGATATCAGCGATATTACTTTCCAATGTGTTGAAATCTCCGCAGCGTCACAGGCCGAAACAACGTTGACACAGGATGACAGTCTAATGAAAGAGAGCAAATACATTGTATTCAACAATTGTTTGATGGAAATTATAAGTATGCTGAAATGTGTGCATTCCGTTAGAGGGAAAGTATGTGGGAAGCCATTGATTAATGTGACTGGTCAAATAAAAGGCAGTAACGTCAAAATAAATGCCGCCTGTAGATTAAATCATAGGTTCTCATGGTCTGCACAAACGATGCTGGGGAAAATGCCAGAAGGCAATCTACTGTGTGCAGCTGCATCACTTTTTAGTGGCTCCAGATTTAGAAAGTTAGAGGCTTTCTTTCAGTTTCTAGGACTCCATTTCATTTCTAAATCGCTGTACTACATATACCAACGTGATTATCTGTTTCCGGCCATTAGTGATGCTTGGAAAATTGAACAATTGTCTCTAGTAAGTACATTCGAAGGGAAACGTTTTAGGCTAGCCGGCGATGGACAGTGCAACAGCCCTGGATTTTCTGCCAAGTACTGCACCTACCACTTTCAGGACATGGATAGTAAGAAAATTGTGAGTTCGGTGGTCGTGCAGGTAACGCAATGTACATCCTCAGTGGCCATGGAGAAACTAGGATTTATAAAATCAGTGGAATATCTACAATCAAGGGGAATGCACATCGACCTCCTAGCCACGGACAGACACGTTTCAATTGCCAAGACAATGAAAGAGCAGTTCCCACATATTAATCATCAATTAGATGTATGGCATCTTGCTAAATCAATCAGTAAGAAAATCTCGGCTGCAGGAAAAAAAAAAGGTTTTGGAAGTATTTTGCAGTGGTCCCAGTCTATCACCAATCATCTTTGGTGGAGCTCAAAAACTTGTGAAGGCTCAGTGGAAATACTACTTGGAAAAATGGCGGTCACTGATGCACCACTGTACCAACGTTCACCGCTGGGCAGAAAACCAACATTTCCACCAATGTGAACATGGCCCTTTGTCCCCAGAGGAGGCACGGAAGAAGAACTGGTTGATTCCATCTTCACCGACACACAAAGCCATTGAGAAGATTGTTTTCAACAAAACTCTATCAAGAGATTTGAGAGGATTGACAGAATTCTGTCACACAGGAGATTTGGAGGTGTTCCACAATATGTGCCTAAAGTACAGGCCAAAGGGCTTGCATTTTAGCTTTCGGGGCATGAAACATTGCACTCTACTAGCCGTCTTGGCCCATAACAGCAATGTCGGACGTGAACAATCTAGGACTAGGGGTAAAGTAAGGATGCCTCGCTACACTAAGGTGTTTTCAAAACGAAGTAAGCAATGGGTGATCAAACCAGTCTATGATGAAATGCAGTTCGACTTTGTGAAAGGCCTTATTGTTGCTGTGTTAGAGAAGCACAGATATGGAATTTTGAAAGTTTCTGTGCAGAGCAGTGATCCATTGCCATCGAACATTGCAACTGTGCCATGTCCACCCGAAGCACAGCTGGTTGTGAAGTACAAATCCCGGTTTAAATAATTGCAATACAATTTGTCTTTTTGTAAATAAATGTTATTGTACAGTGTACCTGTAACCCTAACCCCTACCTTCACCATCATCGGTGGCGAACAAGCTGGGTGTCATCCTTGAATTCTCTCTATTCACCTCATATATGTGTATGTATATATTTTTCTCATGTCTCATCTCATGTAAATGTAAATGCTGCGCACTGTTGCACACTGTTAACGGAGGGGAGGCTTGCGTATTGCAAATAATAAAACAAACAAACAATAAATCTCACTTTTAACTCAACTCCTGTGGTACTTTATACTTTCCCTGACCTTCCGCCAAAAATTAAATGTCTCCATAGTTATGATTTTTTGGGGCTGCAAAGCTCGCAGACAACGGGGACAAAATTGGGGGCCTTAGAACGCGCCAAGCGGGCCGTGGCATTTGGGAGAGAAGCCAGTTCGCATTTGCACATTGAGGCGCACTACATAGAGGGATTCTAAACTTCAAGTTCTCACAGATGCCTTTACTAGGTGATGTTGCAAATAAAGAATGCGAAGGACAGCGGCTTTGATTTTCAGCTCGCGCCCAGAAGAGGACCACAAGTCGCACTGGAAGTATAAGGGTCTATTGTTTTTTGACCTTGAGACAGGGACCATGCCGAAAGAACTTCATTTGAAGGGGGTGCGCAATAACGTAAGAGACGATAAGGCAGAAAATTCAGAAACTAGACCGAGTTTCATTTTAGTTCAGTATACGAAAAATCGTTGTCAAGAGCACGGTCCGTTTTACAGACTGCATTACGAAGAGACACAATGGAAATTTCAAATATAATGTGAGTAAATCTTTAGACGCTTTTATACCGAATGAAGAATTGATGAATGGATGCATGAATAAATGAATGAATGAAGAGCTAGGAAAAACAAGGAAAACGTGTTCGTAGTGGGCACATGGGCATGCAGGTCCACCGGTCTCACCGATCTCGGTCCTTGGCCCAGCCACTTTTCCCTGCACTGCCTACCTGCACTACGGGACTGTCTCTGTATCCTGTAGGCCCTTTCTCCCGGCCTTTACCTTGCACTTGCCACCAGCTGGCCCTATTATTTATCTTGTATTCTACTAACCATGTACAGCACTTTTACCCCCCCTCTCCCCTTCCCCATGCGTGATCTGAAAGACACCTGGCCTAGTAGGATCGTTGTCTGTCTGCCCTTGTTCCCCCCTGCCTCGTCGCGCCTTGAAACACTTGTGTATAGGCGCGTTACAAATGCCATATCATATCATTCCACACGCATGTAGACTGTCGTTTCTCATTGTGTGTTGGCCTCGATTTATTTCGTTACTTTTCGCATTGATTTTAGAGCCGAATATACTCCATTGAACTATCCTTGCAAGCAAATAGTTTCTGATCGGCCGTAAAAAATAAAATGAGTAATATTAATGAAGATCGGCTGGCGAGACTAATTATAATTTTTTTGTTTTCATAACCGGTATTTGCTCCCCTTCTGCTACTGTCATCGGTTTGAGACACCGGCAGACGGTTTTTTCGTGAGACATCTGCAGCTTAGTGTGAACAACTGGAGCACACTGACAATTTTATGGGACGATCGCCAAGGGCCCACATGCCCTTACGCTGTATTAGTGGCTAGAAGCAACATATCAACCTTTACGATGGACTAGTGCCTAGTTGATGAAACAGCCTTGCGGTTCACCATGCTTCCAAAGTGCTTCTTTTAACGAAAAGCAACACCCTGTGTACCATTGCGGATACAGATAAAAGAAAATAAATGGCTTTCGGAGTTCATATGGCAATTGCTGAATATTCTCTAAACATTTAATGTCAAATAAATGTACTTTACCAAATGTACCGTGTTGCTATTTGATTTTAAAGTAGTTTCATATTCCGAATTGTGGCGCGCTGTGTTGTGAGATGGTCTGTGTTGGTTTCCGGGTTCTGTGTGGAGTCGCGTAGAAGACGACTGGGCGCGTTTGCCTACGCAGCACAGTAACGTCACGGAGAGAGGCGGGGAATATGAATGTTTTGATAATGTCAGGCTCAGGGGCGGGGGAATTGATTTAGTGCCACAGAAGCAGGTCAGCCAGGGCGATGCGGCAAGTGATTGGATTATCACAAAATGGCAGCTCCCTGCTGCCTGTTTTCGCGTGCGTTTAATGGACGAAAACTCGGGTAAGGTCCATAGGAAAGTTTTCTAAAATCGAGCCACTTAGGCTTAAAAAAACATGGCTGACCCGTAGGGACAATAACATTTTTTACTGGACTATGCCTTTAAGTCTCTCCCTCTTCATAACTTAATGGAACCGAGGTAATGCATATGTGAATTGTACCAGTTTTGCTTAGTCCACAAAGAGAATGACAGCAAGAGAATGTACATATGCCAGTAAACAGATGTTGAATGGGAGGTGTCTCTTTGAAGGGTGCAGCACATACCCGCTGGGAGCCGTTTCTTTCAAGTGTCTGCAATTATGACACGTCTTGTTGGATAGGTTTACACCACATTAACTGTTAGGTAGTCGCTAGAAACCTATTTCCTTTGAAGATATAGCTTACTGGGCTTTATCTTTGTTTCCCTTTTCCCCAGATTACGGGATGATGGCCTAATCCTAAAATATGGATCTAAGGGAGCAATGCCCATGATTTACTGACCTGGTCCTGAAGATTACATCATCTGCCATAGTCATCGAAACCAGTCAACCTTTCTTCTATCTGTTTACAATATCCACTAACACGTATAGGATACGTACTCTGTACAGAATTGATGCCTGTTTTTGCAAACAGGGATTTTGAGCTCCATAGACCTTGCTCTCGCCCTGCATAGCTGCAGAGTATTTTAAATACCCACGAGTACCCAGCACATATGCCCATATAACGTATTGCAATGTTGGTTAATAAACAAATAGGAAATACCCTGTAGCAATGTTCATCTCATGAGCATACGGCGACAGGGACATTCAGTCTACTGTCATGGGTTAATCTTTGTGGGTTTTTAGAAGATTTACTTTGATGCCTAAATGATTGCGTACTGTTAAGTAGGGACAGCCTTCTCCCCCTTTTCTTTACGATAGGCGAGGCATCACTGTCTCCCTAGGGGCAGCACCCCCTGATAGGGTCAGGGTGTGCTTCTGCTTAGGGATAGCGATAGTGGCTTTATGAGTAACACTTTATGAGCACTAAGAATATGGGATATAACGGAGGAATGAATTTGGTGCCCTACTTTAGATTCCAAATCTAGTCCCTGATTGTTGTTTTTGCCATATCAACTCAAGCATCACCTTTCCAAGCCAAATAACTAGCCATCTCCTCTGGCAAGCTCCATTTTAGAAGCCACAATATTGCGAGAGTGAAAATCAAAACATTCTAGAAAGAGAAAACAAGGACACTGGCTTTGTCATGCCATGCAATGTGAAAGTGGAATAATATTACACCAGCCATCTGCACCACCAATGGAAAGAACAGAAGCTCATACTTTTCAAACACAAGTACTCAAACCTTTAGATCCGCCAGCCCAGCATACTTCCTGATGACACCCAGAGTCCACCTTGCCAATTCACTATCCTCTAAAAGTTGCTCCTGCAATGTACAGTGCATCATTGCTTCTCTGCTAGGTTCATAGGGTAGATAAAACGTATATACAGGCTGAAGAGAGTCCCATAGCTTTCTACTCCATTACAAAAATGTTTATTTTTTGTTAATTGAATCTAGTTTTTGGGCAGAGATATATATTCCAGTATATCTGTGTTTCCATAACACTGACCCAATAGCCTTTTCCTTTGCTGACCAAAAGTAGGTGACCATTATAAATGGCTATCTTTTGTCCAGTGACAATTAGCCCTTTGCGCACGTGAAAATACCGGCAATGCGATTTCAGTTTTGCACCAAAAGTTTGACAACACAAAAGTCTATTATTGTATTATTGAAACATTTAAATGTATGTTCATCACAAAGCATTATGTGACAACATTATCTTCTGATCTAGCCATATTCAGAGGTGTAGACTAAGGTCCCAAGGATGGAGCTTTGGTAGACAACAATTCGAGGGAGGTTGGATCAGAAGTGGCAGAATTCCAAGAGGTTGAGAAGAACCAATGAGAAAAGTAAAATGCATTGCAGTCACTGCCTGTCTCCTGGATTTCAAGGTTAGCAAGGGTACAAAGAAGGGCGGAAAGATCCAGGATATCAAAGGTGGAAGAAATGTCCAGTAGGATTAAGATAGTTTAGTTTACAATTATGAGCAGAGGTCAAATGTTCAGACGTGGGTGTTGGCTGATTAAGTAGAAAGCTGGCTGCAAAATCAAATCCAGATTGGAGAGGATCCCTGTGGTTATTGGTGTCCAGAAAGGCAGACATCTTATTAAAGTCAAGAATTGTGGGTATTTTAGAGTCCGAGGCAGGAGAGATACAGGCTAATAGTTGTCAGGATTGTTGGGCCAGGACATATTCATAAGAGAACAAGAAATTGAAGAGGGAGGAGTGATGCAAGCATTTAGGAAGTGCCAGCTCTTTGACCATCTGTGGGCCAAATAGGCCATCTGGTCCCAGGAGGGGGCATTCCTTTAGTATAGGTGCTAATTCACTGCCAATGGTTGGAGGAAGGAGTGGAATAAGGAGGTGGAAAATATAGATGTTGATGGGTGAAAAAAGCAGGTAGAGGGAGGAATAGAACGGAGGCATGGGTGTCACTATAATAATGCTAGTAAAATATTGCAATACAAATCCAAACTATTTTGTTGCAAAGAAACATATAGATGCTAAAGTGAAGCTTGTCAAGCACACTGATTCACTGCATCAAAATGATGTCTGCTACTCTTCCCCAGAAAGGAACTTTTTTTATTTAAAAAATGTGTACTGAGGAATGTGTACTGAGGCTCAGTAAGAAACTGGTAAACCATCTCTTGGGAAATAGAAAAACATACAATTGGAATATCATGCAAACAAAATTAATTGAATTAAAAAAGAAATTTAAAAAGTAGAAAAACATATTTTGACTTTTACAAATAACAAGAATGCCTATGCAATCACTACGCCAGTGTGGCTGATCATTTCTAAATCCAGAAAGTCTCTCGACGTTTGCTCTATGAACTTCCTCACAGAGGATTTCTGGTTGACGCGTTCGTGGTGGATTGGGATTTTCTGCTTCTGTACGGGTTTCCACCAGCTCCTGACATTCCTCATGTTCTCAGGAGGTTCAGAACGTTTGGGAAGGCCATGATCCTGGTTACTCCAGATTGGGCCAGGAGGACGTGGTACCTTTAACTTCTGGAAAAGTCCATCTGTCCAATTTGTCTCCTCCAAAAAGAGACGATCTAATCTCGCAAGGGGAGGTTCACATTCTTCACCCAGAAATCAGGACCTTCATGCCTGGTTTCTGAGAGGTTAAGGTACAAAGATTGAGACCTTCTAGAAGATGGGATGGAGGTGTTGGTTTTGGCAGAAGCCAGCAATGAAATCTCTGTCGCTGGCATTGGAACAAGGTTTGCTGGTGTAGAAATCCACCCATTCACTTGTGAGACACCATCTGTGTTGTCCGTCCTTCTACATGTAACCCATCAGGGGCTACAATTTTCTATGGCCAAGGGCTATGTGGCCGAGTTGTCAATTTTTAAGCACTCACTGGAACAGGGTTCCTACTTCCAGTTCCCTATTGTCATTCAATCTTTGAAAGGGTTGACTAATATCTTCCAGCCGGTTCCCTTTATTGTGGCAGTCTGGGATCTTAACCTAGTCTTGAGCTTCCTGATTGGCGCTCCTTTTAAGCCTTCGTATTCCTTTGCTCTTAGGTTGCTTTCCTTAAAAACAGTGTTTTTGACAGCCATGACCTCTGCTCGCAGGGTTAGCAAGCTACAAGCTTTGTCATCCAAGCCATCATTTACAGTCTTTTATAAAGGCAAAGTAGCTTGAGGGTCCGCCCCTTGTTTTTACCTAAGGTGGTGTCTGAATTCCATTTGGTGCAAAAAATATTTTGCTTGATTTCTACCCGCGTCCTCATCCATCTAAAGAGGAGCAAAGATTGCACAAACTGGACCCTAAGAGAGAATTAGGTTTTTATATTAATAGGCTCTCTAAATCGAGACAGTATGATTAACATTCTGGTAGCTATTCGGACAATAGGATGAGACAGGCGGTCATAAAACAAATGCTGTCTCACTGGTTTATCCTGTGCATTTCCAAATGCTACAATCTAGCTGAAAATAACAATCCTGATCTCCTAAGGGCACGTTCAACTAGAGGAGTAGCCACTTTCAACGCCCTTGAGAGGGGATGCCAGTGCAAGATATTTGCAATGCCGCCACCTGGTCTTCATTGCATACCTTCACAAAGCATTATTGCTTGGATTCCCTATCGGGGTGGAAACCAGATTTGGGAAGGGTGTATACAGCGTGAATCTGAAATAAATTCTTCCTTTGCCACTTCCTACAAGGCACTGCTATGGGAGTCTATCAAAGATGAGGAATACATGAGAAGACACACTCATCACGCCTTTCTCATCTTCGAGACTGCTGTGCTGGTGAGAGCAAAAATATGAACTGAGGCAACGGGCGCAGTGAGTGCCATTTATGCTGACGACGTCATTCTTGAGACGGACGGAGGTCAGCGACGATGACGCACTGCATCCTCTGTTGTGAAAGGTTTCTGAGCTGCAAGCAGGATATCACAGTATATGAAACATGAGGAATACATGGGAGGAACATCCAGTCGAAAGAACATTACCAGGGGTAAGTCATTTGTTGTTCGCCTTGATGTCCGACTCCACAGAATCCTATTAGTCATGGCTGTAGCAGTATGATTGTTGGGTTGTAATGTGCTTATTGTTATGAGTTCTATAAAATTCTACTCTTTACTGGACTCTCAGCACTATGGTACAGCATTAAGGGAGGCGACAACTGCTTCTCTATCTACTCTATCCCCTATATCACCATTATCATTCTTCGGACATTGCATGTTGTTGTACAAGACCTGCCTACAGTAAACCCACATTGATCCAGATTGGTTAACAATCTGGATTTGTAATCACTGGGGCTAAATGTCTCTCGGATTCTTTATTTCTTGTAAAGTATACTTATGAACGACTTCAACACGTACACAGGCAACAAACATCAAAAACTGTAAATAGCTTTGTTGCAAGCAGTTCAGAGAATTGTAGACAATCAAAAAAGCACCAGCTGGCCTTAACTGCGTGATTAGTCACTTCTTGCACTTAGGTGATACCTGAAATTCCTAGTCATAACCATCCCAGAAATTTCTTTAAGGAACCTGCGTATTTTCCTTAAATGATTATGCACCACTCATTTATGCCATCTAAAATAAATTATCTAAATTCCCATTTAATGTAACTGGGAAAAAGGCCCTAAAGTGGCAAAAAGCAGTCCCATGATGCCAGCAAAAGGAGTGTTGCTTTCATTGGTGGTTCAGTGTGTCTCCTTTTCCATTAGTAGTATGCCGAAGGATGTGAATACTAAAGGAGAATTTCTCACATTGTCTAATTTTGAATCCGTTGGAGAAATCCCTATTTATGGACCCTGGGACTCTGTCCCTAGAGATGCACCAAGGTGGCAGAAAGACCGGTCTTTGTTTGCTGTTGGTATTCTTGCTCAGGGAGATTTTTCTGACGTTTCAGACTGAACAGCCCTAATAGGCTGGATCAGGCTGAAATGTAAATGAATATCTCCTTTTGTATATTAGTGTAAACTGGTGATTTAGATCCTCCTGGGTGGGATAAAGTCCATAGAAAAGCTATTTTGGCATTTGGTGTTTCTCAGGTCGTTAAGGATACCAATTCTGGCGTCACACATCTGACCAGGACACCTGGTCGTATCCTGCGATGTGACGCTCAATAGGAATGCTTTTTCTTTAATGTCAATGAATTCAAATTGAGCCGATAACCGACCCGTCTCACACCCCCTTTTACAAATACCCCAGGTCACAATGGGCCATGAACCAGGCCGGTTGGTGAAAATACAATATTTATTTATTTTTAGAATTCACATAAATCACATAAATATTAATATTGGACAGCAATCACTAATGGGGTGATGATTACAATAAAGACTACTGAACTACACTTGGTTAACCTACATGAACATAGGCAAAGCACAATTGAATAGGAGCACTTTTTGAATTAGGATAGATAGCACCCAATTTAACGTTTTCTCCTGCAATGTTCCCTCAACCCACAAATAATCATGTTCGGAGTGGATGGAAAGAAGCAGCAGGTAGTCGGGGATAAGAGGCAGCAAACAGAATCAAGATCTGACCTTACCTCACAAAATAAGAGGGAAAAACACTTTGCAATGGCATAAAAGGACACTCGCAAATTGGCAATACTCCTACGTCCCGTCCCCTTTCCTCCATACTTATGGGACATCTCTCCGTCCTGTGGGACGGGACCGGAGCACTTTGTAAAAAGCATCCAAAATTTTGCAAAAAATGTGTCCTTCCTCTCTTTCTTGCATGGGGCCCGGCATGCGGCCAAAACCCTGCCCACCTTGGCTGCGCCCTGAGCATCGCCCATCAGTCCTTTTCTCCGCTCGTTCGGGACTGGATGCACTTGCATCCGCAGAAGATTTTCTTCCTTTTTCCTCTCTGGCTCTTGCTAGCGATCGTGTACAAGTCTGTCTATGTCGTTCAAACTAAACTTTCCAGATTGTTCATCGTGTCACCGACGCTTCGCGAGGGCGGATCCCCATCCTCTTTGTTTAGAGTGTTTGGGTCCGGATCACCGTTGGGACTCCTGTTTTTACTGTGATTTCCTTTCGGTCCGGGCACTTCAGCGTCGGTTAGAGCGGTACGAGGAGGTTTTCCGACAGAAATCCTCCTTCGCATTTTCAAGTGTTCATCGACGAAAAGAGGAGACGCCTGGTAAGTTCTTTACTTTTCAGAGCACCCCGGCCGGGAGACACCTTTTCGGGTTCCTCCCGGGCCGGGAGGGGCATTGATCGCTCTGTCACCGTGGTTCGCCCTGAGGTGCCCGTTGGGCCTAATAATTATACTGGAGTTTTCTCCGAGGGTCTCTTTAAGGGGCCTGTGGATACCGGACTACATTCCGAGGCCCCTCTTGTGGGGGCTGCTTGTAGACCCAGTTCTACTGAGTTGTGTGATACCGGAGCTTGCTCTGAGACCCCTCTGTCAGCTTCCCTCAAAAATAAGACCGGGGTTCGCCCCGAGGCCTCGGCGGGGCTTGGTGTTACCGAACGGATGTTCGAGGCCTGCGCCAGTAAGGCTGTTAACGGACCTGGGTCTGAGGTCCCTCGCACAGAGGCTAAAGTTACCAACATTTCTGAGAGGCCTGGCAAGGCCTTATCGGTAAAGGTTGTTTCTCACCGTTCCCGCTCTTGTGGCGACGCCAGATCTGTTGAGGGGGCAAAGAAGGAAAGAAGTTCTTTTACCGGCAGTGCCGAGGTCCTTCTTGGGAAGGCTAATTTGGCGATTGGTATGTCGCAGAAACATTCCAGGCCCCACAATACCGGCTCAGCCGAGGTTCCTTATGTTAAGGCTAAAGTTAAGACCCCTGATCCATCGACGGGGACCCCTGCCTCACTTCCTCACGTGCCGCAGTTCCCCTCAGGTGATGACAAAATGGCGCCCGTTCCCGCCACGACCGCAGCGGCCATTTTGGGTGCTACCCCTACAACTATGCCATCGGCCTCAGGTGTAGGGCTTGGTTCCATGGGTGAACGTAGGGTTCCTTGTGCGTATCCTTATCAGCCAGTTTTTTTGGCAAATTTCAGACGCTCATGTGTACCGACCCCATGAGGGAATATTTCAAAGGGCTTTTTAGGGAGATATGTCCGCCCACACCTCCGGCTCCACCCATTCCTCCTGTGGTTCCGCCGGCACCTCCCTTGCCTACGGTGCCTTCCCCAACTCTTCTGCCTTTGCCCCCATTGCAGCTCAGGCAGGCCAATGGCGAACTGGTGTTAGCGGGGGCTAATATGCGGATGTGCAAAGATCTGTCGGAGATTGAGTATTCATCCCGGTCAAGAAGCTGGAAGACTTTAAAGCGGGAGTATCTGACGCCAGGGTCTTGGCCCAGGATCTGCTGGAGGCTGAGGCTCACCACATAGACACCTCGGCTTGGGGCATCATGCTGTGGGTTGATACCTCACGACAGGCGGGGCTGTATGCAACCAAATACTCAAAAGAAGAGCAGGACAATGTGCTGGACCTTCCGTTCGATGGTAAGGAGCTCTTTGATTCTACAACAGATGTAGAGCTGACCAAGATGA